>NC_090729.1:61985935-62000935 GCF_036898095.1 Palaemon carinicauda | reverse complement strand
AATGTACAGGGAAGACTGAGATGAGACGAGGTGAGACATATTTACCTTCACAGTGATATGAAAACTTGATAACTAATTGCATACACAAAAAGCTAAGTGAAGAGGTCTTTCGTTCTTAAGTGCCTGTATCACTTGAATTATCAACACACTTTTATGGGAATATCATACTGCATTTCGCTAATTGCATGCACAAAATGGTAAATGCAAAAGTGAGCCAGCCATTCTCAAATTTCTGTATCAATTTAATTTTCAATACATTATTATATAAATATCTCACTGCAATATTATTACCACTTGAAATGTATATGAAAAATGCCATTTATCAGCCTTTTCAAGACCAACCCTATTCACAGGTCCCATGAAGTACTTACTCGTGTTTTCCATCTCAACAAACTTGTACAAGATGTTCCAAATCAACACTGCAGAAAACAAAGAGGCAATAACAAGTCTCTATGGAATGAGGTCAGTAAAAAAAGAAAGAAAAAAAAAAGATAGATTTTTAGAAGGAAGAGGGTTTAGTTTAATCTGAAAGAGGTCATGATGCCCTTGGGTGTCCTCAGACTCGATGAAAAAGGAGCCTCTAGTACATGTTATGTTTTTTATCTCTTAAATCCTTACATTGTATACATTAAAGTACCACATATTCTTTTGAAAGATATTTTATTACTGGAGTTTTCTCTTGCATACATTCTTCTACATTTTTACACTTACAACTTTATTTAATTGATGTTCTTTTATTCAAGTTGACTTGAAGTATATATTAAATTAATTTTTATTCAATCGTTTAGTGTACTCGAACTTAATAATGAGGCCTTCTGCTTCAAACTCTAGAAATTTTGGCTATGATTTTGACCATGTAGAAGCATGAGGTGACCAGACTATGCTATAATATTTAAAGGGAGTAACGTAATATAGGTTCCATTGGATATCTGTGTTATGGAACAAGTTGAGAGGACTTAGATTAGAATGTTCCTCGCTTCACAAGAGCAGGTTGAAGATTGCATTAGATCTATAAACTGGGGCTATAGAGGCCAGCGTTGGAGACTGCTAGAGCCACGTAGAGCTATGGAAAACCTTGTTATTATACTACAAAAAAATATCTAAAGAGGTTGAGCAGGAAGAAGGAGGAAAGAAAACGAGATTATAGGTAAAACAAGATGGTATAAACAACTGCAGCTAGGGGACGAAAGAGTTCTGCACAGACCCTTAATTAAGGCCTGAAAACTAATGGCACTACCCTTCTAAGGGGAATGCGCTGAAGATGATTTTCATATGAAATAAATTCAAGTGATAATTGTCTCTTCCTCGACAGGGTGCTGTCAATGACTTGGGTCGTTTGGTGTCATCAATACATGATGGTCTTCATATTAGAGGGTAACAAATTCAGCATAGGCACTGTGAGTATATTTCTGTGTGTAATGTAATTTAAGTATTAGCCATATATTCCCTGTTTTCATTATAGCGAACTCTCTACTGGCGCACTTATAAGGTCACTAGCGTCTTTATATACCATGTAGGGTACAACAAAAAGGAGAATTAACTTCCTGTTAATACTGTAAGTACTGTAACATTAGCACAGTGAACATAATACTATAAATATGACCCTCTAAGAATAGGCAACATTCCCTTAGTTGTGTTATAAGCATATTACTGCAAGAATGACACTAGAAACTTGATAATATAAATATGGCACTATAAGTATTAGCTAATGAACTCTCTGCTCGCTGGGAATTATTGGTTATATATTTCTCTTTGGTATAATACGCATTCCACTATAATTTGGACTTTATAATTATATACAAAAATTTTTGTGTCGGCACTATGACTAAGGGCTACAAATTATCTTTTAGCACTTCAGGTACGAACAAAAAATCTACTACTGGTACTGTGAATATGTTCAATAAATTCTATGTAAGAACTAAATACATAAATACACGCAATATTGTTGTTGTTGTCAGTGTGCATATGAATAAAGTAAATATCTGTTTGTTATGGTCATAGGCAGTAAATTCTCAGTTGACCTGTACTGACAATAGATTCTCTCCTAGGACAGTAAGTGTGAGCAACTCATTCTCCACTGACTTTCTGAATATGAAAAATAAATAAAGAATATTACAAGCTTAGGACTGTAAGTATGGGCAACTAATTTGCCACTGAAATTAATAAGGAATGTTATAATCTTAGAACTGCAAGTATGGGCAACTAATATACCAGTGAAATTAATAAAGAATATTATGATCATGGGACTGTAAGTATGGGCAACTAATTGGCCCCTGAGATAAATAAAGAATGTTATAATCTGGGGACTGTACGTACGAAGGGGCATCTAATTTTGCACTGAAATCAATAATGTTATAATCTTAGGACTGTATGTATGGTTAACTAAATCCCTACTGAAATGAATAATGAATGTTATAATTTTGGGACTGTAGGTATGGGCAAATAATTTACCCCCCCCCCCCCCCTCTTGAAATGAATAAAGAATGTCATAATCTTGGAACTGTAAGTTTGGGTAACTAATACCCCCATGAAATTGATAGAGAATGTTATAATCTTGGGATTGTAAGTATGGGCAACTAATCCTCCACCCTTAAATTACTAAAGAATGTTTTAATCTTGGGACTAAGTATGGGAAACTAATCTTACCCCTGAAATTATTAAAGAATATTATAATCTTGGGACTTTAAGTATAGTCAATTAATTCCCATCTAAAATGAATAATGAATGTTATAATCTTAGAACTGTAAGTATGGGCAACTAATTCCCCCCACCCCCTGAAATTAATAAAGATTGTTGTAATATTGGGACTGTCAGTATTGGCAACTAATCCCCCCTTAGATTATAAATGTTATGATCTTGGGACTGTAAGTATAGCCAACTAATTCCCCATGAAATTGATAAAAAATTTTGTAATCTTGTGACTGTAAATATGGGTAACTAATTCCCCATTAAAATGAATAATGGATGTTATAATCTTGGAACTGTAGTTATGGGCAACTAATTCCACCTGGAATTAATACAGCATATTATAATCTTGAGACTGTAAGTATGGGTAACTAGTTCCCAACTGAAATGAATAATGAATGTTATAATCTTGGAACTGTAAGTATGGGCAACTAATTTCCGCCTAAAATCAATAAAGATTTTTATAACCTTAGGACTGTATTTATGGGAAACTATTCCCCACCCCCCGGATATTAATAAAGAATATGATAATCTTGGAAATGTAAATAGGGACAACTAAGTCCGCCTGAAATTGATTAAAATTTTTATAATTTTGGGTCTGTTGGTATGGGCAACTAATTTGCCATTGAAATTAATAAAGAATGTTATAATCTTGGGACTATAAGTATGGTCAAATAAATCCCCACTGAAATTGATAATGTGATAATCTTGCTTAAAACTTCAGCAAAAAATACAAGAAAATACAGTGATTCTTCTTCCTCAGCTTTTCCATGGGAACTGGCTCGACCAGATTCTGATGAATGGATATCCTTCTGTTGACAGCTTCTTCTTCATGAGTGGTCTCTTGGTGGCTTATGGCATCCTAAAAGTACGTAGATAGTAATTTTCTTTAAGATACCATACACGCGTTTATACATGCACAAGTACACTCACATATACACTGTATATATGCAGGCAGATATACGTACTTTACTTGCTTTTGTGGATGAATTCCAATGCAGAAACACTTCATCGAAACTAGTTTCTTCATATACTTTTAAAGATGGGTCATGACTAGCAATACTAACTCCCGTGCACATATTCACATATACTTTATATACCTACACACATACTTATACTTATACATGTACAGTAATACCCTGACATCAGCGCCCCAACATGCTAGTATTTTGAGTAATGAGCAAGATGTGGAAAAAGAATTTTTTGCGTTGAGATACGAGCTCAAACTTGAGATACGAGGATGCTTACAGAAGCTTTGCTAGGTGCCTGAGCGCCCAGGAGTGCTCTAATCCTGCATCACTTGTTAATTTCACGTGATCATCCACTTCAACACATATATTTTATGTTGTCTTTGCGTTCTTTAAGTGATTTTAACTGTATATTTGTGAACATTCTTCTTAAGTAGTGATGGGCCTAAGAAAGGGAGTGATACTATTGGCAGTGAGAAGAAAAAGAACACATGATGACGATAAAGATGAAGCAGGAAAAAAAAAAAAAAAAAAAAAAAAAAAAAAAAGCTAAACCGAGTTAGGTTAATTCTAGGTTTAGGTGTTATGCTTTGTGTAAAAAAAAGTAAATATGATACCATCTAATTCACTCTCCTTCCCTTCCTCCCTCCTTCCACCTCTCGAAGGTAAAATCTTCGTAATTTAACCCCATTTTATTGCAGATCCTAGGCCTAGGCCTACATGGCTTAGGACTATAAAGCACGAAGTAGGAGATGAATGTAGAAGTATTGAATTAAAAGCTCAATACAGAGACGACTGGCGAAATCTAACCGAGGTCTTTTGCGTCATTAAGCGTAGAAGGAGATGATGATGATGATGATATATAGCCAGACAATTCTTCTTTATTATAAAGTTTATTATTATCAAAATATCTGTTTCTGTCCTGACCAGAATTCGAAAAAGCTTTATACCCAATATGATTAATTTATTTCTATTGAACTCCATAAATTGTTGATTTTCATCAATTAGTAATTTGATTCATTAAATGAGATTTGGTTTAAAAGCTTCTAATTTGTGTGTGTATATATACTGTAAAGTATCATAGCAATTAAGAGAATGTTTTTCCATTTTTATATACAATTAATTTGTGGTTTTCTAAGAGGCCAGGAATGGGTTCGAGTTTTTCAACACTTTTATAAGGGAAAAATTGACTTGAGATACTAATAAATTGACTTACGACCTCGGTCAAGGAACGCATTATGCTTTTATGTCAAGGTATGTCTGTATACATGTATATATATATATATATATATATATATATATATATATATATATATATATATATATATATATATATAAATATATATATATATATATATATATATATATATATATATATATATATATATATATATATATATATATATATATATATATATATATATATATATATATATATATATATATATATATATATATATATATACATATATATATATATATATAGATATAAATATATATAACTATAGATATATATATATATATATATATATATATATATATATATATATATATATATATATATATATATATATATATATATATATATATATATATATATATAGATACATATGCATATATACGTATATATAGATATAAATATATATAACTATAGATATATATATATATATATATATATATATATATATATATATATATATAGTATATATATATATATATATATATATATATATATATATATATATATATATATATATATATATATATATATATATATATATATATATATATATATATATATATATATATATATATATATATATATATATATATATATATATATATATATATATATATATATATATATGTATATGTATATATATATATATATATATATATATATATATATATATATATATATATATATATATACATATGCATATATACGTATATATAGATATAAATATATATAACTATAGATATATATATATATATATATATATATATATATATATATATATATATATATATATATATATATATATATATATATATATATATATATATATAGATATAACATATATATAACTATATATATATATATATATATATATATATATATATATATATATATATATATATATATATATATATATATATATATATATATATATATATATATATATATATATATATATATATATATATATATATATATATGTATATACATATATATATACGTATATATAGATATATATATATATATATATATATATATATATATATATATATATATATATATATATATATATATATATATATATATATATATATATACATATGAATATATACGTATATATAGATATAATATATATATATATATATATATATATATATATATATATATATACATATGTATATATACGTATATATATATATATATATATATATATATATATATATATATATATATATATATATATATATATATATATATATATACATATATATATACGCATATATATATATATATATATATATATATATATATATATATATATATATATATATATATATATATATATATATATACATATATATATATATATATATATATATATATATATATATATATATATATATATATATATATATATATATATATATATATATATATATATATATACAGTTAATACACAAACATATGTATATACATATATATATATATATATATATATATATATATATATATATATATATATATATATATATATATATATATATATATATATATATACAATTAATACACACATATGTATATACATATATATATATATATATATATATATATATATATATATATATATATATATATATATATATATATATATATATATATATATATGTATATACATATATATAGATATATATATATATATATATATATATATATATATATATATATGCATATATATATATATATATATATATATATATATATATATATATATATATATATATATATATATATATATATATATATATATATATATATATATATATATATATATATATATATATATATATATATATATATATATATATATATATATATATATATATATATATATATATATATATATATATATATATATATATATATATATATATATCCTTTTCTTCTTCTTTGTTTGCATTTTTTCCCACTTTATGTGGGGTCAATGTTTCTGGCCAGCGTTCTCCATCTAATTCTGTCCCCCGCTTCATCACCGGTTAATCCCTATGATCGAAGGTCATCTTTGATACAATCCATCCACCTTCGCTTTGTTCTCCTTCGCGTTCTTTGTACCTCCATTTCCATCACTCTCTTCCCAATATATAGTTGATATCTTCCCATGACATGACCCTATAACCTTAGTCTACTTTCTTGGATCTTATCTGATAGTTTTCTAACTACTGTGGTACCCTTTATTACCTCAATCTGTATCTTATCTCTTCTTGTCACCCCTTATATCCATCGCAACATTTTCATCTCTGCCACATACTTCATTGCCGGTCTCACAACTGTCCCGTGCACTTTCATCCTTCAACTTAACCCTTATTTTCCTGTCATATGGTACTCAACAAACTTTTTTCCAATTTTTCCATCCTACGTTTATTCTGTGGTTTATTTTTGCCCCCTGATCACCATCCTCTGCAACTGTTGATCCAAAATACTTGAAATTTTCAACTCTTTTCAATATCTCTCCGTGTAAGCTAACTTTCCCATTCTTCCCTTTTCTCAATCTCAAATACTCTGTCTTTTTCCTGCTGATCTTCAATTCTCTTATTTCCATATCTCTTCTCCACTCCTCCAGTTTCTCTTCTAGTACCTCTCGCGTAGTGTTATATAGTACAGTATAACAGTATTTACATATATATATATATATATATATATATATATATATATATATATATATATATATATATATATATATATATATATATATATAACGGATTTTGAGCAAAGTGAAAAATCTATTTTTGGGTGAGGTAGCCATGTCGTCCTGATGGACGTTCCTAATAGGTAGCTTCCTAGGGTATATTTGACTAGAGTGATATTCCCAGAGAATTTTACCTTAAGGTATCCAGAATTCTAACTCCTGGAGCGAATATCCATAAATAATCTCACAGGGATATCGCATAATATCAGAGGACGTATTCTTGACACGTCACATACCTATCTTCACCCCGAACAGTATTAACGCTTCGAGGGGTTATTGTATCTGATGAAGGCGGTAGGGCCTTCTTTATTCCTTGTATTGATATACGAGGTGCTACAGATACTGTATTATAGGGAGGGGTCAATAAGCCCTTTTACAATAAAAGGAAGGGTGGATCCATCAGGACGACATGGCTACCTCACCCAAAAATATATTTTTTGCTTCGCTCTAAATCCGTTTTTTAGGCTCAGGCCATGTCGTCCTGATGGAAGTTTACCAGAGCATTACTGTATTATGTTGATTCTCAATCAGTGCCGTACTCTCAAGAAAGTATTTTCCTGGTCCGTCTAGACCTAGAGACCTATTATGTTACCGTCATACATCATTTCATCTAAGCATGAACTATGTTAGTGCTTCCTGCCCCCTACAGGGAAGAGTCGTACTAGACTCTGGAAAAAGTCTCGAGGAGTACATAATAATTATGGATGACAAAATGACAAGCGTGTATAGTGGTCTCGCCCTATACAATATAAAGCAAAGTATGTATAAGAGTCACCAATGTCAGTATGAATTTGTGATACTTTCCCCAATGTGACTACTCTTATAAACTATTGGATAATGGTTGTATCTGCATAGGAACAAATTTTGCCTCTTCGCCTCTATCCTGTTAGGGTAACACGTCAACCCTCCCAAGAAAGGGTTAGAGTGAGTGGACTTTTGCTTGAATCCGAGAACAGTCTTAAAAGACATACCATGATAAAAATATCCAAATTTTAATCTTAATGCTCCATACATTTCTAATAAAATGAGTGTGGGCGAATAAGATGTAGGGTTCACTAAGAACTAGTTTATTAAAATTTAATAAACGTACATATCAGATCAACATTTATAAAATTTATAAAATGTGGATGATATGCATCAAAGCATAAAGAAAAACAGTCAACAGAAATATTGTTTCGTTTACTAGGAAACAGATTGGCCACTTCAATTGAATTATTAACAATAATGATATAGTCTGTATACTATTTATTTACACTAGCGTAAAAAACGCTTGGCACAAGTATCCGTATTATGCTATAGTTCGCTGACGTCAATGGAACAGTTCGTAAGGACACTTTCGTGGCATATCGCTCAGTGTGTAGTAACATACAGTAACTACCCACGCTCCCTCTTGATTAATCGTCCCAAATTAATTACACTGTTCCTCGCAGATTTAAAACAGAAGGTTAAAGAACTCTACCTGCTGCTACCACAGACCTCTTAAGTTGCTCCACTAGCTTCGCATAGTCCATAAAAAACACCTTGGATGACTACCAGCCGGTGTACAAACAAGGATGTTCAAAGTCCATATAATTAAAGATATTTTATGGAAGAGGCAACTTTCCTTGGATCATGACTAGCGGGTGTACTGTCCGGATCCGTTCTGCAAATTACACGGGTGAGTTTCGCCCTTAGTTATAGATAACTTTGAACCAGGGTTTCTCTTCTGAACAGCAGTCCTCCCATAAAGTCTAAAGTTCTATGAAGATAGACCTTTAGGCACTCCACTGAACATCGAGATGCATCTTCCTTCAGAGGGCAGATTCTCTAGGGACCCCACCTGTTGGTGGGTAGCTTGTTCTTGGTAAGAAACGTTGGGTCTGGAAATAGATTCAGTTCTCCCTCCAAGAACTGGACGTGCCCTTCCTCTCTAGAGAGAGCCACTATTTCACTAACTCTGGCCCCCAAAGTGAGTACAAGCAGAAATATGACTTAAAATTCAAGGCCTTCTAAGCGCATTCCTCATTGTTCATTATTTATACACAATGAAGAATCTTATCTACTGACCATGCAAAGGGTCTTTGGAGGCGCTGAAGGGCTAAGCCTATCATGGGCCTTTGTAGTTCATTAAGGACGTCGTTAAAAAGGTCGACCTTTAAGGCATATGGTATCTGTCTGGTCAAGGCAGACTTGAACCATAGAATTGTGTTGGCTGCTAAACCTTGCTCATGAAGGTGAATGAAGAATGATAAATAGGAATCTGTCGAGATTTCTTTTGGTTTCTTCGCCTTGACAAGGGATATCTGTTTCTTCCCTGAAGCCTCAAAATGTCTTCTGGTTTCCTCCAAAACTCTAAACTGACTTTTAACACTGAATCTTTTTCTCATTGTTAAGGAGAGAAAATCATGAGATGTAGGTTCCGTGTTTTCTGTGATGAAGTGAAGACAGTCGACTTTTGTACTCGCTGAGACAGGGATGGATCCGGTAGCGGTACGAATTTTAGTCGTAGTTCCAATGCCAGAGGGAACCACACGCTATTAGGTCACTTGTGGGCCACTATTGCGGCTTTCCCTTTGAAGGATCTCAGCTTATCGAGGACCTTCAAAAGGAGGTTGTGCGGAGGGAACAGATAAATACTGGACCATATGTTCCAGTCCAGGGACATAGCGTCCACTGCCTCCGCTAGCGGATCCTCGTATAGGGACACGTAACGATCTATTTTCTTGTTGTCTTTCATCGCAAAGAGGTCTATCTGCAGCTCTGGGACTTGACTCGACATGAAGGAGAACGATCCTGCGTCAAGGGACCATTCTAACTCTATAGGTGTAAACCTGGATAGAGCGTCCGACGTCACATTGCGGAACCTTTGAATGTGAACTGCTGACAGGTGCCATTTCTTCCTTTCCGCCAAACGGAATATGTCCAACATCAGTTGGTTGATTTGAGGTGACCTTGACCATTGTCGATTCAGGCATCTCACTATCACCTCGCTGTCTAGAACCAGTCTTATGTGGGTCGAGTGGCGAGGAGAAACTTTCTTTAGTGTCAGAAGTACTGCCATGGCTTCTAGAAAGTTGATGAGAAATGACTTGAAAAGATTGGACCAAGCTCCTTGGACTCTCATCTTATGAGAGGGACCTCCCCAGCCTTCCTTTGAGGCGTCTGTGTGGATAGTTACTGATGGGGGATGAGGTTGAAGAAGTATTGATTTCTTCAATTGCTTGGCATTGGACCACGGCTTGAGAAGCGTTCGCAGTCGAGTCGGTAGTGGTCTTAATAGATCTCTTCGCGCGTTTGATGCGTATTTTCTCCAGACTCCTGTTGCAACCTTAAGCTGTGCTCTTAGCACTGGATCTGTTATTGAAGCAAACTGCAGATAGCCCAGCACTCTCTCCTGTTCGCTTCTTGATATCCGTTTGGATTTAAATAGTCTCTTGACAGATCCTGCTATTTCTTTCCTCTTCCTACCAGAAATGGAAAATTGATGTGACTCCAAATTCCAGTGGATTCCCAACCACTGAAATTTCTGAGCCGGAGAAAGTCGAGACTTTTTGATGTTGATCTTGAATCCCAGATGTTCCAGGAACTGGATCACTATCTTAGAAGCTTGCATGCATTCTGTCCTGGATGCTACCCACACCAGCCAGTTGTCCAAGAAGGCTACTACTTGGACCTCCTTTAGGCGTAATTGATGGACGGCTGCGTTCGCTAACTTCGTGAAAATCCTTGGGGACTATGTGTAGCCCGAAAGGCATGGCTGTGAAGGCGTAAAGTTTTCTATGTAACTTGAAGCCTAGGTAGGAGGAGAGGCGATGATTAATTGGAACATGCCAATAAGCGTCAGACAAGTCTATAGAGACAGCATATGCCCTTCCGGGCAGTAGGGTCCTTATGTGTTGAAGCGTGAGCATTCTGAACTTGTAGTTCTCTATGAACTTGTTGAGTGGCGACAAGTCTAGAATGACTCTGAGAATTTTTGAGTCCTTCTTTGGAACTCAAAACAGCCTTCCTTGGAATTTTATGGACTTGACTTTCAGGATTACTCTTTTGTCTAAGAGTTCTCGGACATATTCTTCCAGAACGGGGATGAGTGTTGGAAGAATTGAGGGAATTGAGGTGGAGAACTGCTCCAGCTCCAACCTAGTCCATTTTTAATTAGGCTGTGGGCCCAGGGATCGAAGCTCCAGCGATCCCTAAATAGCTGTAGTCTTCCTCCTACTGGAAGTATCTTACTTCTGCTGTTGTGGACCTGAGGCCTTGACTCCTTGACTGCGCCCTCCCCTGTATCCCCTTCCTCTTGAAGGGCGTCTAGAAGAACCTCTGGCTGTTCCTTTACCTCTCGAACTAAAGGAAGAAGTCTGCCTTTCGAAGGCTGGGTTAAAAACTCACTTGTTGAGGTACCAGCTGGTACGTGGTTGGAGGTTTTGCCACTATCTGAGGCACCGCGGTCACAGGAAGTTATTGTTGATGTTGCTGTCGGTAGGGTTTAGCCTGCCGAGAGGATGGCCTAGGCCTTTTTGCCTTCCTTTTGGGTTGGGGACCCTCATCTGGAGAAGACTTTCTCTTAAGATCTAAGCCCCACTTTTTGAGAAGGTTCCTATTCTCTGAGGCGGCCTTGTCTACTACCTCTTTAACCACTTCATTAAGAAAGAGGTCTTTACCCAAAATACGAGAAGATATTAGTTTCCTCTGTTCGTGCCTCACCGCAGCCGAGGCGAACACGAACTCTTTACAGGCTCTCCTAGCTTTAATAAAGCTATAGAGATCCTTCGTAACTGTGGCCAGATGGGTTTTTGCCACAACCATGAACACGTCCTGGTTCTTGGGGTCACTTGCCATCGTTTCTAGTGTCGTTTGCAATGACATCGATGCCGCAAGTCTTTCCTTTGTCTCTTGCTCTCTACGCAAGAGAACCTCGGACAGTTTTGGAAGTGCCTCACTGAACTGACGTTCAGCAATATCAGCTTCTAGCTTCCCAACTTAAAAGGTAAGGTTTACATCCTTCCAGTCTTCTTGGTCCAAGGGCAAGGTCAGAGATAACAGCCTTTAAGGCTGCCTTATATCCCTTTTCCAAGAAGCTAAAGGTTCTGGTAGGAGAGGCCACAAAGGAGGGAACCTTCTTACTCAAAGCGGGCACCTTTGTGTTAGTGAAGCCCCTCTCTTTCATCGAGCTCGCTAGTAACGTCTGAGCTTTACTATGGTAAAAACTATGACCTCCTTCGGCTCCGTCTCCTCCTTTGAGGCTTGCTCCTTCCTAAGACGGATACAGCAGTCCGGATAAGAATCTTTGTTGGGCCAAAATTCCACTTCTTCCAGGGGAATTGCTCCCAACTTTTCTGAGATCACGATCTTTCCGGTTGTCATTGGCATGTGTTCGGCATACCTCCAAGGATTGGTATCCGAGCGCAAAGGAAGATCCTTCACGCTGAGCCTCTTCTGGGGCCCACATGATGCTGCAAGTCTGCGTATCTCCAGTTTCATTGCAGCTTCCTTCTCATTATTCTTCCTTTAGATTTGTTGGATCATCTCAACAATGGAAGAAAGAGTCCTTCCCAGTTCATCTGGGATATCAGACGATGTAGAGGGAACAGGTTCTGGGTACAGAACCGATGGAACCAACACTTCATCGATTTCTTCCTCTTCTACTTGAGGAGCCTGGAACAGCTCCTCCTCCTGACCTTCTCCTAGAAGGTCCTTCTCAGTAGAATCCGACATCCTATCGTCCAATTGGATGTCTTGAAGGGCGGCCGAGACTTCAGAATCTACCGGATTTTGGGCAGTTGGTATCTCCACCTGAGGCTGGGGGATGATTGCATCAGCCGATGCTTTAGGGAAAAGGTAGGCCCTCATCTTCTAATTTGGAAGGTGGGGGCCTGAGGTGTTTTTCTGAAAACCCCTTACCCAGGATCGTAACATTTCCCTGGTAGCATCCCTTGACTCCGTCGACTTAGGGTCGTCAAAAGCATCGGTAATCAGGTTAGAACAAACTGTACAAACCTGAGGGTCTCAATACCAGAGATCACCTCTGGAGGCTGTGCATGCTGCGTGCCTCCTACAAAGTTGATGTCCACAGAAGTTCTTACTACGGACATTACAGAACACACTCCCGCAATTCGGATGGTCCTCCTGTAAAGAGAAGAAAAATCCATGAGTATTAAGTGAAGGATTTCACTTATATTGAAGCATTTAGCTTATATAGAAAAGCTATAAAAGAAAGAAGGAAAGACACATACTTGTATTTCCTATCCAGTCAATTGCTGAAACCTCCCAAGATATTAAAACTAAGTTTAATTCTATTCTAGAATACCTTATGTAATTTCCTAAACTGAAATTTGAGGTGTAGTTCACACCTTGAGATAAAGTTTCAATATACGGGATAGAAAGAATACAGAAAGAACTTACTTTCTATAGATTGTACGGTCTCAACAAAAGGCTGTACAAGATAACATTAAGTATGATGAAGAACTTAGGTGTCATCACAAACTCTGTACTGCAGTTTATTAATGCAGTGTGTACTACACTACAAATATAGCAAATATTGTACATCGCATGCTGTTGTGCCGGCCGGCATCTACCCCTGTATAGTTGAAAGATATACTACCTTTAACTAATAGGCGGCAGCCCACAGATTCGCAACTATGTGCTGGCCGGCAATCATTGCCAGTCAAAGGTAATAATACCCATGCCCGCCGGCAGTAGCCAAGAACAAGAGAACCTCCACCTGTCCAGCTGTCGGCTGTTAAGCCGGCAGCCAGGTTAGGGGTACAACACAATAGTCAGAGAAACAGTATGGATGTAAGGTTATAAGGCGGCATTGCCAATCGACCTTCCATCCAGAAAGAGTGAACTTATGGAAGGGGAGAATGTAGCATTCAGGCTTCCAAAAAATCCATAGCCTGCCGGGCTCTACCGGCAGACATGGAAGGGAGGGCAAGGGAGGTCTGGGGTTCACTCTGCAAAGAACAAAGGGTCTCGGCCGGCTGACACGTAATTGCCAGCCGGCAGAGAGCTGAGCCGGTCCTCCATCCTAACCGACACTAGGTACGGAAGTAGGACTGCGGCCAAAAGAAAATAAAAGAAAGAGAGGTGGGGAAGGGATAAGGGTCCTATAGACTTCGTTCTAACAAGAGACACACTCAGCAGTTAGGGAAGCTTATCCTAACCTAGAGTTTTCTATTAGGGAGGAATACTAGCAATACTTGCTATCCTCCTCCCAACCAGAACAAAGTTAGGTGAAGCTATTTCGCCGGGCCACAGAGAAAACTCATTCTCCAGCCCAAGAAAAACAACACAGGACAGTCTGCGAGGCCACTAGAGGAAGGAATCAGCTCTTACAGAATCCTTTCGACGTGGACTAGGGAAGCAAAGCTTCCTGTGTCCGCCCA
>NC_090729.1:61975935-61978435 GCF_036898095.1 Palaemon carinicauda | reverse complement strand
GTAGTGATAAAGAGATATGAAGTGGGGGCTGATAACGGTCGATAAGGCATGATAAAGGCCATTGCATAATGCCTAGAGTGTACTACTTTATATACTATTGACAGTAGGGCCTCCTAATAATTTCTCATGATATTAAGGATTTGTATAAGAGAAATCCCCAATGCTTTATACTATACTAAAAGTGGTGATAATTAGAGTAGGTGATTAAAGCTGAAAACTTACCTGACAATTCACATTACACCACAAGGAATAATGCTTGAAGTAAGTCACATCATAACTTTTTTTTTCAGAAAAGCTCCAAAGTTGATTAGATTTACTGAGTAAAGTTGGAAACTTGTCAAATATTTCACATTACAGGGAAAGAATTAGTCCCTCTAATGCTTGCTGTGAGTCAAATCCCCACCTCTTATCAGAGAAGTCATAGATTTAGGTAGATTTTTAGAAGCAATCTCACATCTTTAAGGCTGGAGAGATTTAAAATGTTCTCGCAATTAGATGTGAAAATCCTGAGAAGGGTAAAGATCCTATGAAAGTATCTAAACTTTTGCAATGATTCTTAGCAGAATTAGCATTTGATGATACAAAATTATATAAAGATTGAATAACAAAAAAGACTTTCAAACTATGCAGTCTTAACAGAAAACAAAGTTATGTTTAGAAAATAGTTTGTTTGTTTTAGCCATATCATTGATGTTCTTCACAAATGTTGTCTTTTTCACATTGCAGTGTCTAGGAGTCTGTTGGTACACCGCAGTAGATTTCCAGATATTCCTTCTTACCCCTTTGATTTTGTTTCCATTCATATGGAGAGAATGGTTCAAGACTCCTCAAAGGATACTTAATAGGATAGGTAAGAAACTAAGAAACGAGTACAATAACTGTTAATATCTCATAATAGGCCCAAAGTAAAAGTTAGTCCCATAGCATCGGGTGAGGTTGAAGTTATTGACTCCTTTCTTTTCAGTCAACTGGACCCTGCTATTCTCTAGTTCCCAAAGTCCATCTCATAGCACCAAACGAGACTAGAGAGACTACTCCTTTCTCCTCGTCAATAACGCCTTGCTAACCACCCACACCCGAAGTCAGTTCCTTATCATCAATAAGGATGTGTCTCACTTCTTGTTCCTTGGTCAATAACACCCTACTTACAACCCTTACTCAAGGTCAGCCCCTTATCATAAATGAAGGTGTGTCTCACTCCTTGCTCCTCGGCCAATAATGCCCTGGTAACCACCAGTACCCTAAGTCAGTCCGTCCCTTATCATCAATGAGGGTGTGACCCACTGCTTGCTTCTCTGTCAATAACGCCCTGCTAACCACCAGTACCCAAAGTCAGTCCCTTATCATCAATGAGGGTGTGTCTCACTCCTTACTCCTAGGTCAATAACGTCTTGCTCCTTATCATTAATCAGGGTGTGTCTTACTCCTTACTCCTTATCATTAAACAGGGTGTGTCTTACTCCTTACTCCTCGGTTAATAACGCCCTGCTAACCACCAGTACCTAAAGTCAGCCCTTTATCATCAATAAGGGTGTGTCTCACTCCTTGCCACGTGGTCAATAACGCCCTGCTAACCACCAGTAGCTTCAGTTAGTCCATTATCATCAATGAGGGTGTTTCTCACCCTTTGCTCCTCGGTCAATAACGCCCTGCTAACCAGTAGTTACCAAACTCAGCCCCATTTCATCAATGGCAGAGTGTCTTACCCCATGCCAAGCGGTCAGCAACACCCTGCTAACCACCAGTACCCTAACTTAGTCCCTTATCATCGATGAGGGTATGTGTCATCCCTTGCTCGTTGGTCAAGAATGTCCTGCTAACCATCAGTACCCAAAGTCAGTCCCTTTTCATCAATGGGTGAGTGTCTCACCCCATGCCAAGTGGTCAGCAACACCCTGCTAACCACCAGTACCCTAACTTAGTCCCTTATCATCGATGATGGTATGTGTCATCCCCTGCTCGTTGGTCAACAACGTCCTGCTAACCACCAGTACCCAAAGTCAGTCCCTTTTCATCAATGGGGGAGTATCTCACCCCATGCCAAGTGGTCAGCAACACCCTGCTAACCACCAGTACCCTAACTTAGTCCCTTATCATCGATGAGGGTATGTGTCATCCCCTGCTCGTTGGTCAACAACGTCCTGCTAACCACCAATACCCAAAGTCAGTCCCTTTTCATCAATGAGGGTGTGTCTCACTCCTTGCAACGTGGTTAATAATGCACTGCTAACCACCAGTACCCAATGTCAGTCCCTTATCATCAATGAAGGTGCGTCTCACTCCTTGCTCCTCAGTCAAAAACGGCCTGCTAATCACCAGTACCCAAAGTCAGTCCCTTATCATATATGAGGGTATGTGTCACTCCTTCCCAAGCGGGCAGCAACACCTTGCTAACCACTAGTACTCAAAGTCAGTCCCTTATCATCAATGTGGCTGTGTCTCACTCCTTGCTCCTCAGTCAATAACGGCATGGTAACCACCGGTACCCAGGGTTAGTCCC
>NC_090729.1:61968435-61970935 GCF_036898095.1 Palaemon carinicauda | reverse complement strand
TCCTTACCAGAATGCAAGAAATATCACATGAGGTTGGGCTCAAGATAAAAAGAAGAAAAACAGAGATGATATTAACGGAAAATGCAATGACAGATAAAATATCATTGGAAGGAGAAAGATGAATGAGGTAGAATAATTTAAGTATTCAGGAACTATGATCTCTAATACAGGGTCCTTAGAATTAAAAGTTTAGTGAAATATTGAAAAAAGAAAATCAGACCATGGCTAGGTTAAGTAAAATTTTGAAGTCATATCGCCTGAATATGCGTATAAGAATCCGACTATATATCAGTTTAGTGAGATCGGTGTTACTACATGGTATGCAAAGAAACTATCGCCAAGAGATTTGGTAGATTTGAGAGCAAAGCCGTCAGAAAGATATTGGGAGTTAAATGGCAGGACAGAATTAGAAATGAAACTATAAGAGAGATTATTCGAGTGTCATATGTGGATGAGTTCATGATGAGGGGTAGATGGGGATGGTTTTGGTCTGCTCTTCGCACTCTCCAAGAGAGATTAGTTCACCAAACGCTCAGCTGGGTCCTACAAGACACTAACAGAGTTGGAAGACCCAAGCCTACATGGCTGAGAACTATCAAGCACGAAGTAGGAGATGATGAATAGAGAAGTATTGAATTAAATGCTCAACATAGAGCCGACTGGTGAAATCTAACGGAGGCACTTAGCGTCAGTAAGCGTGAGAGGAGATGATGATGATGATGAATATTTTCCCTTAATCAGGTTTAGTGAATATTTTTCTGAGCCAGTAATATCACTAATTCAAAGTGTGTGATATTTTCACTAATTAGGTTTAGTGAAAACTTTCTGGGCTAGTAATATAACTAATTCTAAGTGTTTGATACTTTCACGAATCAGGTTTAGTGAATACCTTCTGGTCCAGTAATATAATTAATTCTAGAGTTCCATTACCTTCCATAAACAGGGTCAAGTAATATTATTCTGACCAGTAATATTGCTATTTCTAAGTGCCTCATATCTTCATTAATTAGGTCCCGTGAACACCTTCCTGTCTCATCCATCATGGCAACCTCTAAGTCGACTCACTTATTGCATGTTTCTCGTGGCAATACCAGTTCAGGAAATTCTCTTTGTCTTCAATGACTACTATCCTTTACATTTTGGACATTTGGATAAGGTAAGTTTTCCTTGAACTATCTTTACTTGCTGCATTTTGACAGTATATGTCCATGTTTACCCTCTTCATTTCTCACACATGAGTGAGGTATTATTATTATTATTATTATTATTATTATTATTATTATTATTATTATTATTATTATTATTTTTGCCTAGGCTACAGCCCTAGTTGAAAAAGTAGGATATTATAAGCTCAAGGGTTCCAACAGGGAAAATAGCCCACTGAGGAAAGGAAATAAAGAAACGGAGAGAATAGAATTCTTTCGTGGAACTTCATGTAAGATAGCTAAACCAAGACAGTGGAAGACTATGGTATAGAGGCTATAACACTACCAGCATTAGAGAACATTGGTTTGATTTTAAAGTGTCCTTTTCCTATAAGAGCTGCTTACCATAGCTAAAGAGTCTCGCCTACTCTTACCAAGCTAAAGTCGTCAATGGAAAATTACATTGCAATAGTCAACCCTTAAACAAAGAAGAATAGTTAAGTTTTCTTAGTGCTATCATGTGTATGAGGAAAGAAGAGAATGTATAAATAGGCCAAACTATTCGGTGTATGTGTAGGTATGTCTACTTCAATCTTCTTATTTTCACAAATGGATCAAGTACGCCAAATTCTACCAGCACTAACTTTGACAAGATGATGTGTCTACTTTTAAGTTTCTACAATGATAAGAAATGTTTACCCTAATTTTACTCTTTTCGTTTCATTTCTCAAACTTTTTTGCAGAATGTTTGCTTTTACTCGGTTCATATTTCCCACTTAGATAACTTATGTTTACTCTTAGCCCTATCATTGCCCATTGTTGGATAATTCTTGGAAAATATCTACTTCTACTGTCTTCATTTCTCTCATTTTGGATAAGGTATGACCACTCCTGTGATTGTGTGTCAGTGTGAGTTTACATCTCTATATTCATATTTATGTATGAGTGCCTGTCGGTACGTGTGTTTACCGTCAGTGGTGAAGTAACCATCAATTCAAAAAGTTAATTTATCTTAAAACCTCTATAAACAACAAATACAACTCTTCTTCGTCTTCTTCCATTCCACAGGTCTTACAGACTGTTGGGGCATTGTTCGTCTCTGGCATCGGAGCAGTGCTTCTCTCTCTGTGTACTGAGGCTCCTGTCATGGGGCTGGAGAAGCTACTTCTGAGAAGAGGCAAGACCAAGACTTAACTCACCCTAAGAGTTTTGAGAATATTTATCTGTATTTAGAATTATGTGTTCAGCATTGCTCTCATCTTTTGGTTTGATAGTCTTAACTGTTCTGGAGAGCAAGACTTAACACACACTAAAAATATTGAGAATATTTATTTATATCTAGGATTATGTATTCC
>NC_090729.1:61950935-61955935 GCF_036898095.1 Palaemon carinicauda | reverse complement strand
ACCAATTCAAGCACGAAAGATCATGCAAAATCACATTCCAGTCTTCTTGGGATTTCATATAAATTTTACAAGAGTATGATATACAAGAGTATGATATATCAGGGACAGGCCGCTCAGTCTTCACTACTAATGAAATCAAGGCATGATCAGATGTCCCGTCTGGAGAACCAACCTTACTAGTTATAACGCCAAGGGAGTCAGTGTATACGAGGTCCAAGCAATTACCAGACCTGTGAGTAGCTTCATTTATGATTTGCTCACCGCCTGATTCAGAGGCAAAGTCTAGAACTTAACCACTCCCTATGGTGAGAATCAAAATCACCAACAAAGACAAAAGAAGCCTTTCTATCATCTTCTTGTATCTTAGCCATAATGGTAAGAAGACAATCGAAGATAGAATCATATATGTTTGGATGCCGGCAGATCGAACACAAATAAAAGTTGTTATGCCTGCCAAAAACTTTTATTACCTGAATCTAGTGACATCCACATTGATAGCAGGATTTATGAGAAGCAGGGTACTCGGTCCTAATATACACCGCCATTCCCCTGGCCCTGGGATGGTATCACGTTTCAACATTATTGGCTTCTTAAAACCAGTTATAAGGAGCTCAGATGAGTGCCTCATATTAGAAACCAAAGTTTCTGAGCACAAAAGAATATCATTCTGTCTGGACGCAACTGCATAGTCCTGGATATTTGTATGCAGACCACGAATATTGCAATACATAAGACGATATTGACGAAATCTAGGACGTACTGGTCCCGGATTTCGATCATTGTCTCCAGACAGCATGAGAACTTTTTGAAATAAAAAAAGACTAGATTAACAAGAATTATAACAAAAACAATATGTACAGAATCATAAATAAAGTGATTGAAGGTACCCATAGACTATAGTAAAAAGTCGGAAAAACTGGTCAACATGGAGGAGACGATACATCATGCAAGGCTAAATACCCTCCAGGATAGCCACTTCAACTGAAGGAAGGACAGTAAGGATGGTTTTGAGAAGAAAAAGGAATCAGAAAAAGGAAAAGACATCCTCTTGATAAACCACCAGGCATCCATGGCCCTTCTATTAAGCCTGCCAAACAAACCATTTAAAAAAACAGGAGGAAGAAAAATAAATAAGATAGAATGGTGTGCTCGAGTGTACCCTCAAGCAAGAGAACTCTAACCCAAGACAGTGGAAGACCATGGTACAGGGGCTATGGTACTACCCAAGACTAGAGAACAATGTTTTAATTTTGGAGTGTACTCCTAGAAGAGCTGCTTACCATAGCTAAAAAGTCTCGTCCACCCTTACCGAGAGGAAAGTACACTGAACAAATTGCAGTAGAGTAATTAACCCCTGAGGTGAAGAAGTGTTAAGTATCGCAGTGTTATCAGGTGTATGAGGAAAGACGAGAATATGTTAAAAAATAGGCCAGACTGTTCTGTGAAAGTGTAAGCAAAGAAAAAATAAGCCGTAACCAGAGAGAGGGATCCAATGCATTACTGTCTGGCTAGTCAAAGGACCCAATACCTCTCTAGTGGTAGTATCTCAACGGGCGGCTGGTGCCCTGGCCAACTCACTACCTACTATATATATATATATATATATATATATATATATATATATATATATATATATATATATATATATATATGTGTATGTATACACACACACACACACACACACATATATATATATATATATATATATATATATATATATATATATATATATATATATATATATATATATGTGTGTGTGTGTGTGTAAATATATATATACATTTATATATACACTGTATATATATATATATATATATATATATATATATATATATATATATATATATATATATATATATATATATGTGTGTGTGTGTGTGTGTGTGTGTGTGTGTGTGTGTGTGTGTGTGTAAGTGTGTTTGTGTGTTTTTATGCATGTATGTATAATTCCTATATCTCTTGTATTCTATGAAGTTTTATATATAAGAGTTTCTCTTGGTTATGTGAAAGTTAATTATCGTCGATATTAATAATGTTAAAACTATATATATATATATATATATATATATATATATATATATATATATATATATATATATATATATATATATATATATATATATATATATATGGGTCTAGGACTTTTCGTCTAAAGCACTTTCATCTAAAGCCCTTTCGTCTAAAGCAATTTTGTCTAAAAGGACTTTGGTCTAAAGGCACTTTGGTCTAAAAGATCTTTGGTCTAGAGGCACTTTGGTCTAAAATACATAGAATGCATAAAAAGGTAAAATGATAAGTCAAAAGTACTAAAAATGTGTTATTAAGATATAAATTCATATGATTTTAAAGATAAAATCTTAACCATTACAAGAAAAGTCATTAAAAATAATAATAATGTAATACAAAAAATTGGTTAAAGATAAAATCTTAACTATTAAAAGAAAAGTAATTAAAAATACTTATAATGCAATACAAAAAATTGCGAAATAAAAACATGTAAAAATTTATAAAAATGTAAATAAGAGACAGTATTTAAAAAGAACTCAAATTATGTGCAATGCTTCTGAGGTAATCTTCCAATAAACGATTCTGGTAATCAGCAACAACATTGTAAATTCTTTGCTCTCTTCTTGCTACTTTGGTATTTGGTTTTTTGGGGTTTGCTCCTGCGGTAAGTTGAGATATTCTTGTTTTGACGATTTGTTCTTCTCTTCTTAGAGCATCAAGAACATTATATAAATTTGAATGAGATCGAACTAATACACCAAATCGTCTACGCCATGCTTCAACTAAATTTATCGTACGCGCGTTACCTGCGAGTGTAAGTTCATAAACATTCCATTCATGTACTGAAAATAATGGCTTGGACCGTCTTCCATTTCGTCTTTGCATCCCGTTTACAAAAGTATTATCTATATATTCAATAAACGGCAATGCATTTTCTGGTACTTCTTGTTTTGAACATTGCATTCCTCTCGGTACATCATCGATAGGCAGAAAGGCCAGAGCATTAACTTTCCGACAAAATAAAGAGAAGTCTGTATCATTATTGTAATGAGTAACAAGACCCAACTGCTGAATTTTTCTCCACGTCGTTTGACAAAAATGAAAAAACAAAAATATACAGTAACATCACCTAAAGCACGCAAAAATGCATTTCGAGCTGCAAGTTCAAAGTCAATGCTTACTTCTGTTACGTCTGTTTCAATTCCGAGTGCTTCCATATTTTCTAAAAGTGCATACAACATCTTAACATAAATTTCTTCCGATTTCCCTGGTAGTAAAGCAAAAAGAAGTGGATGTATTTCCCCGTGGATTTCTGCATGAATTATATATATTTGATAAAAGATGTTTGGACACGTTTCAAAAGTGCCCTCAGCAAGCCAGTGCTTTGAGGATCCCAACTTTTGCAATGATGATGGGGCCGCAAAGATCAAAACTCTCTCCTCATCGTCTGATCCACTATCATGTAGCAACCAGTTTTCTTCTCCCAATGTTATTCTAAACCTACCTTGCACATCTACGTCGGCTAATGATGTCGGAAGCTTGGGAAATTGTTTACTTCTTAATTTCCGAACATTTCGAGTCATAGAAGCAGTGGTAGGAAGCAGCGGCTGGGAACATTCAGGAACCTGACTAATCACTTCAGATATAATTGCTGCCGGCGTTTCAGATGTTGTACTAGCTTTTTCTGTAATTTTGTTTTTTGCTTGCAACACATACACTTTTTCAGCACCACCAGCGTGGTTATGATCTGAGGTTTTCATAACTTCACGATTTCTACTTAGAATAAGGCGACCGTGACACATCCGATCTTCACATCGCCAACAAGAAACTATTTTGGTTACGTTATTCCTCGTGTAATAATAACCATTGTAACATAGTTTATCTTTTCCTCGCGTGGTTTTAACGAAGTTTATAGTAGTTTCCATTTTAGGGGTTCGAGCTGAAACTAAAAAGCCAAGAAGGTATTTTTTTTGTAATGTAAACTTTGTTGTAAAATAAACGAGTCGCTATACCAAAAAAAAAAAAAAAAAAACTTAACGAGGAAGAATGGTTATTACCCGAAATTCCTTTATGTCAAATTAGTCATTAGATAAAAGAAAATTCCCAAAAAATTATTTAGCCGAATATACTTTTAGACCAAAGTGCTTTTAGACGAAAGTGCTTTTAGACGAAAGTGCTTTTAGACCAAAGTGATTTTAGACCAAAGTGCCTTTAGACGAAAATGCTTTAGACAAAAGTGCTTTAGACGAAAGGGTCGTATCCCATATATATATATATATATATATATATATATATATATATATATATATATATATATATATATATATATAATATATATATATATATATATATGTGTGTGTGTGTGTGTGTGTGTGTGTGTGTATGTATATATACACACACACACACCGACACATACACACACACACACACACACACATATATATATATATATATATATATATATATATATATATATATATATATATATATATAAACACATATATATATATATATATATATATATATATATATATATATATATACAAACTTATATATATATATATATATATATATATATATATATATATATATATATATATATATATATATATATATATACATTTATATATACACTGTATATATATTTACTTATATATATATATATATATATATATATATATATATATATATATATATATATATATATATATATATATATATATATATATATATATGTGTGTGTGTGTGTGTGTGTGTGTGTGTGTGTAAGTGTGTAAGAGTGTTTGTGTGTTTTTATGCATGTATGTATAATTCCTATATCTCTTGTATTCTATGAAGTTTTATATATAAGAGTTTCTCTTGGTTATGTGAAAGTTAATTATTGTCGATATTAATAATGTCAAAACTAATGTAGATTTCAACTGATCTCATTAAATATAGATATTCATATGAAATCCTGATGAAAAGATATCAATAGGTGTCAGAAACGGTTT
>NC_090729.1:61933435-61938435 GCF_036898095.1 Palaemon carinicauda | reverse complement strand
AGTTTGTGTTCCTTTTTTTGCAAAAGGCGTTTTCATTTGAATTTGTTTCGTTTAGGAGTACAGGGCCCCATAGGTTAGGTTAGGTGGGTGTCTTAGGTTCGGTGGTGCCCTGAAAATTACTGTGGCCTTAAGGGGGGGTCGCAGGGGAGGCGGAGGCCGCCCCCCCCCCCCCCCCCGGTAGGCCTAGGTAGGGGTACATGGCCCCATAGGCTAGGTTAGGTGGGTGTCTTAGGTTCGGTGGTGCCCTGAAAATTACTGTGGCCTTAAGGGGGGGGGGTCACAGGGGGGGCAGAGCCCCCCCGGTAGGCCTAGGTAGGGGTACATGGCTCCCAGGGTAGGGTAGGTAGTTGTATTAGGTTCGGTAGTGCCCCGAAAAATCACTTTTCTCCTCCTCCCCCCACCCAAAAACCCCACTTCCCACTGGGGTCCCCCATAATTGAAGTAGTAGGTTTATGCTTACATTTTCTGTGTAAGAGTTAGGTGGTTGTAGGAGGATTATCTCACAGTTTCAAGGTAATTGTAGCTCTAATTTACTGTTTTCTTTCGTTTTCTACTTTTAGAAACTTTTAAATCGAGCGCGGAGGTCTCCTACACAATTACCATATGTTTATATATATATATATATATATATATATATATATATATATATATATATATATATATATATATATATATATATATATATAAAAGTTGTTAGTTTTCTTTTCGTCTCAATAAATTCTCGCATCATTTACTGACATAATAATCATATATTTGCTCAAATAAGAAGTTCTCAAACTTACTTCCTAGATGATCATTAGATCAAGTGATAAGGGGAAGAACTGTGCAAATCTGACTTATAAATCAGACCACAGCTCCTTAGTTTTCATATTGAGTTCCAATTTTGCCCCATTAGGTTTTGAGAACGTCACCACATCCAAAGTAGTCCTTGCTTTCATGTATTCTAGATCCTTTTGAGAGCATTACTCAATAACAAAGTGGCCTATGGTATAGAATGTTAATGGTTATTCAGAAAATCCAAATCATAAATGATTAAATTATCTTACAATTCTCAATTGTGTAGATATTAAAGAGTCCTACATAAAGTTGCTATTGGTATTGAAATTCGAAAACAGCAAAGCCATTTCCAACAGCCAGGTAACACGTGCCGAACACAATGATCATACTTAGCTATCAAGAGCAAATGTGGTTTTGTGCAGGGCCAGTAAATAGAATTTCAGGTGCCGTCCTTTATCTGTGTTCAACATGAAAATGTATCTAAAATTTAGAAGAGGAAATCCATGAATGGTTTGTCGTTTATTTATAAAAAAATAAACAAAACAGTCAAGAAATAAAAGCCATAAAAGCCTTTATTGTGTTTACATTTGTTACATAATTCAGTCCATGATCTTTAAAAAATGTGAGTCATTCGCTTTTTGTCGAAATAGCACTAATGGATTTTCACTTAATTCTAATACAAATAAGCAAATACTGACATAGCTTTTGTGTGTAGTGAATATATGGTAATAGGTTTTCCACAGAGATTTTACAGTCAGTGGACAGAAATTGATATAGTTCAAAATTTTTAAGAGGAATGGATTGACTTAAAGAAGGAAAATCTTATGATTTAATATGATACAAAAAACGATACCATTAGTATTATAACTAATTCAATAGTAATAATTATTTTCATAATTATACATCAAAGAGAGTTTTATTATTTCATCTTGTGGAATCTCTACATGTATAATATTTTAAGCTGGGTAAGATTTTGTTATACGATATACAAACGGTGCTGACAGCTAGGGCAGCTTATAGGTTTGGAAACGATCTATATTTGTTTTGTTTCTGCTCAGAATCTTTGACAGCAGGTAACTATTTAAAGACATGCTAAATTTCATTAGCATACCGTTAACATTAGCCACTTAAAGGTTTTTAATATATTGAAGTTAAAACGGACTGACTAGCAATAATGGAGTGACTGCCTGTTACTCATATCTATGAACACTTAACCCTCGCAGTATCCTCATCAAAAAATCACACCTAGTACCATTCGGGTCAGGTTTGAACCATATTCAAATTTTCCTATATTTTTGTCTTTTGAATTTTAATTTCCACAAATTTTTGTGACATACACAGTTTTACTTCATGTATTAGCTCAGGGGATAATGTGTGTAGTGTCTTTTACTTCAAAGGATACTCCTAAACTAGCCCCCAAACCTATCAACTAATGAACATTCCATTCACTTGAGGACAAGGGCGTAAAAAAAAAACACAGCTCTGAAGTTGAGTGTTAATCTGCTATATTTTTCACAAAATTTTGAAAGCTTCTTGTCCCTATTTACATAATTTTATTTCTTACATTCAATTGTGCAATGTCATTATGCACAGGCGGTTCTATATTTCAGTAGCACATCCATTCTCCTTCGGGTCAGATATGACCCATGTTTACATTTAGACAGTTCTTCGCCATACATAGTGATATTGGTATTATATGCACAGGGCCTACTATGTGGTAGCGACTGTCCTTCAGACTCCTACCGTAACCCACGCATCGTCCCTTTCATTGTAAAGGTTAGGTTCTATCTGAAACTTTCTATGCACATTTAATGCATTTGTATGTTACTGTGCCATGTTGTTTGCATGCGTGTTTTCGGCATTTGCTACATACAGTTGAGACCTTATTGTCTCCTTTGCAAAGGTAGCAACGTCGTCTCTTTGATGGTTGTGACTGGTCTGGAGCTGCAGTAGTATTTAGATTAGTTCTTGCTGCTTCACAAACACGTTCAGCATTGGAAGTCCTCGGTAACGTAGGTCGCATTGCCAAATGTGATTGAACTAAGCTCATTCCAAGCTCTTGCAAAAGTAACCTTTGTTTAAAGCTAACCTCTTCATTCCAATCTGGATCAACTTGCATCCACAATACAAAGGCATTGTAAGCTGAAATGTCAATTATGGTATCAAACAAGGCCACTGACCATCTCACTGTTAGGCGTTTTGATCGATAAGCTGCCATAAGCTTATCAAGAGTGTCCAGACTGCCCTTTGTCTCATAAAACTCAATAATGTTTGGTTTCTTATCTTCTTTCTCACTAAATGTTATGGAATCATGTATATTGCTCAAAAGGACAATATGGGGCAATATGAAATAAGGACAATATCCTCATGGTATCTTTTGATGGTGGAATATACTTTGCGATTTTCTGGATTTACAAATTCAGCAGGAAGTTCTTTCCTATTTTTACGAACAGTTCCTACTCTAGTCTGATCTGGAGAACTTAACTCTTTAGCTAAGGGCACACTGCAAAAGAAATTATCACATGTTATGTTCCTTCCTTTCAAGCCATCAGTCAGCTGTAGTACCACATGCTTTCCTTTACTCGTTCAGTTGCGTCACCATTTTTTCGACCAAGGTACACTTCTGCATTCCACAGATAACTTGTTCCAGAGTTGCAAGCAGCCCAGACTTTTATCCTATACCTATCTAGCTTAGAAGGTATGTACTGACAAAATAGACATCTTCCTCTGAATGGAACAAGCCTTTCATCAATTGTGATGGTTGATGATACATTGAACATAAGTGGAAGCCTTTCAACCGACTTATCCCAAATATATCTTATAGCTGCCAGCTTGTCATGACGTCTTCTTGGGTTTCGAGTTGTTTTGTCATCAAAACGAACATACTTTGAAATTTGTAAGAAGTTTTTTAGATACATTGTTGCTCTAAATATTGGCCAACCATTAGAGTCATCCCACAAACTTCTAAGGGACTCGTGACGAGATTTATACAGGCCAGCTAAGATACGCAAACCATAAAAAGCTTTCAATTCATTCATATTGCAAACATCTCTTCCAGTTACTCTATTAGCTTCCTTATTTGTCATTTCAAGAATTATTTTGAAAATGGCTTCAGCTATGAAAAGGTTAAATGCAGATACTACATCATCAGTGATTCTCGAGGCTTCATATCGGGTTTATCCCAGGTGTTTGAGAGATTACATTCCTAGCACATCATCTACCAGCTGAGGAGCATTGTCCATCTTTCTCCCCATGCCATATTATATCTCCATTTTTGGAAACAAATACTTCATGATAAAGGTCTTGTGTAGCATTATTGTTTAGTAATTATCTTGGTTACCATTGCTTTCAGAATATTCAGAATCACTATCATGATCTCTATTTAAAGAAACATTATCACTTTCACTATCCTCAATGTCTGAATTGAAATCATCACTTTCTTCATCTTGGTAAAATCTACCCACCGAAAATCTTTGCGCTTCTGTGTAAAAAAAAATGAAACAAAAAACTGATTAGATATAGTAATGAAAACTTTAGCTGTAATCTTATCATTCCTCACAACCTCAAGATTATTGTAGTGCAAGAACAACCCATGAAACACACTAACTCAGCCATTGCAAGAAGATATCTCCAGAATAAATTAAAAGTGCTTCCCTCACTTCCACACTGAGATATAAACAAGAGAAGTGACTTTATCAAAAATAAAGAAAATGAACACAATCCATTCAAAGAAAACGTAGAACAAAAACTGATTAGGAGAACTAAAGTAGATTCAGGGGCCTTTTATTATTATTATTATTATTATTATTATCATTATTATTATTATTATTACTAATCATTTAAAAAGAAGGAGCCTTTGTAGATCAGCGGCCAGGTCCTCCCGCGGACATAGAAAACGGGAATTTCTTCCCGTTTTCTAACCCTTCGTAAGACGTGGCCGTTGTTCTACAACAGAATGTTCTGCCAAAACTCTAGAATAGAACACTGCCTAACTTGAATGGGCCCACCTAACCTTACCTACAACACGTGTCTCTCCTTAACGGGGGGGCTAACGCCCCCCTGCGACCCCCCGTACATAGCCGTATAATTATTCTTAAACACCTAAACGGGGGGGGGCTACCGCCCCCCTGCGACCCCCCTTACACTTGCCTATTCTTAATCGGCGGACATCATGCATACATGTGGCCGCGATCACACAAACCAGAAACGGAGAGGGTTGTACT
>NC_090729.1:61918435-61920935 GCF_036898095.1 Palaemon carinicauda | reverse complement strand
CTGGAACCTGGTACTTACATTAGGAGATTGGCTAAGAGATGGAATCCTTTGATATTCCCCATCAAAGAGAAAGCCCCTGTTATACAACAAACAAAAGACTAAAGGTAACTTACCTAAGTACAGCGACCAAGGTTACAATTTTGCTTCACCAATTATACGTTGCAATACAGTATTTAGTATAATTTTTTATTTGGGAAAGTAAATTTGCTGGTTTGGTCCATATAATTATTTTTATAAAATTTAATTATTTAACAATCAGGGGAAATGCCTGGAAAATTTACCTATACAAAGGGAAAACTTATTACTAATCATTCTGATGATCGCAAATGGTTTGTTCCATCTTATCCATCATACCAGTTAAGTCTAGCTAATAATAATAATAATAATAATAATAATAATAATAATAATAATAATAATAATAATAATAATAATAATAATAATAATAATAATAATAATAATATATTTACTTGAACAAAATAATTACTATGAAAATTCAATCAGTACAAATGGTATGAACGGATTGTTTTGTCTGAAGAATTTGACAAATACTCCCATAAAAAGGAAAGCTCGTTTCCAACATTCCAACATTTTTCCAGAGGATCAAGATCTGACCGTTAATGGGATCAGTGGATCAGCTTTACACAAACAGCAACACTTTCCTTCTTCCTCCTCTTCTCATATGAGGGACTCTTTCCATTTTTCTCGAAGAGGAAAGTTTGGAGTTGAATGAAAGCGTTAGAAATCTCTTGACATATATGATTCGTAAATTGCCTGTTAGCGATAGGCGATCTCTTCTGAGTTCTCCAGCGTTTACTCATCCAGAATGTTTTATATCTCTTTCGTGGATCAATACTTTTTTGATGACAATTTATTAGTGACAAATGTAAACTAGTCAAAATATCATCTGAATTCTCAAAATTTTACACATCCTGGATGTTTAATATCTTTTCAATTAAACCATAAAATTTCTTTGGCCAGTTTAATGCTGACACATAAAACTTCTCAAAATATTTTCTGAATTCTCAAATGATTACACATCCATGATTTTTAATATCTTTTTCATTGTTCCATTAATTATTTTGTCAGTTTATTGCTGATAAATGAAGCTGTTCAAGATATCATTTGAATTTTCAACGGTTTACACATTCACGATGTTTGATATCGGTTTTGTGGATCAATATTTTCTTTCAACAGTTTACCGCTGATGTGATTAAAACTGCTCAAGATATCATCTGAATTTCCAAGTGTTTACACATCAGAAATATCTAATATCTTTTGCATTGATCAAGGAAGTTTCTTTTGACAGTTTATTGCTGATATATAAAAGTGCTCCAGATATCGTCTGAATTTTCAAGTGTTTACACATCCAGGATGTCTGAAATCTTGTTAATTGATCAATCATATTTCTTTTGACAGTTTATTGTTGATATAGGAAAACTACTAAGTGGCCATACCTTCATCTATAAATGTCCTCTTTATCTTATTCTATCGCGGTACATGATTTTCATTGGTAAGTTGCTACTGTAAATGTAGCCATTTCACATCGTTAAACCTTAAATAAACGATTTTACAAGAGGAGTTACATGTTGTAATGATGCATCTACACGGGGTAAAAGCAGCATAATCAACTGTTATATAATCAAGATGAAAGCTCTGGTATCCAAAAAGAATATCTAAACTTATTCAGACACCTTTTGATAATGATTTTTCTCTAGGCATTGCTATCCGGAATAAATTATTTGATTCATTGAAAACTTAATCGTAATAGTTTCATGAGAAAAAATCAAATGCAATGTATCAAAAATTTTCCCTACACAAGAGGATTCCAAAGTAAGAATGAAAATAAAGAAAAGTCAACAAGTAATAGTAAAGGCAAATAAATGTGTTTGTTACTTTACACCACCTTTTCATTCCTTCATCCAACTATGATAATCTATGTAGCAAAAGATACATACCACGACTTGGGCTAGATAGTAATTAAACAATAACTCATATCCTCATGTTTTGAGGATCCATTCATGGTAGAGGACACTCAATCTAAATAAGAGTATGCTGTTGGAACAAAGCTTTGGAATGATCACTCTATATGGTGTCAGTAAAATTTGCCCAACAGGGCGGGTTTTGTAGGGAAATTTTAGGGAACAATTATAGAAAGGATTGTGGTTTCAGTAAGTGTTTTTTTTTTTTTTTTTTTTTTTTTTTCAGAACTGTTTACGACTGCTAATGAGATACTTTAGTAAAAAGAATTTTTTATTTTATCGCAAAAAAAAAAAAAAAAATAAATAAATACTGTAAATTATAAAGGCTTCTCTTCTGAAGACAAAAAATGGCATCTAAACCTTTTCATCTGCAAATAATTAAGAACCTTTAAACTGAACATAATTTGTCATTTAAATCTAATAAAAAACTTAATTATAAGATAACTATTTCTCTCTCTCTCTCTCTCTCTCTCTCTCTCTCTCTCTCTCTCTCTCTCTCTCTCTCTCTCTCTCTCTCTCTC
>NC_090729.1:61900935-61910935 GCF_036898095.1 Palaemon carinicauda | reverse complement strand
CCATTGCTGGAAAAGAATTTCTCCAGGAAACATATTTCCTCATGAAAATTTTGAAAAGATGACCTTAGTCTAAACGCTCCGAAAAACATTGTGCTAAATGTGTTCAACTTGAAATTAGCATATCTACTCAAAAAATTAACTCAGAGTCCCGTGTGAGAAGGTTTTGTGTATATATTGGTGTCTATACAGTTATTTGATTTTTGTATTAAAATATCTAAAAAGGGGATTCGATTATCTTGTTCTTTTTCTATTGTAAATTTGATTTTGATTTAAAGTTTGAATTAAGAGGTCCTCAGACAGCAACTCTCTAAAGTAAACCAGATAAAGGTCATGGAGTTGTAATACTGGATAAAGCTGATTATGTAAGGAAAATTGGAAGATATTTTAAAATTTAAAATATCTTCCAAATTTAAATGATAGGTCTGAGTTTAGAGAGTTGCTGTCGGAGGACCCCTTAATTCGAATTTTAGATATGAAGAATAAAATTAACTATAGGGTTCGTAAGTGGAAGAAGGATGGCATATTGTCAGACGAAACAGCTTCAGCAATGATGGCAACAGGAACACAACCTAGTATTATGTATGGTGCTTCAAAGATTCACAAGAGGTATTCCTCTGAGACCAAATCTCAACGCTATTAATACCGGCTCTTATGTCCTGTCTAACCATCTAGTAACTGAGCTCGCCCCTCTCACAGTAAATGAATATACCCTGAAAAATACTTATGAATTTGTAGACTTGATTAATTCTGTCGAAGATTCAAATAACTATGGTATGTGCAGCTTCGACATCGAAAGTTTGTTCACTAACATTCCTTTAAGAGAAACATTGGAGATAATTCTTGAACAACTTTTCCCTAACCCAGTGGACATTTTCGAAGTTTTCAATAAAAAAAACATTTAAAATACTATTAGAACTAGCTACCACTACTTCCACATTCATGTTTAATAGAGAGTTATATGAGCAGGTAGATGGAGTAGCAATGGGATCGCCGTGTGGACCAACCTTGGCAAATATATTTTTATGTTATTGTGAAGGGAAATTGTTGAATGATTGTCCTGTGGAATTTAAACCTTTTTTTGTACCGTTGATATGTAGACGATATATTTTTACTTTTTAAAAATTTAGATCACATAAGCTAGATTTTAGATTATTTAAATACAAAGCATCGTAACATAAAATTTACGAAAGAGAATGAACAGGATGATACATTGCCTTTTCTTGATGTCTTGGTCTCTCGGACACATAATACCTTTGAGACCTCGCTATTTCGAAAAAAAAAAAAAAAAAAAACTTTTACAGGACTAAGCACTCATTTTTTATGCTCAGAGCCTAAAATCTACAAAATGAATTCGATAAAAACACTGTTATATAGATGTTATCATGTATGTTCAACTTATCTGGGGTTTAATGAGGAAGAAAATTTTCTAAAATCATTTTTTTTATTACCAATGGGTTCCCTATGAACCTTTGTAATAATCAAGTCAAGAAGTTTTTAAATGAAATTTACAGTCAAGATTTAGCAATTCTAACAGTTAGTAAGAAAAAGTTATATGTCAGCTTTACTATGGTTATGTTTCGGAGAGACTTAGAACAGAGTTTATGATTGTTGTGGGGAAATGTTATCCCCACATAGATTTAAAACTAATTTTTACTGTTTAAATATAAGGAGAGTCTACCTAATCCCTTGTGTTCCGGTGTCATATACACTTTTCAATGTGCACTCTGTAATGAGTGCTACACCGCAAGCACGTCTAGACAGCTTCAGTGTAGGATTTCGGAGCACATGGGGAGATCGGTACCAACCAATATATCTTTAAATAAGAAACCAATTTCAGCTATTTATGACCATGCACTTAAATCTGGTCATGCCATTTCTAAGGAAAACCTCAAAATTACAGACAGACATAGTAGCGACAGCCAACTGAAAATCTTATAATCTTTATACATTTTTAAGACAAAACCCAGCTTGAATGAGGGCCTACCTGTTCAGTTGCCGATGACCCATTAATCCGTTTGGTCTGTGGGTTGCTGGTCTGGATGGGTGGTCATCGTCTCCTGCGGGTGACTAGGTATATTAGTTATTGAGTCTTTTATATAGTTGTATAGTTATATGTGTAATAAGTCTTTTATATGGTTTTATGTTCCTTGACTGTTTGATTTTAGAGCTAGTTGATCAGTTCATGAAAGTATATCTTCCTAACTATGTACTTAAGATGATTTTTATTGATATTATTAATTTTACATATGATAATTGCATATAAGCTGAAGATGACGTAAGTTATGTCGCAAGCTCCCGAATAAAGAAGATGATAGCATCATTGACTATTTTATTCCTACTTAAGTTGGGATTCCCAAAAGGAACCCATCTATCAACTATATATATATATATATATATATATATATATATATATATATATATATATATATATATATATATATATATATATATATATATATATATATATATATATATATATATATATATATATATATATATATACATATATATATATACATATATATATATATATATATATATATATATATATATATATATATATATATATATATATATATATATATATATATACATATATATATATATATATATATATATATATATATGTATGTATATATATATATATATATATATATATATATATATATATATATATATATATATATATATATATATATATATATATATATATATATATATATATATATATATACATATATGTATATATATATACATATATGTATATATATATATATATATATATATATATATATATATATATATATATATATATATATACATATATGTATATATATATATATATATATATATATATATATATATATATATATATATATATATATATATATATATATATATATATATATATATACATATATGTATATATATATACATATATGTATATATATATATATATATATATATATATATATATATATATATATATATATACATATATGTATATATATATATATATATATATATATATATATATATATATATATATATATATATATATATATACATATATATGTATATATATATATATATATATATATATATATATATATATATATATATATATATATATATATGTATATATATATATATATATATATATATATATATATATATATATATATATATATATATATGCATGAGTATGTGTGTGTATGTGTTTCAAATCAGACAAAAATAATCCTGATATATTGGAAAAAGAAACCTTGGAATAACTCTGTAGCCCATTTTTCCGTGGCACAAAAGAAAAATAGCTCGTAATGAACATATCCTTGTAAATCTTATAATGGGAATGTTCTTTCGGGAATACACCAGTAATTCTTCAATAATGGAAATAATGAGCTGGCGCCCAACGTTGAAATATATTCTCATTCTTTCCACGACTTGCATTTTGCCTTCAATAAAGGATCATGTTAAAAAAAAAAGACCGAAAAAGGAATATGATTTAGAATGTTTTGAACTTTTTTTTTTTCTTTTTTTTTCTTTTTTTGCGAAGACTTTAGGTTATTCTTGTTTGAATTTTGGGATAGGAACTGACCCATCCGCCTCCCTTTTCCCCTTTCCATCCCTCCCATCCACTTTTGTTTATTGCAGCTGCGTCTCTTAATATTTCACTAGAAAAAAATGGTCGTATTCCTTACGATAGAAATGGAAAGGACTTTACAGTTTAAAAAGTTTATGGAATTTTGTAACATGCATCAATTAATGTACCCAAGCCGTCATAAAATGCCGTTTAAATAACTATATATATATATATATATATATATATATATATATATATATATATATATATATATATATATCTATATATATATGTATGTATATATATGAATATATATATATATATATATATATATATATATATATATATATATATATATATATATATATATATATATATATATATGCCACACACGCACCCCTCCCCTTACTATCTATAACCCACTTGTTCAGTAATTAGTGGGAGAGTGTAGTCTGTAAGTGTACCTTTCTATGTGTATCTCCTCACCAGGGTATGACTAATCATCTCTCCATGAATGTGATAGGATATATATATATATATATATATATATATATATATATATATATATATATATATATATATATATATATATATATATATATATATATATATATATATATATATTTATATATATATGTTTATGTATATAGTCAGACACTTACTCCTTATCATATAGGGGAATATTTAACAGCATAATAGAAGTAATGGCAATATCATTGCTCTCAACGACGACGAGGAGGATAAGGATAGGGAAGTGGGGAATATGGTTTAAGGAAGAGTACCCCTGGATACAATCCAGTTTATAGCCCAAAGGTAGGTACTCGGGATGGGAAGGAATAAGGAAAAAGGGAAAAAAGAAGTACAGGAGGAGAATAAAAGGGAGGGGCAGACCCTTGTGCGATGTTGAGTTACTTCAGGAGCCACCTACAATTGCAGGCGACTAAGAGTGAAAAGAAAAGGAAAGGGCAAGTAGGGAGATGAAGGGTTTTCTTGTTCACGCGGTATAGCCCTATTGCAATTTCACTGCCTGTTTGACAATATGAGATGGTAAAAAAGTTATGATGGCAAATTGGTAATGAAGTTTTTATTGAATATTGATTTGATTCATAATTAAAAATGTTTATTTATATTATTCTAATCATTTGAGATATTTTTCGGCCGGGGCGGATCACAATTGACTTTGGGATCTAGACTCCTCCACCAGTTATGATCCCGAGTATGTTCGTTAGAGAGAGTCCTTGTAATTGTGCATAGGTCGTCATCATCAGTAGCTAATTTATCCCAAGTTTTTTGGCTAAGTCTGTGAAACCTGACATTTAGGAGCTCCAATTTGGAAAGTTGACGAAGTTCTTGAATTTTATTGTAATATGGAGGACCCTCTTTATAAGCTCGCCTCAAAGCTTTATTTTGTACTGCTTGCATTTTATTCATTAATGAATTGCTGAGAGCTACAAATATTATTGTTGGGTATTCTAACTGTGGTCTTACTAAGGATTTATAAAGTCTAAGTTGTGTTTTGTTTGATACACTTTTAAAACTTTTTAATCTATTGAGTGTCAACCGAGAGACATTTATTCTTTCTTTAACATGAGGAAGGATAACAGACCGTTTAAAGTTACACCCAGTATCAGTGCTTTACGTTTATATGTGATACGGACGTTATCTATTACAATTTCTGCAGGATTGTTGACTGTTATTGATAGAAGTTGAAATTTATCAATATTTGTGGTTATTTTCCATTTATTTTTATAGTTATTAATTTTTTGGTAATTCACGGACCGTTTTTTCTCTGTAACACTACTTTATGTTTTTAAGGATAGGTTATTACTCGAGTGTGATCATCTGCAAACATGATTTGTAGGCAACCTTCTATAGGGGTGTGGAGGATTAATTTTTGTTTTATTTTTTTATTTTTATCTTTTTTTTTAAATTGTACTTACCCCGTAAAGTAAGGGGGGAGGAATGTGGAGGATTTATTTTTGCTTTATTTTAATTTTTGTTTTTGCCAAATCCTGAGAAAAATAATGTGGCGGGATGTTGCAACAACAACCCCCACACCCTTGAATCACTCTAAACAGACCAATGTCTCCTCAATACAACCTTTCCCCTTACGTTATCAGCAGCGGGACTCTTGGACAAAAGGACAAAAAACAAAACAAAACATAACCTTACAACTATATTTCTTAAAACTACAATACTTAACATCCACAAACCATCCACAACCAAAATAATCACTTAAAACTAATTGTAAACTTGAACACTAAAGATAAATAAAACGTAATACCATCCAAATAAACACAAAAAAACCCTAACAAACTTAAATTACACCGCAAACCAACACCAAAAATAAATATATATAAATTATCTTCCACATTAAATAGTATGGGCCACCAACACTGTCGCCACCCATAAGCCGGACTGTCTTTACGGCACACTCCCACTATCACCGTTTTGTGGTCAACAATCCACTGGGTGGCAATTTGCCACAACTATCTCGGTGATTAGGATGGTACTTATACTCATCATCATCATCATCATCATTATCATCATCATCATCAATCGAAAGTAAACGGGCCGGTCATCAACAATCGTCAATCCAAAGAGCAGTCTTAATACAAAATCAATCACAGGCCAGGTCATCAACTATATTTCAGCATTCGGAAAATAACTCTCCAAAGGAGTTAGCCTCTCCAAAGGAGGAATCACGGCCTGCCAAAATAAAAAAGAAAAACACTTACGAACACTTCTAGCTAACTGAACTATCGCACTATAATCAAAGATAAATAATGAATTGTTCCGATCATTCACGATCACGACAAGCAAAGATAAACAAAACTGTACTTACTGTTAAAATATACAAAACACTTCCTTGCTGGTAATAAAGAATAATAGTAAATCCAGCAATCACACACACAACCGCCTCTATCAGCAGTCAATCAAAAAACGCATTCGCTCCGAAACATTCACCACTGTTGTAACCCAACTAAAAACATAAACAAACAATCTCATTTGTACCAACAGTCTTTCCCACTACAAACAATCATTCGCTAACTACCACTGGTTCTTCGGCGTGCACCACGGACACACAAACACACATACACACACTCACTCGCGCGATTTAGCAAAACTAAAGCAAAATAAATTCTCTCTCTCTCTCTCTCTCTCTCTCTCTCTCTCTCTCTCTCTCTCTCTCTCTCTCTCTCTCTCTCTCTCTCTCTCTCTCTCTCAGGATTTGGCAAAAACAAAAAAATAAAACAGAAATTAATCCTCCACAGGGGAGGGGTGTCTTTAATGTAGAAGTTGTATAATGAAGGGGAGAGAACACTGCAATAAGGAACTCCTGAGAGCAATTAAAACTCTGGCTCTTTGAAATCTTTAATTTTAATCATGGCAACCCGGTTATCTAAACAGTTGCATAGAAACCTGGTTGCTAAATCTTGCAATTGTGCACCTAACAGTTTGTATTTTAAGCCTTCATGGCAAACTTTATCAAAGGCCCGGCTGACATCTCTTAAGATTGGGTTACAACCACAACCTAGACTTTTCTTTACTGCTATAAATTCATATAATCTGGCTAATGCCAGTTGGTTCCCTTTACCATGGGTAAACCCATATTGATTGCTATTTATGAGTGAATCTAGAAACTCCTCAAAATTTACTTTTATAATCTTTTCCAATATTTTCCCAGGCATCTCTAATAGGGATATTGGTCGGTAATTAGAGACTGAAGTTAGATCTTTGCCCTTTTTCCCTACAAAAGGATGTATTGCTCTTTTAAAAAATTCTGGCCAGTAGCCCATAATTAAGGATTCATCGAAGATGTTGTAAAGAAAGGCGAGCGTTGAATTAGGTAGATTTTTAATTTTATTGACTTTAGAGAGGCCGGGAGCTTTGTTTTTAAAACTTTTTATCACCTTAATAATATCTTGGAGCTGAATTGGTTTCAGAAACGTGTCATCTTCATCAAGCCTCCCAAAATCTACTGAATCGTAAGGTATTATATGACCAGCATGTTCACGGATTGTCTCCATGACATGTTGCTCGTGTTCTCTTCTGGGTCTATTATAAAAATATTAGACCAGAAGTCTCTGAAAACCACCTCTTGATCTTGAGGAGAATAGATCTTCTCGTAGTTATAAATGATGTAGGTTATGGGATGAAAAGATGAACCTAGAATATTCGTAATCATTCTCCAAAAATTTCCTGGTTCTGTATATGAGTCTTCACATTTGTTCAAAATAGTGTCCCAGGTTGCATTAATTAGCTCAATAGATCCAATAAGGATACGTTCTTGTATATTGTGAATATATTCTAAAATTTGACATGATGGACCTTGGATATTAATCATATTTAGGGCTTGTTTATAACAGAACTGAAGCAATTTAAGATAACCAGTTTCTTAAGTGTAAGGTAAGATTCTATGGGTTTTGATGGGGATATAGCGTTTTGAGGCTTCTTTGATCATCCTATGCCAAAATGTTATTTTATCATCAATATAGGATTTATCTTTTAAGATATTTTCCGGTACGTCATAATTAGAGAGAGAGTCATGGAGTGTGTCCTTAAAACGTTCCCAGTCACAATTATTGATATCTAATGATGGACTGGTTGGTACCGAAATGGGTCTCACAGTAAGTTTTAATACTAAAGGAAGATGATCTGAAGTGCTTAGAGGGCCTTGGGTGATTGAATAATTCAAAGTATGGAGTCTATTAGAAAGAAGTATATCAGGCATGCTAGAGGCTCCCCTGTTAAAATATGTATAAAAATTTGGTCCTAAAAATCTAATGATAATCCTATTCATCAGACCATTAATAAGAATACCAACTTGGTATGTTCTATTATGGCCAAGGGCCGTGTAGGGCTGCATTAAAATCAGCCAGAAGATAGACTGGGATATTACGTCTCATTAATGAGATTACATACTGTTGTGGGAATATTGGGTTTTTAGGAGAAAGGTAAGTAGTTGCCACTACCACCGGTTCCCTTGTTGTTTGCAGTTCGACTGTTAAAAGATCATGGTTGAAACCATCTATTAACTCCACTGTAATATCCCGTTTAACCGCTATTGCTGACACAGTGTTTTGCTCTCCAGATGTGTTACATTGGAAAACCTTATAGTTCCAGATTTTGATACTGGAGGAATTTGGAATACCTGATGAGTTAAGAAGTATAAGGTGTTGGGAGAGAGAGAAGTAAATATTAGAAAGTTCCCTACTACGTAGGAAAGTCCACTTCAAAACATTATGTTGGATTACTGTGAGTGTCTATTAAGGTAACTGTCCTTTGCTTAAATAAAACAAAATCCTGATTTCGGCCTCCAGAATTTATCAGCATTTATCCTTCTGATTCTAGGGACATACTTGTTAGGTTTAATCGAGCCATCATTCATAAGATTAACTACAGTGCTATTCTTAAATTTCTCTTTGAAAATGTATTTAATGGTTTTTGAGTAAAAAATCATTTTTTTTTATTGAATCATGATATGCTGATTTGGGGGGTTTGCAGAATCAATTGATGAATAGAGTATCAAAGCAATTTTTGTTTTATTTGATTGTTTAATGGGGGGGGGGGGAAGGGTTGGGAGGGCAGTGGCTCCTGGCAGTTCGGTATCAGGGTCAAATGTTGAGGTGGAAGGTTGTGGCTGCTTTTTAGCAGGATTAGCTGGTTCAGATATATTGGAGTCAGAGTCACTAAGAATTATTTTCCTGTTAAGATCATCTATCTCCATTTTATCATTTATTTTGGGTGCTTGCAGGGGGTTGGAGTCATTCTGTGGTCCGGATTTCAACAAGGTTGATACTTTCTTAGCCCAATTAATGGCCTTAGTGGGGATTTTAACAATTGTTAAGCCATTGGCTTCATAAAAAGCGTCGACCATAGACTGGAAAGTACTAGCTTCAACAACCTCCCTCAGATTAGCCATGATTATGGCTGTGTTCATTACAGTAAACTGCTGCAATGATATGGTGTTCTGGGTAGAGAATGCGGAAGTATTAGTTACCTAAGGGGCTGCGACCTGAGCGAGGGATATGTTTGGCGCTGTCATGGATTGTTGCGTTCTGATCTTCTTTGCCTGATCTTTTACCATGGTCTTTCTAACAGGGCATTTAGCAGCCATTGTTGGGTGTTCCCCGCTACATGTAATTCACTTATGATTGTTCCTATTATTGTACTCTGTCCAATAATGGTCTTCAGAGGCGCAGACTGAACAGACCTTGTTAGGGCAGTCTTTCTTAATGTGATCATATTTGTAACATCTTATGCACTGTGACAGTGAGATATGGATGTCCTGTCGCAAAAATCTAGGGGGAATAATTGTCCAGAGATGAGAAGTCCCTTGGTTAGGCAATCTCTCACCATATGTACTGTTTCCAGCTTGATCCTAAAAGTTGTTTTGGTGGTGGGCAGTTTGAT
>NC_090729.1:61876750-61894250 GCF_036898095.1 Palaemon carinicauda | reverse complement strand
ATATATATATATATATATATATATATATATATATATATATATATATATATATATATATATATATATATATATATATATATATATATATATATATATATATATATATATATATATATATATATATATATATATATATATATATATATATATACATACGTGCAGGTACACACACACACACACACACACACATATATATATATATATATATATATATATATATATATATATATATATATATATATATATATATATATATATGTATGTATATATATACAGAGAGAGAGAGAGAGAGAGAGAGAGAGAGAGAGAGAGAGAGAGAGAGAGAGAGAGAGAGAGAGAGAGAGAGAGAGAGAGAGAGAGAATTACGTTATTAAAAGTGAACAAATTAGGTTTATTGGCATTACTATATCTTATCATATAACAATCAAGTTAGATCAAGAAGAGATAATACTTATCAGGGTCAGCTTTTAATAACCTAAGAAGGGTACTTGAGAATTATGCCAGTCATTGAAGTATTCTCTTGATTAAACTTCTAGAGGTGAACACTGAAATAACACATAACTATATTCATAGTTTTATATCAAATTTTATATTTTCTTAGAGACATTAAACAATAGCTGTAGAGATTATGTCTCCTCAAGGGATGGATGGTATATATTTTGTCGTGTTGGCTATTGCTGCTATAAAGATTTTTGTGAATTTAATAATCACCTTATTAGGCAATTTAAAATTCAATTTTTTGGCCAAACCTAATGATCCACTTTTAGGAAAAACTAGTAAACTAACAGATACAAACGTATTCTAGTTCCTTAATTGGATACTATCAGATATAAACGTTTTCACGGCTTTTATATAAGGACTAACAGAGATATAAACATTTCCAGAGTAGTCTTTACTTGGATACTAACAGATATAGACGTTTTCACAGCCCTTACTATGATAGTAACAGATATAAACATTTGCAGAGCAGCCCTTACTTAGATACTAACAGATACAGATTTTTTCACAGCCTTTACTTGGATGCTAACAGATATAGACGTTTTCATTGCCTTTACTTGGATACTAACAGATATAAACGTTTGCAGAGCCGCCCTTACTTGGATACTAACATATGTAGTTGTTTTCACAGCCTTTACTTGAATTATAACAAATGTAGACGTTTTTGCAGTCCCTAGTTGGATAATAACAGATAGAAACATTTGCAGAGCCCCCTTTACTGGTATACTAACAGATAGACTTTTGTACAGCCTTTACTTGGATACTAGCAGATATAAAAGTTTGCAGAGCCGCCCTTACTTGGATACTAACAAATATAAACGTTTTCAGAGCCTTTACTTGGATACCAACATACAGACGTTTTCACAACCTTTATTAGGATTATAATAGATAGAAACATTCACAGAGCAGCCCTTACATGGATACTAACAGATATAGACATTTTCACAGCCCTTACGTAGATACAAACAGAAACGCCTGCAGAGCAGCCCTTACTTGGATACTAACAGATATAAACGTTTTCACAACCTTTACGTTGATACTACCAGATATAAAAATTTCCAGAGCAGCCCTTATTTAGATACTAACATACATAAACATTTTCACTGCCTTTACTCGGATACAAACAGATATAAACGTTTTCACAGCCCTTACTTGGATACTAACATATATAAACGTTTTCACAGCCTCTACTCGGATACTAAGAGATATAGACGTTTTCACAGACCTTACTTGGATACTAAAAGATATAAACAATTTCACAGCAGCCTTTACTTGGATAATAGCAGATATAAACGTTTTCACAGCCTTTACTTAAATAATAACTGATGTAAACATTTCCAGAGCAGCCACTACTTAGATAATAACATATATAAACGTTTTTAGGGCCCTTACTTGGATACCAAGATATAAACGTTTTCAAGGCCTTACATGACTACTGACAGATACACATGCTTTCACGCTTCATACTAGGAGATATAAACGTCTTCACAGCGCTTACTAATATATATATATATATATATATATATATATATATATATATATATATATATATATATATATATATATATATATATGTGTGTGTGTGTGTGTGTGTGTGTGTGTGTGTGTGTGTGTGAGTGTGTGTGTGTGTGTTTCTATGGGTTTTACATGAATAAAAACAAATATAAACGTATTCATAGCTTTTACTTGGAAACTAATAGACACAAATTTCTTTTTCTGCCCTTGCTAACAAATATAAATCCTTTTCACGGTTCTTATTACAAATTTGAAAGTTTTCACAACCTTTGCTTAGATGCTAACACCTATGAACATAACGGCCATTACTTTGATACTCATCATCATATCCTCCTACTCCAATTGATGCAAATGGCATATGTTATATTTCACCAGTTGTCTCTATCTTGTATTAGGATACTAACATATATAAAGGTTTTTGCAGCCCTTACTAATAGACATAAACGCTTCCATGACCCATGCAACTAATAGGAACCTTTCATAACCCTTAACACTAGGATGGCCGAGGTGTCGTTTTCGACACCTTCAAATTTCTAACTAATTAGTATGGAATAACTGATTTTGGCTCAATGCTGAGTCTTATAGACAATTATTAAATTTTTAAAAAGATGCTTAACAGACCTAATTTTTAAAAAATTATTCAGTGGAATAGCTGATATTTGAGGTTTTACCTTAAATGGCCAAGGTGTCGTTTTTGACACCTAGGCTATTTATATGGTAAATTCATTTAAAAACTCCTCACAAGCAATAATATTTGTGTTTGTGTCCCCTATATATATATATATATCTATCTATTTATACACACACACACACACACATATCTATATAATGATTTTCTTTCAGTATGAGGTATACTATATATTTGTGAATTTCTTTTCAGACTTGTTATTCCTGACTTGAATATCCTTGAGAATTCTGTGTTTCGTGATCCTTGGTAAAGGAAACAGTTACTAAGCACTCATCATTCATATTAGCTTAGTGGTAGTCATACTGAATATATTAGAGATGGCTGCTTCACGGTGTAAGGGAAATAAAGATTTCTATACTGTAGAAGAAGCATTGAATATTATCTTCCAATCAGAAGATGAAGTTTCAAGTGATGGTAGTGATGGTAGTGAAAATGAGTTTTTACCACAAAAAGAAGTTTCTTCAAGCTCATCAGATTCTGATGACTATCAAGATAGTGAAGACGAATCCACTAGACAAGCAAGTACCTCATCAGATATACAAGCAAGCACTTCTACAGATAGAAATACCATCATTACACGGCATGGGATTGCCTGGGAACCTTTATCATCATCTCGGAAAGGAAGATATAGCCAAAGTCAGGTATTCAAAGCTACTTCTGGTATTTCAAAAACTGTGAAAAATGTAGCTGCAGAATCCCCATATTCTGCTTGGAGAATCTTCATTGATGAAACTATGCTACGGAAAATTCATAAATGGACAATCAGTGAAGGAAAAAATCACGATGAAAGCTGGGTGTTATCCTTAGAAAAGTTTGAGGCCTACATTGCTTTGACATATGCAAGGGGAGTGTACGGAAAAGCTCACAGTGCAGATTTTTTGTGGAATAAAACCTATGGACCAAAAATATTCAGAGAAACCATGTCTAGAAGTGATTACAAGAAAATACATAGATTCATTAGGTTTGACAACAGAAGCACAAGGCCAGAGAGGATCAAAAGTGACAAATTTACCCACATTAGAGACATTTTTTACCTATTTGTTGAAAATTACAGAGGTGCCTATATACCAACATATAGTTTGACAATTGACGAACAGCTATTGCCCATGAAAAACAGGTGCCCATTCATTGTATTTATGCCAAATAAACCTGATAAGTTTGGAATGAAATTTTGGGTCCTTACAGAGGTAGAAAAGAAATACATTGTAAATGTGATCCCCTACTTAGGAGCCATAGAAAAGGAATCAAGGTTAGGGGTTCCCTTGGCGGAACATGTTGTGCTCATTCTTACTGAAGTTGTGAAGAACAAAGGCTATATTGTAACAACAGACAACTTTTTTACATCTCTTGAAGTTGCAAGGAAACTGCGAGATAGAGCTACTTCAATTGTCAGTACTGTGAGAGGAAACAGCAAGCATCTGTCGAAAGAAATGACTTTACAAGAAAAGGGGAAAAAGTATGAATCCAAATTCTATTTTCAAGATGAAAGTGAATGCATGTTTGTTAATTATCAATGCAAAGCTAATAAAAATGTGTGCCTCTTATCAACAATGCATAGTTCTCCAACAATTTCGGAAGGTGAGAAGAAGAAACCAGCAGTCATTGATTTCTATAATACTAATAAAGTAGGAGTAGACGTAGTCGACCAAATGCTCCGAAAGTACAGTACACGTTGTGCTACAAGACGTTGGCCCCTTGGAGTTTTTTGTAATATACTGGATATGGCAGTTATAAATGCATGGATTATATACAAACTAGCATCAGGGAGAACAATTAGTAGGAAGGAGTTCATTTTGGAGCTCATTGAAAGTCTTAGGCATGCTTATGTTCAGAAGAGAAGCTTACCGAATCTTGCAGATGTGCCCTCCACAAGCTCATCATTACCTAAGAAACGTCGCAAGTGTCATGGTAGAAAATGTTCAAATGCTACGATTACTGTTTGCCAAGTATGCAAAAAACCTACTTGTGGCAAATGTGCAAAGGATGAAACTAGGGTAGTGTTTGTAACATGTAAAGATTGTGGAATCTAAGATATTGATAAATAATTGGCCTGCAGGATTGTACAAAGAATGTTATAGCCTACTTCAAAATGATGTCAAATGTTTTGTAATAACAATATTCTTTAATAAACTATGTATTGCAAACATATGAGTTATTTCATTAACCATATATGATTATTTTTCATGCCAAATTTCAATAAAAATCATAAGGTGTCGAAAACGACACCTCGGCCATTTTATATATATCAAAGGAGCTGGCTATCCTAGTGTTAATAACAGATATGAAACGTTTTCACGTCCCTGATAACAGGTATAAGTCTTTTCAAGTCCCTTACTTGGATAGCCTCCACCATGGGAATCTAAAATTTAGCTTGGTCTTCATATCAGTAAATCCAGTGGAGTTTTGGGCTTAAATATTGGCCATGTAGTTCTATTGCCATTCATTTAGTATTTCGACACAGATGGATTGCGCTTCAGCACCTTAAAAATTTAAAGCTACTGATTGTTTTTTTAGGAATTAAAAGGTAGAATGTTACGAAAAGGAATTAGAATAACACAATACCACAAAAAGGGCTGGAATGCAACTAGAGAAAACGAAAAACAGTAGAAAGACCCATAAAAGATATAGAAGATTATAAAAAGGACTCAAAGGGAAGCAGAAAAAAATAGAGAGAGCGACAAATGGTTCAAGTAACCTACTGCAGAAGGTACAAAACACTGAAAGTATTCTAAAAGACCTGGAAAATGGTAAAAGACTTTTAGATAGAAGAATAATGGTACAAGACACATCTAGAAGGTACGGATATGGTAAGAGACCTAGAAAAGTTTTTCAAGAAACCCAAAATGCACATATAAAATTAAAAGACCAATAGGCACACAAAAGGCACGGAAAATGGTAGACAAAGAAAGCACAGAGAATGGTAAAGGATACAAAGAATACATGGAAAACGGTAGAAGAGAGAAAGATGGCACATAAAATAGGAAAAGAAACAAAATAAGGCACGGAAAGTGGTGAAAGACATGAAGAAGGAACATGAAATGATAAAAGACACAAAGAAGGCACGAAAGAAAGTAAAAGACATGAAGAAGGAACGAAAAATAGTAAAAAACACAATGAAGACACGGAAAATAGTAAAAAACACAAAGATGGCACCAAAAAAAAATGGTAGAAGACGCAAATATGGCAAAAAAATTTTAAAAGATACAAAGATGTCACAGAAAATGGTAAAAGATACAAAGATGGAACAGAAAATATCAAAAGACACAAAGATGTCACAGGAAATGATAAAAGACACAAAGATGGAACAGAAAATAGCAAAAGACACAAATATGGCACAGAAAATAGTAAAAGACACAAAAATGTCAAAGAAAATGGTGAAAGATACAAAGAGGGAACAGGAAATAGTAAAAGACACAAAGATGTCACAGGAAATGGTAAAAGACGCAAAGATGGAACAGAAAATAGCAAAAGACACAAAGATGGCACAGAAAATGGTAAAAAAAAAACAGAGGCACGAAATATAGTAAAACCCACGAAGATGGTACATGAAATAGAAGTTACAAAGAAGGCATTGTAAATGGTTAAAGATACAAAGAAAGCATGGAAAATGGTAAAACGCATAAAGAAGGCACAGAAAATGATAAAAAACACAAAGAAGGCACGGAAAATGGTAAAAGCCAAAACAACGCACTTGAAATAATGAATGACAGAAAGAAGAAATGGGAAATGGTAAAACCCACAAAGAAGGCGAGGAAAATGGTAAAATACACAAAAAGGCGTGAAAATGGTAAAAGACACAAAGAAGGCATGGAAAATGGTAAAAGACACATTGAAGGCATGGAAAATGGTAAAAAAAACAAAGAAGGCCGGGAAAATGTTAAAAAAAAACACAAGGAAGGCATGAAAATGGTAAAAGACACAAAGAAGGCAGGGAAAAAGTTAAAAAAACCACAAGGAAGGCATGAAAATGGTAAAAGACACAAAGAAGGCAGGGAAAAAGTTAAAAAAAACACAAGGAAGGCATGGAAAATGGTAAAAGACACAAAGAAGGCACGGAAAATGGCAAGAAACACAAAGAAGGCCGGAAAACGGAAGGAGACACAGAAACAGCACGGAAAATGGTAAAAAACACTAAGAAGGAATTGAAAATGGTAAGAGGCCTAAATAAAGCAAAATAAGATGGTAAAAAACACAAGGAAGGCATGAAAATTGTAAAACACAAAAGGAAGGCAGGAAAAGTCGTAAGAGACACAAAGAAGGTACAGAAAATTGTAAAAATCACAAAAACCGCACTTGAATAATTAAAAGACACGAAGAAGTCAGGGAAAATGGTAAAAGACACAAAGAAAGCGTGGAAAAGGATAAAAGACACAAAGAAGGCACAGAAAATGGAGAAAGCCACAAGACGATTGAAAAAATGGTGATAGACACAAGCAAGGTACGAAAAATAGTATAAAAAACAAACAAGGAACGTAAAATAGTAAAAGACAGAAAGAATGAACAGAAAGCCGTCAAAAACACAGAAAAGACACGGAAAATAGTAAAAGACACAAAGAAAATAACGGGGAAAAGTAAAAGACACAAAGAAGGCATGGAGAATTATAAAGGACACAAAGAAAGCACGGAAAATGGTAAAGACACAAAAGAAGCCACGGAAAATAGTAAAAGACACAAAGAAGGGCCAGGCAATAGTGAAAAACTCAAAGAAGGCACAGAAAATAGTAAAAAGCACAAAGAATGGACGGAAAATAGTAAAAGACATGGAAGGCTGGAAAAGAATAAAAGACACACAGAGTGCACGGTAATTCGTAAAACACTCACGGAAGGCAGGAAAAATGGTAAATGGCACAATTAAGGCAAGGAAAACAGTAAAGGACACATAATGCACGGAAAATAGTAAAAGAAACAAAGAAGGCACGGAAAATAGTAAACGACCCAAGGGATGCACGGGAATCTGTAAGAGACATAGAAAAAGGCATGGAAAATAGTAAAATACACAAAGAAGGCATGGAAAATAATAAAAGACACAAGGAAGGTACGAATAATGATAAAAAACACAGGGAAGGCATGGGAAACAGTAAAAGATACAAAGAAGGCCCGGAAAATGGTAAGAGAAACACAGACGATACAGAAAATAGTAAAAAACACAAAGAAGGCACTTGAAATAGTGAAAGACACAAAGAAGGCACTTGAAATAGTGAAAGACACAAAGAAGGCACTTGAAATAGTGAAAGACACAAAGAAGGCACTTGAAATAGTAAAAGACACAAAGAAGGCATGATATGATTAAAAGACACAATGAAGGCGCAGAAAGTGATAAAAGACACAAGAAGGCACGGAAAATGGTAAAAGACACAGATAGGGTAAGAGAAATAATAAAAAAACAAATACAAGGAAGGCCTGGAAAATAGTAAAAGACACAAAGAAGTCATGATGAAACGTAAAAAACACAAAGCCGGCACAGAAAATGGTGAAAAACAGAGAAAATAGTAAAAAAAAACAAAGAAGGCACAGAGAATACTAACAAACACAAAGGAGGGACGGAAAATGGTAAAAGAAACAAAGAAGGCATGGAAAATAATAAAGATCCAAAGAAGGTACAGAAAATGGCAAAAGACACAGAAAAGGAACGGAAAATGGTAAAAATCACATAGAAGGCACAAAAAGTGGTAGAAGATGCAAAATACGAATGGAAAAATTTGTTGGAAAACACAAAGAAGGCGTGGTAGATGGTAAAAAAACACCATGATGGCATGGAAAATAGTAAAAGACACAAAGAAGGCACGGAAAATGGTAAAAGGCACAAAGTAGGCGACGATACTGGTAAAAAACACAAGGAAGGCACAAAAAGTGATAAAAGACACAAAGACTGCACGGAAAATAGTAAAAGACACGCAGAAGGCACGGAAATTTGTAAAAGACACATAAAACGCAAGAGAAATAGTAAAAGACATAAAGAAGGCTCAGAAAATAATGAAAGATACAAATAAGGCTCGGAAAATGGTAAATGAGACAAAGAAACAAAAAAGGCACGGAAAATAATAGGACACAACGAAGGCACAGAAAATGTTAAAAGACACGAAGAGGGCTCAGAAAATGGTAAAAGACAAAAACAAGGCACGGAAAATGGTAAAAGACAAAAAGAAGGCACGGAAAACGGTAAAAAAACACAATGAAGGCACTTAAAATAGTAAAAGACACAGAGAAGGCACAGAAAATGGTAAAAAAACACAAGGAAGACAGAGGAAATGGTAAAAGACACAAATAAGGCGTGGAAAATGGTAAAAAGCCCAAAGAAGGTACTTGAAATCGTAAAAGACATAAAGAAGGCATAGAAAATGGTAAAAGACGCAAAGAGGGCAAGGAAAAAAAGAAGGCATGTAATATAGTAAAAAACACAAAAAGGCCCGTAAAATCGTAAGACACAAAAAAGGGATGCACGGGAATCTGTAAGAGACATAGAAAAAGGCATGGAAAATAGTAAAAAACACATAAGAAGGGACGTAAAATAGTAAAAGTCACATAGAAGGCATGTAAAATAGCAAAAAAAACACAAAGAAGGCTCGGAAATAGTAAAAAAACATAAAAGAAGAAACGTAAAATAGTAAAAGACACAAAGAAGTCACGCAAAATAGTAAAAGAACACAAAAAAGGCATGTAAAATAGCTGAAAACCACAAAGGCACGTAAAATAGTAAAAAACACAGAGAAGACACGTAAAATAGTAAACGACACAAAGAAGGCACGGAAAAAAGTAAAAGACAAATAAGGAAGGGAAAATAAAAAACAAACAAAGAAAGCACATAGAATAGTAAAAGACACAAAGAAGGCACCTAACATCGTAAAAAACACAAAGCAGGAAAGCAAACAGTAAAAACACAAAGAAGGCACAGAAAATAGTAAAACACACCTGGAAAACACAAAAAATACTAAAAAGAGCAACTAATATATCTCAGTAAAGTAGATGTTTTCACAATCGCAGACAGAAAAGGGCTTTGAGGAGTTCCCACAGCTGATTCCAATGCAAAATTTAGAAATGAAATCAATTATATAACAGAAACCTTGATGGGTGGAGTAACATGCAATATCGAATGAGGAATAGCATCTATAGCATACAACCACAAATGCAGATAAGTCCATATTCATGTCTAGAGTTTGGCCATTTCCTCACCATTCTGGCCAACTACGGATTGATGATGATGGGAGACTTTAGTCTGATCACTTACAGTAAACCAGCTTAGTATGGGTGGCCCTGACTAGTACAACTTTGCTGATCTTGGTAATACACTAATCATTTCACCACGTTAAGGTATACAAACTCAGAAATGGTCTCTTCACTTACTGTAGAAGATGCTAAGTTTAGAATCTTTCAATATTTCTAAAAAGATAGATTATAAGTTTTTTCTCGCCTTTATTGACGAATGCCAGGCATAACATGTAAATGGCGTTAAGAACCACCTTCTTCTACTGACACAAACGGAATTGTATATTCAAATGAATTAATCTGATTGGTCTTATTTATATGCATGTATTCTCCCACGCATATCTCAATTGTATTAAATATAAATAAAATGATTACCAAATCCTGCAGTGTTTTTTACAGGAAACAAAACAATTTTGAATATAAAATCATTGATATTAAATTAAGTAAGCTTCGGGGGATTTTTTCTTCTATTCAGATAAATTGAAAGTGAAAAAATAAGATGAAATTATTAAACTGGAGTAAAAATCAGTGAGTGATGCCTAAGTGGATGATAGGAACTGTCAGATTATCTAAAGTATTGTTCTATAACCCTCCCAATATGATAATTTGAAAAGGTACTCTCATATTCTATTACCTGAGTAAATATATCAGCGCGAAATACTTTTTAACAGAAAAAAAAAAACGAAAAATATTCTTTATTTGGTGATTAGCGTCGGTGATTGGTTGCTAACTTAATGATACAGAGGAAATATTTTGGGTGATGGGATTGTTCTTAGTGAACAAACAATAGAGTTCCTGCATTCAGCCACATCTATGATAGCGTTCCTGCATTTAGCCTCACCCACAGTATTAGTTCCTGCATTTAGCCCCACACAAAACAGTTATTGGATATAGCCCGACCCACAACAAGTTTCCTGCATTTAACGCCTCCTAAAACAGAGTTGTCGGATTTAGCCCAACCCACAACAAAGTTCCTGCATTTAGCCCCACCCCAAAAAGGAGTTATTCGATTGAGCCCCACCCAAAGCAGAGTTATTACATAAAGACAAATCCACAAAAGAGTTCCTGCATTTAGCCCCAGCAAAAAGAGAGTTGTTGGATATATCTTACCTATACCAGAGACCTTTCGTTAATTCCCCCCCCCCCCCCCCCCGGGGCAGAATTCCTTCATTTGGCCTCACGCTAACACACTTATTGATTGTAGCCTCCCATACCAGAGTTTATGCATTTAGCACAACCTACAACTGAGTTCCTGCATTCAGCCAAACCAAACCCAAGTTATTGGATATGGCCCCACCCCAAAAAGAGTTACTGCATTCAGCCCTACCCAAACCAGAGTTATTGGATATAGTCCCACCCTAAATAGAGTTCTTGTATTTAGCCCCACCCACAACAAAGTTCCTGCGTTTAGCCAAACCCACAAGAGTTCTTGGATTTAGCCCAACCCAAAACAGATTCCTGCATTTAGCCACACCCCTAACAGAGTTCCTCTTTTCAGCCACACACACTACATAGTTTCTGCATTTATCCCAAAATCAACAGATTTCTTGGATTCAGTACCAACCAAAATGGAGTTACTGCTTTTAGCCCCCTACCAGCCCCCCCCCCCCCCCCCCGGAGAGTTCCTGCATTTAGTCACACCCAAAACTGAGTTCCTGTATTTAGACCCACCTACAACATAGTTCCTGCATTTAACACCACATATAGCAGAGTTCTTTCATTTAACATCACCCACTAAATAGTACTTGCATTCAACCCCACACAAAATAGATTCCTGCATTTAGCCGCACCCCACCCATAGCAACACTGCATTCAGCCCCATGCAAAACAGAGTTATTGGAATTAGCCTCACCCCCCAAAAAGTTCTTGCATTTAGCCCAACCTAAAACAGAGATATTAAGTATAGCCGGACCCGCAACAACAACGTTCTCGAATTTAGCCAAACACAAAACAGAGTTATTGGATATAATCTCACCCACAACAACATTCCTGCTTTTACCCCAACCCAAAACAGAGTTTTTGGATATAGCCCCACCCACAACAACGTCCCTGCATTTGGCCCAACCCAAAACAGAGTTTTTGGATATAGCCTCACTCAAAACAAAGTTCCTGCACTAGCCTCACCCAAGACAGAGTTATTAGATATAGCCCCACTCACAACAACATTCCTGCATTTAGCGCCGCATATAACAGAGTTTTTGGATATAGCCCCCCCATAACAACATTCCTGCAATTAGGCCAACCCCAAACAGACTTTTTGGATATAGACCCCCCCACAACAACGTTCCTGCATTTAGTCCGGCCCAAAACAGAGTTACTGGATTTAACACCACCCACAACAACGTTCTTGCATTTAGCCCCACCCCAAAAAGGAGTTATTGCATATAGCCCTACCCATAACAGAGTTCATGTAATAACAACCCCAGCTTACAGCAGAGTTCCTACATTTGGCCTCACCCAAAACACACTTATTGAATATAGCCCCATCCATACCAGTGTTCCTGCATTTAGTCACACCCACAACAGAGTTCCTGCATTCAGCCTAACCAAATCAGAGCTATTGGATATAGCCAATCCACAACAGTGTTCCTGCATATAGCCCCATCCAAACCAAAGATATTGTATAGAGCCCCACCCTCAATAGAGTTATTACATTTAGCACCACCCAAACCAGAGTTATTGGATATAGTCCCACCCCTAATAGAGTTACTGTATTCAGCTCCACCCAAACCAGAGTTATTGGAAATAGCCCCAGCCACAACAGAGTTCCTGCATCTACCCTCACTCACAACAGAGTTCTTGCTTTAGCCCCACCCACAACAGATTCCTGCTTTTAGCCACACACACAACATAGTTCCTGCATTTAGCCCCTAAAAAATAGATTTCCTGGATTTAGTACCACCCAAAATAGAGTTCCTGTATTTAGCCCCCACTTCCACCCCAAAACAGAGTTCCTGTGTTTAGTCATAGCCAAAACAGAGTTCCTGCATTTAGTCATAGCCAAAACAGAGTTCCTGCATTTAGTCATACCCAAAACAGAGTTCCTGCATTTCACCCCACCTACGACATAGTTCCTGCATTTAACACCACATATAGCAGAGTTCTTTCATTTAGCCACACCATTAAATAGTTCTTGCATTTAGCCCCATCCAAAAATGTGTTATTGGATATAATCCACCAACAGCAACGTTCCCGTATTTAGCATAACCCAAAACAGAGTTATTGGATTTAGCACCACCTACAACAAAGTGCCTGTATTTAGCCCCACTCAAAACAGAGTTATTGGATTTAGCCCCACCAACAACAAAGTTTTTGCATTTAACCCTACTCAAAAGTAGAGTTCCTGCATTTAGCCCCACTCAAAATAGATTCCTGCATTTAGCCCCACCCAAAATAGATTCCTGCATTTAGCCACACCCCTAACAGAGTTCCTATTTTTAACCAGCCACACAACATAGTTCCTGCATTTAGCCATCAAAAAACAGATTGCCTGCATTTAGTACCACCCAAAATAGAGTTCATTCATTTAGCTCCCTCACCAACGCCCAACAGAGTTCCTGCATATAATCACAGCCACAACAGAGCTCTTGCATTTAGCCCCAACCACAACAAACTTTTTACATTTAGCTCCATCCAATACAGAGTTATTGGATATAGTGCCACCCACAACAACATTCCTGCATCCATCCCAACCCCATACAGAGTTATTGGATATACCTTGACCCACAACAACGTTCCTGCATTTAGCCCAACCCAAAACTGAGTTATTGGATATAACCTGACCCTCAACAATGTTCCTGCATTTAGCCCAACTCAAAAAAAAGTTATTGAATATACCCTCACCCACAACAATGGTCGTGCATTTAATCCAACCCAAAAGAGAGTTATTGTATATAGCCTCACACACAACGAAGTTCTTGTATTTAGCCCCACCCAAATCAGAGTTATTGGATATAGCCCCACCCACAACAATGTTCCTGTATTTAGCCCCACCCAAAACAGAGTTATTATATATAGTCTCAACCACAACAACGTTTCTGCATTTAGCCCAACCCAAAACAGAGTTATTGGATATTGCCTCACCCACAACAACGTTCCTTCATTTACCCCAACCCAAAACAGTTATTGGATCTAGCCTCACCCACAAAAAAGTTCCTGCATTTAGCCCCACCCAAAACAGTTATTGGATTTAGACCCACCCACAACAACATTCATACATTTAGCTCAACCCAAAACAGAGTAATCGGATATAGCTCCACCCACAACCACATTCCTGCATCTAGCCCAACCCAAAACAGAGTTTTTTTTTATATAATCTCACACACAACAAAGTTAATGCATTTAACCTCATCCAAAACAGAGTTATTGGATATAGCCCGACCCACAACAACGTTGCCGCATCTAGTCCTACCCACAATAGAGTTCCTTCATTAACCGCCAGCCACCCACACACAGCAGAGTTCCTTCATTTGGCCTCACCCAAAACACTCTTGTTGAATATAGCCCCACGCAAAAAAAGAGTTCCTGCATTTAGCCCCACCTAAAACATAGTTCCTGCATTTAACACCACTTATAGCAGCATTTTTTCATTTAACCTCACCCACTAAATAGTTGTAGCATTTAGCCCCAGCCTAAAGAGAGTTCCTGCAATTGCTCCACCCACAACAAAGTTCCTGCATTTAACTACACAACACAACAGAGTTCCCGCCTTTAAACCTACCCACAACAGAGTTCCTGCATTTAGCCACATCCACAACAGAGTTCCTGCATTTAGCCACATCCACAACAGAGTTCCTGCATTTAGTGCCACCCACAAAACTGTTTATGCATTTAGTCCCACCCATGACGGACTTTTTGTATTTTGCTCCTCAAAACAGAGTCTCAGCATTGGGCCCCACCACAACTAGCTCCTGCATTTAGCCCCACCAACAACATAGTTCATGCATTTAGCTCTAACCACAGCTGAATTCCCACATTTAGTCCCACCCACAACAGGGTTCTTGCATTTAGTTCCCTCCACACCAGAGTTCTTTTTTCTATAGTTACACCCACAACAAAGTTCCTGCATTTAGCCCCACCCACAAAAGAGTTCCTGTATTTAGCTCTACTCAAAATAGAGTTATTGGATACAGTCCCACCCACAGCAGAGTTCCTGCATTTAGCCCCATCTACAAATTAACTCCTGCATTTAGCCCGGCCCACAACAGAATTACTGTATCTAGCCTTACCTGCAACATAGTTCCGTCATTTAGCCACACCCATAACAGAGCCCCTTTATTTACCCACAGCCACAACATAGTTCCTGCATTTAGCCCCAACTACAAAGAGCTCCTGCATTTATTCACACCCAAAACATACTTCCTGCATTCAGCCCCAGCCCCAACAGAGCTCCTGCATTTAGTCCATCTCACAACATAGTTCCTGCATTTAACATACCCACAACAAAGTCCCAGCATTTAGCCACACCAATAAGAGAGTTCCTGATTTTAGTCAAACACAAAATACAGTTCCTGTATTTAGCCCTAAACCCAACAGAACTGCTGCATTCAGCTTAACCGATATCAGTTCCTGCATTAATTTCAGCCACAAAAGACTTCCTGCATTCAGCACCACCCACAACAGAATTCCTGCATCTAGTTGTACCCACAACAGAGTTCCTGCATTTAGACCCACCCACAGCACAGTTCTTGCATTAAATACCACCAACATCAGAGTTCCTGCATTTAGCTGCCACCACAAGAGTTCCTACATTTAGTACCACCCACAAAAGATTTCTTGCATTTAGTACCACCGACAAAAGTTTTGCACTTAGTACCACCAACAACAGAGTTCCTGCATTTAGCAACCGCCCCCCCCCCCCCGCCACAACAGTGCTGTATTCAGCACCATTAATAATAGAGTTATTGCAAAATGTTTCCTGCATTTAGCTCCACCCACAACGAAGTTCCTTCAGTTATTCCCAACTACAACAAAGTTCCTGCATTTTGTCCTACCCACAACAGAGTTCCTCCATTTAGCCCTACCAACAACAGAGTTCCTGCAGTTAATCACGCCAGCAACAGAGTTATTGGATTTAGCCCCAACCACAACAGGGTTCCCACATTTAGCCCACCCACAACAGAGTTCCTGCATTTAACACCACCCACAACTGAGTTCCTGCATTTAGTACCACCCACAAAAGAGTTCCCGAATTTAGTACCACCTACAACAGAGTCCCTACATTTAGTCCCACACATAACACAGTTTCTGCATTTAGCTCGCCCACAACAGAGTTCCTGAATTTAGTCACACTCACAACAGAGTTCCTGAATTTAGCACCACACACAACAGAGTTCCTTTACTTAACCCACCCGCAAAATAGTTCCTTCATTTAGCTTCCCCACACCCGAGATTCTGAATTTAGTCCCACCCACAAAAGAGTTCCTTCGTTTACATATACCGAAAACCGAGTTCATGCATTTAATCACTTCCACAACAGAGTTCCTGCATTAAGCCATACTAACCAGAGTTCCTGCATTTAGCCCCACCAACAACAGAGTTCCTGCATTTAGCTCCACCAACAACAGAGTTCCTGCTTTTAGTAATACCCGCAATAGAATTCAAGCATTTGGCCCCAACCAAAACCGAGTACGTGCATTTAGTATCACCCACAACGAAGTTCCCGCATTTGGTACCACCCAAAACATAGTTCCTGCATTTAGTACCACCTACAACAGTGTCGCTTCATTTAGTACCACAATGAACATAGTTTTTAAATTTAGCTCGCCACAAAACAGTGTTTCTTCATTAAGTCATACCCATAATAGAGTTCCTGCATTTAGTCACACCCACAATAAAGTTCCAGAATTTAGCTCCCCCCACAAGAGGGTTCTTTCATTTAGTCATACCACAATACAGTTCCTGCATTTACCCATCCTCACTATAGTTACTGCATTTAGTACCACCCAAAAGATAGTTCCTGCATTTACTACCACCCACAGCAGTGTTCCTGCATTTAGTCACACCCATAACATGGTTCCGAAATTTAGCTCCCCCCACGATAGGGTTCTCGAACTCAGTCATACACACAACAGAGTTCCTGCATTTAGCCCCACCCAAAACTTAGCCCATGCTTTTAGCCCCACATATAGCAGACTTCTTTCATTCAACCTCACCCACAACATAGTTACTGCATTTAGCTCGAAATATAGCAGAGTTCTTTCAAATAACCTCACCCAAAACAAATGTGATGCATTTAGCTATACCAAAAAATAGAGTCCCTGCGATTAATCCCACCCACAACCGATTTCTTCCATTTAGCCCCACCCAAAACAGAGTTCTTGCATCTAGCGCTACCCACAACAGAGTTTTTGCATTTAGCCACGCACATAACAGAGTTCCTGTATCTAGCTACACCCAAAACATAGTTCATGCATTCAGCCCCAACCACAACAGACTTCCTGAATTTAGTACCACCCACAACGAACTCCTGCTTTTAGTCTCACCTACAACAGAGTTCCCGCATTTAGCTCCCCCACAACAGAGTTTCTGCATTTAGTCAAACCCACAAAAGAGTTCCTGCATTTAGTACTACCTATAACAGAGTTCCTGCATTTA
>NC_090729.1:61864250-61866750 GCF_036898095.1 Palaemon carinicauda | reverse complement strand
AATGTGATATCCGGTGTTCCACAGGGTAGTGTTCTTGGCCCATTACTTTTTATACTATATACACATGACACGTGGTTTGGCCTAGAAAACAAGCTTGTTGCATATGCAGAAGATGCTACTCTCTTTGCATCAATTCCATCCCCTGAATGTAGATCTAGGGTTGGTGAATCCCTTAATAGAGATTTAGCTAGAATTAGTGCATGGTGCAAATTATGGGGTATGAAGTTGAATCCTAACAAAACTCAAAGTATGGTTGTAAGTAGGTCAAGGACGGTGGTTCCTCAACATCCGGATCTCAGTATTGATAATGTTTCTTTAAATATGTATGACTCTTTCAAAATTTTAGGTGTGATTCTCGACAGTAAATTTACTTTTGAGAAACATATAAGGTCTGTGTCTTCTTCAATTTCACAAAAAATAGGCTTATTGAGAAAGTCTTTCAAGATTTTCGGTGATCAATCTATTCTGAAGAAGTGGTTTAACTCTTTCATTCTACCTTGTTTTGAGTATTGTTCTCCTATCTGGTCTTCAGCTGCTGATTCTCATCTTAATTTGTTGGACAGAAACTTACGGTCTATTAAATTTCTTATTCCTGATCTAGATATTAATCTCTGGCACCGTCGTTCAATTAGTTCATTATGCATGTTGCATAAGATTTTTCACAACTCTGACCATCCTTCACATTCAGATCTCCCTGGACAATTCTATCCTGTTCGTAATACTAGGCAGGCAGTTAATTCTAATAGCCAGGCCTTCTCCATCACGAGGCTCAATACTACGCAGTACTCTAGAAGTTTTATTCCAGCTGTGACCAAGTTGTGGAATGATCTTCCTAATCGGGTGGTTGAATCAGTAGAACTTCAAAAGTTCAAAGTTGGAGCAAATGCTTTTTTGTTGACCAGGTGGACATAGTCTTTTTATAGTTTATTTATGACATATTTGTTTTTGATGTTGTTGATAGTTTATTATATGACAAGTCTGTTTTGACGTTGTTTCTTATTTTAGAATGATTTATTGTTAATTTGTTCTCTTCATTTATTTATTTCCTTATTTCCTTTCCTCACTGGGCTATTTTTCCCTGTTGGAGCCCCTGGGCTTATAGCATCTTGCTTTTCCAACTAGGGTTGTAGCTTGGATAGTAATAATAATAATAATAATAATAATAATAATAATAATAATATATATATATATATATATATATATATATATATATATATATATATATATATATATATATATATATATATATATATATATATCATCTCCTCCTACTCCTATTGATGCAAAAGGCCCCGGTTAGATTTCGCCAGTCGTCTCTATCTTGAGCTTTTAATTCAATGTTTTTCCTTTCATCATCTACTTTGCGCTTCATAATCCTCAGGCATGTAGGTCTAGGTCTTCCAACTCTTGTAGTGTCTTATGGAGCACAGCTGAACGTTTGGTGAACTAATCTCTCTTGGGGAGTGCAAAGAGCAGGAAAAACATATCTCCATCTACCCCTCATCATGATTTCATCCATATATGGTACCCCAGTGATCTCTCTCATAGTTCCATTTATAATCCTTTTCTACCATTGAAATTCCAATATCCTTCTGAGGGCTTTGTTCTCAAATCTACTCAATCTATTGGAGATTTTTTCATTGTCATACCATAACTCGTGTCCATAGAGTAACACCGATCTCACTAAACTGGTATATAGTTTGATTTTTATATGTAATTGCATGCGATTTGATCTCCAAATTTTACTTAACCTAGTAATTGGCTGATTTTTTTTTCAATCTTTCTCTAAAATTTTATTCTAAACACCCTGTATTGGATATCATAATTCCTAAATACTTAAATTATTCTACCTCATTAATTTTTTCTCCCTCCAATAGTATTTCATCTTCCATTGCCTACTCCGTTCTCATCATCTCTGTCTTTCTTCTATTCATCTTAAATTAATCCTAAGCTCGTATGATATTTCATGTATTCTGGTAAGCAAGCAAAGCGAATCCTGTGGTGATATGCTAACAAAGACCGCATTATCAGCCTACTCTAGTTCTGCTAAATTTCTATCATCAATCCAATCCTTCGCCATCATCTCCAACTGTTCTATCTATTATAAAATCTATGAGGATTTTGAACAATTCAGGTGACAGCATATTCCCTCGCAGTACTCCACTGTTCACTGGAAATCCATTTGATCAGACTGCATTAACATTAACTTTGTATTTGTGATGCTCATGAATATACTTAATAAGATTTACATATTCAAGAGGAATTCTATAATAACGCAGGATTCTCCACAAAATTGGCCGGTGCACACTATCAAAGTCTTTTTCAGAGTACACAAAGGCCATCAAAGTGGGTTTCTATATTCTACGCATTACTATACAACATGTCTCAAAATGAGAATTTGGTCAGTGAAACTTCTAGCTTTAATAAATCCTGCTCTTTCATCTCTCAGCTTTTCATCAAACTTTCTCTCCAGTCTGTTTAAAATAAGCGTATTATATAT
>NC_090729.1:61846750-61851750 GCF_036898095.1 Palaemon carinicauda | reverse complement strand
TCCGTGTTGTTTGGCTTGGGGCAGAGTCTCCCTCGCTGAACTAACACTTACAAAGGGAGCTGAGCTCCCTTAGGTCACTGTCGAAGGTTTCTGTAGTTATGATTCCTTCTTGTGTGATCGACCAGACTAAGTCCTGTTGCTGTTCTCGGGGAGGATAAATCTTCCCTTGGGAGTTGCAACGCCTTCCTTGCTTTGGTGCTCTGGAAGCTGGCAGGTATTATACTACTGCGCTGGCACTTTCCCTTAGATCTCCCTTAGGCTAAGACAGAGTTCTTGGCTGCGGGTGATCTGTCACTAAAGCAAGGTTGGCAGGACCCTCTTGTCCCTTCCCCCTCTATCTCCGTAATGGCCTAGCCATTACTGTACTGTACCTTGCCGGCCGGCAGAGCTGGCCGGCAGGGGTATTACTGTACCATATGTCATTCTACTTCTGGACCTAGTATAGGTTGGGATATGGATTGACTAAGCCCATTGCCGGCCGGCAGAGACGCTGGACGGCAAGGGTCTTATGTTTTCGAGTGCTGCCCGGACCTCTCTTGGTCCCTCATCCATGCCTGCCGGCAGAGCCGGACGGCATTGGTCAAGGAAGCCTGAATTAAGTTTCTCCCCTTCCTTATATGCACTCTTTCGGTTGCCGGGCTTGGGGGGTTGTGTACACTCTTATCCCGGCATCCATTCTATTTTCTTCTAGTGCTGTACCTGTCCCGGCAGCCGGCCTATGAGGCCGGCAGCCGGGCAGGGGTAGTCTTCTGGTTCTTTTGCTGCCGGCTGGCATCGGTCTTGTACCTTTGCCGGCCGGCTTATGTCAGTCCTTGTCTGCCGGTCACCAAGAGTGTGGCCGGCAGCTGGGTACTACCTTGTGTAGTTGCTGGCCGGCAATCATTGCCGGCCAACACTGGCTGTTGCCGGCCGGCAGCTGCTGCCGCCGGCACAGGCATTTGAACCAGAGGGCTGCCGCCCTATAGCTGTTAAGTAGTATACTTTAAAGCTAATTGTGGTGTGTGCCGGCCGGCAAAGGCAGGCCGGCACACATCCTCCTATACTGTACTAGTATTCTTCTGTATAGCATATACAGTAAGAAGAAAACTATAGTAAAAGTTTAGGTACAGCACTGTATCTTCTAATACTATTGTGTTTTCTTACACAGCCCTTTGCTGTTGCCCTCAGACAGGAAGCAGAGTTCTTCCCCGTCTATTATCCAGGATTTTTAAAATCATTGCCTAGGTGTGAGCTCCACCTGTTTCCTCTGGAAACCTTGCATTGGTTACTCTAGTAGAGATAAACCATTTTTGATTTTATTATCCGGAAGGCTGCAACAATGGGTTGTGAGGGAAACACAAGTGTGTGTCTTTCAATTATGAATTGTTATGCTATACTATGCATATCCAGTGATACATAGTTCACTTGATACTCATGGAAATTTCTTCTCTTTACAGGAGGACCCTCCGAAGTGCGGAATTGTTTTCTGCAATGTCCGCAGCAAGAACCTCTGCGGACATGAGTGTTGTAGGAGACACGCAGCATGCGCTGTCTCCAAGGATGATCTCCAGTATTGGGACCCTCAGGTATGTACTGTATGCACTAACCTGATTACTGAGGCTTTTGATTCCCCTAGAACGGCGGAATCAAGGGATATAGCTAGGGAAAAGCTTCGTACTTGGGTAAGGGGCTTCAAGAAGAACACCTCTGGCCCTTATCTTCCAAGTGAGAAGATGAGGGCGTATCTTTTTCCCCAGGCATCAGCTGAGGCAGTGATTCCCCAGCCTCAAGAGGAGATCCTTCAAGATCAAGTCCAGGTGGACGAGGAAGTCGCAGATGCGATGCAAGACATCCAGTTGTGTGACAGGATGTCTGACCTGGACGATCGTTTGGAAGAAGACCTCCTGGCAGAAGGTCAGGATCAAGTTCAAACCCCGGATGTCGTAGAGGATGAGGTCGACGAGGTGTCGGCTGCTCCGGTTCAGATGCCGGAGCCTATCCCCTCAACATCGGCTGGCCTCCCAGTAGAACTGGGACAGGCCCTCTCTTCGATTGTTGGAATGATCCAACAAATGCAGAAGGAGAATCAGGAGAAGGCGGCTGCAATGGAACTGCGCATGCAGTCCCTGGCAGAATCACATGGGCCCCGGAAAAGGCTCAATGTGAAAGACCTTCCCATATGCTCAGATGCTAACCCATGGAGGTATGCTGAGCACATGCCGATGACGACTGGAAAGATCGTCATTTCGGATAAGCTGGGTTCAGTTCCCCTAGAGGAGGTAGAATTCTGGCCCAGCAAGGCATCATATCCGGACTGCTATGTCCGGCTGAGAAAAGAACCAGCTTCAAGGGAGGAGACAGAGCCGAAGGAGGTCATTGTTATGGACCACGCTAAGGCTCAAGCCCTACTTTCATCCTCGATGAAAGAGAGGGGCTTCTCGAATTCGAAGGTAGCTGCATTGAGCAAGAAGATCCCTTCGTTTGTGTCCTCTCCTGATAGAGCCTTCCCCTTTTTACAGAAAGGGTTTGCGGCTGTCCTAAAGGCAGTCGAGGCCGGCAAGCCTTGCCCCTCCTTGGAGGAGTGTAAACCCTTGTCGCTGGCTCTACCTATGGACCACAAAGACTGGAAGGATGTCCATCTAACATTCTCAGTGGGAAAGTTGGAGGCTGATATTGCCGGACGGCAATTCGGCGAGGACCTCCCCAAGCTGTCCGAATCTCTTTTACGAAGAGAGTTCGAGACAAAAGAAAGACTGGCTGCCTCAATGTCTCATCAGACTACTCTCGAGACGATGGCAAGTGACCCCAAGGTCCATGAAATGTTCATGGTAGTGGCTAAGTCTCACTTAGCCACAGTGACGAAGGACCTTTATAACTTCGTCAAGGCAAGGAGAGCTTGCAGGGAGTTCGTGTTCACCGGGGCTTCGGTGAGACACGAGCCAAGGAAGTTAATCTCCTCCAACATTTGGGGAAAAGACCTTTTCCCTACCGATGTGGTCAAAGAGGTTGTTGATAAGGCCGCCGTGGAGAATAGAAATCTTCTCCAGAAGTGGGGCCTGGCTATCAAAAGAAAATCTTCCCCGGATGAGGGTCCTCAACCAAAGAGGAAGAATATGAAGACTAGGCTACCATCTCGGCCAGCCAAGCCTTATAGACAGCAACAGCAACTGCAATTGCCTTTGCCTCCAGTGCCCCAAATGGTGGCACAAACCCCGACTGCCTTTCAGTGGGTACCCCAGGCGGTGCCAGGTCAGTCAACCACATTCGCCCCAACGTTCGAAGGACAGTCTTCTTCCTTTCGTGCAAAACCTAGAGGAGCAGCCAGAGGCTCGTCTAGGCGCCCCTCAAGGGGAAGGGGATTCAGAGGTGGTCGTGGTCAGGGAGGCAAGACCTCAGGACGGCAGTCCAAGTGAAATGATACCGGTAGGAGGGAGACTGATGAAATTTTGGGATCGCTGGACCTTCGATCCCTGGGCCCAAAGCCTACTCAAGAATGGACTGGGTTGGAGCTGGTACAGCACTCCACCCCCATGCCTTCGGTTTTTCCAACACTCCACCCCCATTTTGGAGGAGTACGTTCAAGAACTGTTGGAGAAAAATGTGATCCAAAAGGTGAAGTCCATCAAATTCCAAGGGAGGCTGTTTTGTGTTCCCAAGAAAGACTCGGAAAAGCTCAGAGTCATTCTGGACTTGTCACCACTCAACAAGTTCATAGTGAATTGCAAATTCAAGATGCTAACACTGCAACACATAAGGACCTTACTGCCCAAGAGGGCATACTCAGTCTCTATAGACTTGTCAGACGCCTATTGGCACATTCCAATCAGCCGTCGACTCTCCCCCTACCTAGGGTTCAGGCTACAACGAAAACTGTACGCCTTCAGAGCCATGCCATTCGGGCTAAACATAGCCCCAAGGATTTTCACGAAGCTTGCGAGCGCAGCTCTCAAACAATTACGCCTAAAGGGAATTCAGGTAGTAGCCTACCTGGACGACTGGCTGGTGTGGGCAGCATCCGAGACCGAATGCTTGCAAGCTTCCAGTCAGGTGATCCAGTTCCTAGAGTACCTAGGCTTCAAGATCAACAAGAAAAAGTCTCGACTTTCTCCATCCCAAAAGTTCCAGTGGCTGGGAATCCACTGGGACCTTTTGTCACACAGTTTCTCCATCCCAATGAAGAAAAGGAAGGAGATAGCGGGCTCTGTCAAGAGACTTCTAGATTCCAAAAGGATATCAAGACGCGAACAGGAGAGGGTACTAGGCTCTCTCCAGTTTGCTTCAGTGACAGACCCAGTGCTAAGAGCACAGCTAAAGGATGCAACCGGAGTTTGGAGAAGGTATGCATCAAACGCGCGAAGAGACCTGAGAAGACCAGTGCCGCCTCGGCTACGTACTCTTCTCAGACCTTGGTCCCAAGCCAGACATCTAAAGAAGTCTGTTCTTCTTCAGCCACCTCCCCCGTCGTTGACGATTCACTCAGACGCCTCAAAGGAGGGATGGGGAGGTCACTCTCATCGGAAAAAAGTCCAGGGGACTTGGTCCAAGCTATTCAGGACCTTTCATATAAACTTTCTAGAAGCTATGGCAGTGCTCCTTACCTTAAAGAAAGTCTCCCCGCGTCACTCGATCCACATAAGATTGGTGACAGACAGCGAGGTGGTTGTGAGATGCTTGAATCGACAAGGGTCGAGGTCACCACCTCTCAACCAAGTGATGTTAGCCATTTTCCGATTGGCGGAAAAGAAGAAGTGGTACCTGTCGGCAGTTCACCTTCAAGGAGTCCGCAATGTGACAGCGGACGCTCTATCCAGGTTCACACCGATAGAGTCGGAATGGTCCTTAGACGCAGGATCATTTTCCTTCATTCTGAATCAAGTCCCAGAACTGCAAATAGACCTCTTTGCGACGAAAGACAACAAGAAGTTGCCCCTGTACGTGTCCCCGTACGAGGACCCCTTAGCGGAAGCAGTGGACGCAATGTCCCTCGACTGGAACAGATGGTCCAGGATTTATCTGTTCCC
>NC_090729.1:61834250-61839250 GCF_036898095.1 Palaemon carinicauda | reverse complement strand
TGTACTGGAACTTCATAATAAAGCTATCGGCCTCAAACTCTAGAAATTTTGGCTATGATTTTGACCACGAAGAAGCATGAGGTGACCAGACTATGCTAAAATATTTAAAGGGAGTAACGTAATATAGGTTCCATTAGATATCTTTGTTATGGAACATTTTAAGTGGACTTAGTTACGAATGTTCCTCGCTTCAAAAGAGCAGGTTGAAGATTGCATTAGATCTATAAACTGGGGCTATAGAGCCTAACATTGGAGCCTGCTAGAGTCACGCAGAGCTATGGAAATCCTTGTTATTATACTACTAAAAATATCTAAAGAGGTTGAGTAGGAAGGAGGAAAAAAAACGAGTTTTTGGTAAAACAGGATGGTATAAACAACTGCAGCTAGGGCCCGAAGGAATTCTGCACAGACCCTTAAATAAGGCCCGAAACTAATGGCACTAGCCTTCTAATGGGAATGCGCTGAAGATGATTTTCATATGAAATAAATTCAAGTAATAGTTGTCTCTTCCTCGACAGGGTGCTGTCAATGACTTGGGTCGTTTGGTGTCATCAATACATGATGGCCTTCATATTAGACGGTAACAAATTCAGCATAGGCACTGTGAGTATATTTCTGTGTGTTATGTAATTCAAGTATTAGCCATATATTCCCTGTTTTCATTGTAGCGATCTCTCTTCTGGCGCACTTATAAGGTTACTAGCGTCTTTATATACCATGTAGGGTACAACAAAAAGGAGAATTAACTTCCTGTTTATACTTTAAGTACCGTAACATTAGCACAGTGAACATAATACTATAAATATGACCCTCTATGAATAGGCAACATTTCCTTAGTTGTGTTATAAGTATATTAATGCAAGAATGACACTAGAAACTTGATAATATAAATATGGCACTATAAGTATGAGGTAATGAACTCTCTGCTCGCTGGGAATTATTGGTTATAAATTCTTCTTTGGTATAATACGCATTCCAGTATAATCTGAACTTTATAAGTATATATAAAAACTTTTGTGTCGGCACTATGACTAAGGGCTACAAATTATCTTTTGGCACGCCAGATACGAACAAAAAATCTACTATTGGTACTGTAAATATGTTCAATAAATTCTATGTAAGAACTAAATACATAAAAACACGCAATATTTTTGTTGTTGTCAGTGTGCATATGAATAAAGTAAATCTCTGTTTGTTATGGCCATAGGCAGTAAATTCTAAGTTGGCCTGTACTGACAATAGATTCTCTCTTGGGACAGTAAGTGTGAGCAACTCATTCCCCACTGACTTTCTGAATATGAGAATTAAATAAAAAATGTTACAAGCTTAGGACTGTAAGTATGGGTAACTAATTGGCCCCTGAAATTTATTAGGAATGTTACAATCTTGGAACTGCAAGTATGGGCAACTAATTTACCAGTGAAATTAATAAAGAATTTTATAATCATAAGACTGTAAGTATGGGCAACTAATTGGCCCCTGAAATAAATAAAGAATGCTATAATCTTGGGACTGTAAGTATGGGCATCTAATTTGTCACTGAAATTAATAATGTTATAATCTAAAGACTGTATGTATGGTCAACTAATTTCCCACTGAAATGAATAATGAATATTATAATCTTGGAACTGTAAGTATGGACAACTAATTTCCTATGAAGTTAAAGAGAATATCATAATATTGGTACTGTGAATATTGGCAACTAATTCCTCCTGAAATCAATAAAGAATATTATAATTCTGGAACTGTAAGATGGGCAGCTAATTCCCCCTGAAATTAATAAAGAATGCTGTAATCTTGGAACTGTAAGTATGGACAACTAATTCCCTATGAGGTTAAAAGAGAATATTATAGTATTGGTACTGTAAATATGGGCAACTAATCCCCCTGAAATTGATAAAGAATATTATAATCTTGGGACTGCAAGATGGGCAGCTAATTCCCCCTGAAATTAATAAGGAATGTTGTAATCTTGGAACTGTAAGTATGGGCAACAAACCCACCCCTGAAATCAATAAAGAATGTTATAATCTTAGAATTGTGACAATGGGCAACTGCTGTAACCCCCCCCCCCCCTGAAATTAATACAGAATGTTATAATCTTGGAACTGTAAGTATGGGTAACTAATCCTCCTAAAATTAATATAGATTGTAATAATCTTGGAACTCTAAGTATGGGCAACTAGTCCCCTGAAATTAATAAAGCATGTAATAATCTTAGAATTGTAAGTATGGGCAACGAATCCCCCATGAAATTGATAGAGAATGTTATAATCTTGGGACTCTAAGTATGGGCAACTATTCCTCCACTCTTAAATTAATAAAGAATTTTTTAATCTTGGGACTAAGTATGGGAAACTAATCCTCCCTCTGAAATTATTAGATAATTTTATAATCTTGGGACTTTAAGTATGGTCAACAAATTTCCAACTAAAATGAAAAATAAATGTTATAATTTTGGAACTGTAAGTATTCGGCAACTAATTCCCCCCACCCCGTGAAATTAATAAAGATTGTTATAATAGTGGGACTGTCAGTATTGGCAACTAATCCCCCCTTAGATTATAAATGTTATGATCTTGGGACTGTAAGTATGGCCAACTAATTCCACATTAAATTGATAAAGAATGTTGTAATCCTGGGACTGTAAATATGGGCAACTAATTCCCAACTAAAATGAATAATGAATGTTAAAATCTTGGAACTGTAAGTATTGGCAACTAATTCCCGCCTAAAATCAATAAAGATTTTTATAACCTTAGGACTGTATTTATGGGCAACTATTTCCCCCCCGGAAATTAATAAAGAATATGATAATCTTGGGACTGTAAATAGGGACTACCATTTCTCGCTGAAATTGATTAAAAATTTTATAATTTTGGGACTGATAGTATAGGCAACAAATTTGCCATTGAAATTAATAAAGAATGTTATAATCTTGGGACTAAGTATGGTAAACCAATCCTCCACCTGAAATTATTAAAGAATGTTATAATCTGTTGACTGTAAGTTTGGGCTAATAAATCCCCCACTGAAATTGATAATGTGATAATCTTGCTTAAAATTTCAGTGAAAATAGAAAAAAAAATAGAGAAATAAATTTCTCTATGCCAACAAGAAAATACAGAGATTCTTCTTCCTCAGCTTTTCCATGGGAACTGGCTCGACCAGATTCTGATGAATGGATATCCTTCTGTTGACAGCTTCTTCTTCATGAGTGGTCTCTTGGTGGCTTATGGCATCCTAAAAGTACGTAGGTAGTAATTTTCTTTAAGATACCAAACACGCATTTATACATACACAAGTACTCTCACATATACACTGTATATATGCAGGCAGATATTCGTACCTTACGTGCTGTTGTGGATGATTTCAAAATGCAGAAACACTTCTCCGAATTTAGTTTCTTCATACACTTTTAAAGATTGATCATGACTAGCAATACTAACTCCCCTGCACACATTCACATATACTTTATATACCTACACTGACTCTTATACTTATACTTATACAGTAATACCTTGACATATCTCTGCCCAAACATGCTGGTGTTTTGAGATATGACCAAGATGCCGAAAAATATTTTTGTGTTGAGATACGAGGTCAAACTTGAGATACGAGCACGCTTACAGAAGCTTTGCTACTATGAGATTCAGGGCCTCTGTAACACGGTTTTTTCGCAATAATTTTTTATCTATGAATTTCATAAATATAACGCTTCTTCAGAATGCACATTATATCTCCACATAAATTTTGACTATATTCTGCATTACCTAGGTTGAATAAATTTGGTACTTATAATGTAAAAGTGACGTTTTTTGAAGACGGGCCAACTTACTCAGAGAAAAGGTTTCGAACGCACTCATTATGTACCTTATGACGGCATCTCTTCCCTCTTTCTCGATCGATGATTGGCTATACGTAACGAAGGTTATACCTCTGCCAACAATGACACAAAAGTTTAAATAAGAGCAAAGCAGTACACCTTTGTGAACTCTGAAACCTCTCCACTGATAATTGTCATAATGAACAAACCAACAAAATATGTTAATGAATACAAAAACAATCCGATTATTAGTCTAACTCCCAAATAAGTTTCCTAAGAAATTACAGTCTACTTTATAGGTCACAATCAGATTGACGAGGTGTAGGGAATAGTTGGTAATTTTCAAAAACGTAGTAGACAAGCTTGATTTGATAACTGCTATATCCAATGTCAAGCAATTTTCATTTATTGTCTATCTACCTACCTATTTACTGTGAAAAAAATAGACGGTACCGTATTTTGGCTTTAAACTGTACCGTATTTTTGGCTTTAAACCTTCACCAATAATTACCGTCAGAATGATGACTTCATGAGGCTCCACCCACTTCGGCCTGGTTATAATTCAGGATAACACTGAAGGCTATCATGGGCATTGTTGGATTAGAAAATATAAATTCTGGCTATAAAAACTAATTTCTTGAGTAGCTGTGAGAAGTGCTAAATGATCCTCAAGGATCCCAGCAGTTGCCCTAAACGTTTAATTCATGTATACTACTGTTGCGGCACTATTGCTACAGTAGTATTACTACGCTAGCACAGATACCCCACCCACATTTATGTATCGTTCCGCCATTCATAAAGTATTTTGTAATGTTTTTTCACTGTGCAATAAGCCATGGCCTCCTCAGAAATTAAGTTTAACATTAGATGATTGATTATTTCATTAAGCTGACAAATTATGGCAACTGGGTATGTTATTGCCGATGTTGAAGCTAAAGATAAAGTATAGTATCATTCCTTCATTGCATTATCATCTTTACTACTATTTGTTTTGCTACATGTAGTAATTATTTTAAAGGATAAATGAATTATGTTCACTTTACTTCTATAAATTCCCATTAGATGTACAAATAAAACTCCTAAAACTATTCCTAATTTATTTACAAAATGCAGTCATGCCCAAAACCTAGCCAACACGGTCGTACGGCCTAAGAAGAAGAAGAAAAAATTATAT
>NC_090729.1:61724250-61826750 GCF_036898095.1 Palaemon carinicauda | reverse complement strand
ATATATATATATATATATATATATATATATATATATATATATATATATGTATATATATATATATATATATATATATATATATATATATATATATATATATATATATATATATATATATATATATACATACATACTAGGGATGATCAAAAAGTTCGGTAAATGTGTGTATATTCAATAAATTACGAACATTAACATGTTTTGTCACTAATCTCCTTTTAAGTACTCTATTTCGGCACATACACACTTACTCCACCATGCCTGCCACTTTTAAAAACATTCCTGGAAGTCCTCTTTATTCAATAACTTTATTTGATGTCTTCAATGGTGATAAATCTTTTCCCTTTCATCGTCGATTTCATTTTCGGGATTAGCCAGAAGTGGCATGGTGCCAATTTTGGAGAATACAGTGGATGCGGAATTGCAGCGAGATACTTTCCAGTTCAGAGCTCACAGTGGAAAACACCTTCATCCTCAGCACCTAAGAAAGCAAGAATGTCGAAGTCACTTGTAAAGGTCATGCTGATTGCATTCTTTGATAAGCAAGGATTAGTGCATATTAAATTTGTTCCCAGAGGCTGCTCCGTCAATGCTATTTACTACGTGAAGTTTTGAAACGCCTGAGAGAATCCATTAGACGTAAAAGGCCAGAAAAATGTAGAAATGGCTGGCTGCTGCAACATGACAACGCACCCTCTCACACATCACTGCTTGTTCGGCAGTTCATTGCTGGAAAGAATCTCCCTGCAGTTCCGCATTCACCGTAGTCTCCCGATTTGGCACCATGCCACATCTGGCTAATCCCAAAAATTAAATCGATGATGAAAAGGAAACTATTTGACACCATTGAAGACAACAAATTGAACACGACAAAGCAAATAAAGTTATTGAAGAAAGAGGACTTCCAGGAATGGTTTCAAGAGTGGCAGGCACGGTGGAGTAAGTGTGTATGTACCGAATTAGAGTACTTAAAAGGAGATTAGTGACAAAACATGTTAATGTTCGTAATTTAATAAATATTCGCACATTTTCCGAACTTTTTGATCACCCCTCGTATATATATATATATATATATATATATATATATATATATATATATATATATATATATATATATATATATATATATATATATATATATATATATATATATATATATATATATATATATATATATATATATATATATATATATATATATATATATATATATATATATATATATATATATAATATATATATATTTGTATATATACATATATATATATATATATATATATATATATATATATATATATATATATATATATATATATATATATATATATATACACACAAATTTTTTAATTTCAGGTTGACAATACCAATCTGTCTCCTTTCGGGATTCCTGGCCACATTATCAGCATACTTGGGCCACGGGCCCTACGCCTTTGGGATCAAAGCTCCACATTCTCTTCAAGATTTGTGTCAGAAATACTGGTGGAGAGACGCCCTATTCATCACTAACTACTTTGTCACCGGAGACGATGCTGGATCGGTGAGCTTGAGTTTTGAGAGTTCATTTTAGTTCCTCTATCCACATTTATTGTTTTTCATTGCTTCCCCATTCATCATTTTACTATTGTGCGCGACCCATCATAAACCATAATCAGCCTTCATACTATTATTGGCGTGGGAGACCCGTTAAAATTGTCGGGTAAATACTTTGATAGCTATTCACACAAACACAGATTCAAGTAGTTGCACCCACTCCTCTTTACTAACTGCAACCCAAAGGTCCGGCAATATGTGGGAGAGTGTGGTTTCTGAGTCTACCTTTCGGAGTACCCAGTCTCGCAAAGGGTATGACTACTGTCTCTCCCTTCCTGCTACTCAGCGTGACCGGAAAGATATATATATACATATATATATATATATATATATATATATATATATATATATATATATATATATATATATATATAAGTAGGTAGTAGGTTGGCCATGACACCAGCTACCCGTTGAGATACTGCCGCTAGAAAGATTTGTTGGTCCTTTGAATGGCCGGACAGTACTACATTGGACCTTTCTCTCTGGTTAATGTTCATTTTTCCTTTGCCTATATACACAACAAATAGTCTGGCCTATTCCTTGCAGATTTTCTTCTCTCCTCATACACCTGACAACACCGATAATACCAAACAATTCTTCTTCATCCAAGGAGTTAAGTGATGCACTCTAATTGTGCAGTGGCTACTTTCCTCTTAGTAAGGGTAGAGGAGACTCTTTAGCTATTGTGAGCAGCTTTTAAAAGAGATGGATACTCCTAAATCAAACCATTGTTCTCTAGTCTGGGGTAGTACCATAGCCTCTGTACCATGGTCTTCCACTGTCTTGGTTAGAATTTTCTTACTTTAGGCCCAGTCGGGCACACTATTCTATCTTATCTCTTTTTTTATTTTTTTTGTTATTATTCTTTGTAGTTTATATAAGAAATATCTATTTTGTTGTTGTTGCTGTCCTTACAATATTTTATTTTTCCTTGTTTCCTTTCTTCACTGGGCTATTTTTCCTGCTGGAGCCCCTGGACTTCTGGCATCCTGCTTCTCCAACTAGGGTTATTACTTAGCAAGGAATAATAATAATAATAATAATAATAATAATAATAATAATGATAATAATAATATCATATATATATATATATATATATATATATATATATATATATATATATATATATATATATATATATATATATATATATATATATATATATGTGTGTGCGTAAAAATCACAGGGAAACGTGATGCTCAGATGCAAAAGAATCACAAGGAAAATGAAAATATGAATTATAAGATTAAGTCCTGACTAGTTCTGTGACATATGAGTAGTGTAATCGGTAGAACTTCAAAAGTTGAAAGTTGCATCAAATATTTTATGTTGAACAGTCTGACATAAGTCTGTTTAATGCTTTGATATGATAGTTGAGTTTTAATGTTGTTACTGCTTTTTAAATATTTGATCTTAGTTGGTCATTACTTCCCATATCGTTTACTTATTTCTTTTATTCTTTTCCTTACGGGGGCTATTTTTCCTTTTTGGAGCCCTTAGGCCTGCTTATCCAAATAAGGTTGTATCTTAGTTAGTAATTATAATATATATATATATATATATATATATATATATATATATATATATATATATATATATATATATATATATATATATATATATATATATATATATATATATATATATATATATATATATATATATATATATATATATATATATATATATATATATATATATATATATATATATATATATATATATATATATATATATATATATATATATATATATATATATATATATTATTGATGATAAGGGACTGTGTATCTATATTTCTTCCAATGCCATGTGAATGAGTGTCTGATAATTAGAGTAGTTTGTTTATTTTAGCCATATCATTGAGGTTCTTCACAAATGTTGTCTTTATTTTTGTATTGCAGTGTCTAGGAGTCTGTTGGTACACCGCAGTAGATTTCCAGATATTCCTTATTACCCCTTTGATTTTGTTTCCATTCATATGGAGAGAATGGTTCAAGACTCCTCAAAGGATACTTAATAGGATAGGTAAGAATCTAAGAAAAGAGTACACTAACTGTTACGATTTTACACTAGGCCCAAAGTAAAATTCAGTCCCATAGCAACGGGTGATGTTAGAATTATTAACTCCTCTCACTTCACTCAACTACACCCTGCTATCCTCTAGTTCCCAAATTCCGTCTCATAGCACCAAACTAGACTAAAGAGACTACTCCTTTCTCCTCATCAATAACACCTTACTAATCACCCACACCCGAAGTCAGTCCCTTATCATCAATAATGGTGTGTCTCACTTATTGTTCCTTGGTCAATATCACCCTACTTACGACCCTTACCTAAAGTCAGCCACTTATCATCAATGAGGCTCTGTCTTACTCCTTGCTTCTCGGTTAATAACGCCTTGCTAACTACTGGTACCAAAAGTCAGCCCATTATTATCAATGAAGGTGTGTCTCACTCCTTGCTTCTCGGCCAATAACGCCCTGTTAACCACCAGTACCCTAAATCAGTCCGTACCTTATCATCAATGAGGGTGTGACTCACTGCTTGCTTCTCTGTCAATAACGCCCTGTTTACCACCACTACCCAAAGTCAGTCCCTTATCATCATTGAGGGTGTGTCTCACTCCATGCTCCTCGGTCAATAATGTCTTGCTAACCACCAGTACCAAAAGTCAGCCCCTTATCATCAATGAGGGTGTGTCTAAATCCTTACTCCTCTATTAATAACACCCTGCTAACCAAAAGTACCCAAATTCAGTCCCTTATCATCAATGAGGGTGTGTCACACTCATTGCTCATCGGCCAATAACGCCCTGTTAACCACCAGTATCAAAAGTCCATCTATCCCTTATCATCAATGAGGGTGTGACACTGCTTGTTCCTTTGTCAATGATGCTCTGATAACCTCCAGTACCCAAAGTTAATCCCTTATCATCATTGAGGGTGTGACTCTCTCCTTGCTCCTCAGTCAATAACGCTCTGCCATCCACCAGTACCCAAAGTCAGTCCATCTCTTGTCATCAACGAGAGTGTGACTCACTGCTTGCTTCTCGGTCAATAACGCCTTGCTAACCACCAGTACCCAAAATCAGTCCCTTATCATCAATGAGGGTGTGTCTCATTCCTTGCTCCTCGGTCTATAAAGTCTTGCTAACCACCAGTAACAAAAGTCAGCCCCTTATCATTAATGAGGATGTGTCTTACTCCTTACTCCTCGGTCAAAAACAACCTACTAATCACCAGTACCCAAAGTCATCCCTCTATCATCAAAGATAGTGTTTATAACTCCCCGCTCTTAAGTCAATGACATCAAACTAACCACCAGTACCCAAAGTCAGTCCCTTATCATGATTGAGGGTGTGTCTTTATCCTTACTCCTCGGTTAATAATGCCCTGCTAACCATCAGTACTCAAAGTCAGCCCTTTATCATCAATGAGGGTCGTCTCACTCCTTGCTCCTTGGTCAATGACGCCATGCTAACCACTAGTACCCAAAGTCAGTCCCTTATCATCAATGAGGGTGTGTCTCACTCATTGCTCATCGGCCAATAACGCCCTGCTAACCTCTAGTATCAAAAGTCAGTCTGTCCCTTATCATCAATGAGGGTGTGAAACTGCTTGTTCCTCTGTCAATAATGTTCTGATAACCTCCAGTACCCAAAGTCAATTTCGTATCATCATTTTGGGTATGAATCTTTCCTTGCTCCTCAGTCAATAACGCTCTGCCATCCACCAGTACTCAAAGTCAGTCCGTCACTTATCATCAACGAGGGTGTGACGCACTGCTTGCTCCTTGTTCAATGATGCCTTGCTAACCAATAGTACCCAGAGTCAGTCCCTTATTATCAATGAGGGTGTGTCTCATTCATTGCTCCTCGGTCTATAAAAGTCTTGCTAACTACCAGTACCAAAAGTCAGCCCCTTATCATTAATGAAGATGTGTGTTACTCCTTACTCCTCGGTCAATAATGCCCTGCTAACCACCAGTACCCAAAGTTAGCCCTTGATCATCGATGAGGGTGTTTATCACTTCTTGCTCCTCAGTCAATGACACCAAGCTAACCACCAGCACCCAAAGTCAGTTCCTTATCATCAATGAGGGTGTGTTTCACTTATTGCTCATCGGTCAATAACGCCCTGCTAACCACCAGTACCTAAAGTCAGTCTGTCCCTTACCATCAGTGAGGGTGTGACACTTCTTGTTCCTCTCTTAATAATGTCCTGATGACCGCCAGTACCCAAGTTAAATCCTTCATTATCAATGAGGGTGTGACTCTCTCCTTGCTCCTCAGTCAATAACGCTCTGCCATCCACCAGTACCTAAAGTCAGTCCGTCCCTCATCATCAACAAGGGTGTGACTCAAAGCTTGCTCCTCAGTCAATAACGCCATGCTAACCACCAGTACCCAAAGTCAGTCCCTTATTATCAATGTGGGTGCATCTTACTCCTTGCTCCTCGGTCAGTAACGTCTTGATAACCACCAATAACTAGATTTAACCACTTATCATCAATGAGAGTGTGTCTCACTCCTTACTCCTTAGCCAAAAACGCCCTGCTACCCACCAGTACCCAAAGTCAGTCCGTCTCTTATCATCAATGAGGGTGTGACTCTCTGTTTGCTCTTCGGTCAATAACGGCCTGCTAACCACCAGTACCCCAAAGCAGTCCGTCCCTTATCATCATTGAGTGTGTGGCTCACTGCTTGCTCCTATGTCAATAATGCCCTTCTATCCACCAGTATCCAAAGTCATCCACTTATCATCAATGAGAGTGTGTCTCACTCTTTGCTCCTTGGTAATAACGTCTTGCTAACCACCAGTACCTAAAGTCAGCCCCTTATCATCAATGAGAGTGCGTCTCACTCCTTTCTCCTCGGTCAATAACGGCCTGCTAACCACCAGTATCCAAATTCAGCCCATTTTCATCAATGATGGTGTGTCTCACCCCTTACTCCTCGGTCAATAACAACCTGTTAACCACCTTTACCCAAAATCAGTCCCTTATCATCTATGACGGTGTGTCTCACTCCTTACGATGCGTTCAATAACGCCCTACTAACCACTAGTACCCTAAGTCATTCCCTTATCATCAAAGACGGTGTGTCTCACTCCTTCCTCCTCGATCAATAACGGCCTGCTAACCATCAGTACCCAAAGTCATCCCCTTATCATCAATGAGGGTATGTCTCACTTTATGCCAAGCAGTCAGTAACAACCTGCTAACCATCAGTACCCTAACTCAGTCCCTTATCATCGATGAGGGTGTGTCTCATCCCTTGCTCGTTGGTCAAGAACGCCCTGCTAACCACCAGTACCCAAAGTTAGTCCCTTATCATCAATTAGGGTGTGTCTCACTCCTTGCCACGTGGTTAATACAGCACTGCTAACCACCAGTACCCAAAGGCAGTCCCTTATCATTAATGAGGGTGTGTCTCACTCCTCGCTCCTCGGTCAATGACGGCCTGCAAATTACCAGTACCCAAAGTCAGCCCCTTATCATATATGAGGGTGTGTCTCACTCCTTGCCACACAGTCAGTAACACCCTGCTAACCACCAGTACCCAAAGTCAGTCCCTTACTATCAATGAGGGTGTTTGTCACTCCTTGCTCCTCGGTCAATAACGGCATGCTAACCACCAGTTCCCAAAGTCAGCCTCTTATCATCAATGAGGGTGTCTCGCTCCTTTTCACGGGGTCAATAACGGCCTGTTATCCACCAGAATCCAAAGTCAGCTTCTTATCATTATTGAGGGTGTATCTCACTCCTTGTCAAGCGGCGATCAATAATGCCCTGCTAATCACCAGTACCCAAAGTCAGTCTCATATCATCAATGAGGGTGTATGTCACTCCATGTGCCTCGGTCAATAACGGCCTGGTAACCCCCAGTACCCAAGGTTAGTCCCATATCATTAATGAAGGTGTATCTCACTCCTTGTGCCTCGGTCAATAACGGCATGGTAACCACTAGTACCCAAAGTCAGTTCCTTATCATCAATGAGGATGTGTGTCACTCCTTGTTCCTTGGTAAATAACGGCCTGCTAACCATCATTACCCAAAAAGAGTCCCTTATCATCAATAAGGGTGTGTGTCACTCCTTGCTCCTCGGTCAATAACGGCCTGATATACCACCAGTACCCGAAGTCAGTCCCTTATAAATAAAGATTTTACACATTTCTTGCTTTTTTTTTGTCAATAACACCCAAATATCCTTTAGTACCCATTTATGGATGGTTAACTATATAAAGTGTAAGCTAGTTCTCATAACCGCACAAATATTAACTCAGAGTCCTGCAGGTTTTTGGAATAAGTGCCCACTTCTTTCTCCAACAACAACCAATAGTTTAAAATCCCTAATAATAGAATGTAAAGATTCCTAATTCTAAAATTTCTTTTACTATTTAAATTATCTGCTTTTAGATTTTCCTTATCCTACAGTTTCCCCAATCTATCTCCCCTTTGTTACTCTTTTAGGGCCTGGTTTGAGACTGGCATTAGATATTCTGTCTGCTGCTAACCAGTTATACTAAAAATTCACTTAATAGACTATCAGAGATCTTCTTCAGTAATGATCACACAAATTTTGTCCCATATATTCAGAGTGCATCTGGCTGGGTATTGTGATTCTCGTCTCAGTTCTCATTCCGGGCATCATAACGGGCATAGAAAAATTTCCTCCAACCGCAATATTTGGTTTACCGTGAGTACTTTTTATTTATAGATGCTAAGTGTAGAATAAATTTTATATTTACTATAATTGAATATAGTAAAGTCATAATTAAATATTCACTGATACTCTTTGACAACTACCTTGGCCTTACAAAGGTGTTAGTTTTACCTACTTGACAGACTTCATATGAACTGAATTTGACTGTACCATACATAAACAAATGCATGTCATTCAAATTGTAATTAATTAGCAATGTAATAACTCAAAGATATCTTCATCAAGCAATTAAATAGACTTCAGAGAAGTTTATAATTTTCTGAAATAATCATTAAAATTCTTCTGTAAACCTCTGGAAGTTGAAAGTCTGAGGCTACAAACCTCCATTCATAAAAATAATATCTTAAACAATTGTTTTTATACATTATACAATAAATAATCCGAATTTAGATGATTTAGATGTCTTCCTTTGATAAAAATTGACACCTTCTAGAACTAATGCTGTCGTTCTATCCTCAGTGATCAAGAAACATCAATAGAATATAACGAACAAGTATACATGGCTTCCTGGTGTAGAGCACAGCCCTACTTGGTTGGTATGGCATTAGGTGTCATATTTCGAAGAGATGCTCAGAAGAAAATCAAGTTAGAGATGGTAATGCGTGCATATACTTGTATATATATATATATATATATATATATATATATATATATATATATATATATATATATATATATATATATATATATATATATATATATATATATATATATTTCTTACATTTATACGCGTTTTTCATAAATATTTATATAAGCCCTAAATACCTCTTGATATCGGATTGCCTCGGGATCACAGACCGAAGGTGGCATAAGAATTTTGATGATAGCTTCAAGTTGGGCAAGGTGTCGAACCCAGGCCGACCACAATCTTTTATCAAAAACTTGATTCCCCTTTGGTCTCTGATCCCAGAGGCATAGAGAATCCGATATTAGGTGGTTTCATTAGTGCAGCGTGACTCCTCAATTGTAAACTCATTGTCAAAACCAATGCATATTTGCCTGACTCAGACATTCCAATAATAATCAAAGAAACTAGAATTAAATTAAACTGAAAATTTACCATCAGTTATGCATTGCAACTCTGGTCGAGGTCAGTATCATTTAACTTTATTTAGTTAAAGATCATAGAGGGGACTAACATGGTAAATTAGCTGTATAATTCTAGTTTAGTATGATTATTACTGGAATGAGTGTACAAGAGTATTTGCATACCAATCTTTGGCATTGAACTTAAACCTAAACCATAGTAATTTACCTTTTGCCCTCAACCAAAATTCTACTTCAAATGGAATGATAGATCATGCTGTACATGTAATACCCGACTTATTCGTATGTTAAATCAATACCTTGAAATATATAGTATTTCATCAGAAAGAAAGTTCATTGGATTAAGATTATGAGTTGGATAATTAAGAGAAGAAAATAAGTATTAGTTATATTGTTTATCACCCTCATTTATAGACTAGGTATTAATTTAAATAATTATATAAATACTGTATACATGTGTATGAATGTATGCAGCTTGTAATGATGTATAATTACAGGAGAATTGCGAGGTATAATTATATATGAATATGTAGTTAAATATATATATATATATATATATATATATATATATATATATATATATATATATATATATATATATATATATATATATATATATATATATATATATATATATATATATATATATATATATATATATATATACACACACACACACACACATATATATATATATATATATATATATATATATATATATATATATATATATATATGTATATATATATATATATATATATATATATATATATATATATATATATATATATATATATATATATAAAAGAGATTACTAGAGTGCCACATGTGGATGACATTATGAAGAGGGGTAGATGGAAAGGGTTTGGGTATGTTCTTCGCTCTCCTCAAGTGATATTATTTCACCAAACGTTCAGCTCGGTTCTACAAGCGCTAAAAGAGTTGGAATACCCAGGCCTACATGGCTGAGGAATATGAAGCGCATAGTAGGATATATTGAATGGATAAGTATTGAATTAAAAGCTCAAAATAGAGAGGACTGGTGAAATCTAACCAAGGCTCTTTGTGTCAATAGGTGTAGTAGGAGATGATGAATATATATATATATATATATATATATATATATATATATATATATATATATATATATATATATATATATATATATATATATATATATATATATATATATTATACACCTGTCATCCCTAAGAGCATTGATAAAACATTTTGATCACTTTTAGAATCATTACCTCTAGGAAACAGATCACTCGCATTAGACAGTGATAGTACCAATGCATTACAGGGACTCTTCACTTACTTAATAATATCCTCGCTGGCTAGTTCTGCTTTGGTACTGATCTAAACATTTTCTATATTCCCAATTAAATACCTCTCTTATATAGTTCATTCCCTTATTTCCATTCTTTACTGGCCTGCTTTGCCTGTTGGAGTCCTGGGGTCTGTAGAATCCTTCTTTTCTAGCTAGGGTTGTAGCTTAGTTCGTAATAATGATAGTACTAATATTGATAAATATATGTAATTTGCTGGTATACTTTATCTGATGAAAGATTGAAATAGAACTATTAGTTTCTTTTTTTCATAGCAACTTTATCATTGTTTATAGTGTATAATAATCTTCCTTTGGTCAAAAATAACTCAAAACAAATAAAATTCCTTTTAATATTACTATCAATGTGTTGATAATATAAATTGGTTTCTGTCGAGGTGCCATATTGTTTTCAAAAAGATTCATTTAGATAACATGAGACTTGCTCCCGACCAGACAGTAATAAATACTGATCTTACAGTGGCAAGTTCTCCTTGGATGGTGCATGGCTACAGCGACCGGCTTAGCTGTTCTTTTCGGCATGTATGACTACAACCAGCTGGGTCAATACCCAGGATACCACTGGGCTGACAGCATATTCTATGGATCGCTCCACCGTCTGGCGTGGGGACTAGCACTTGCCTGGGTAATCTTCTCTTGTCATTATGGATATGCAGGTAAATGGAGACTTTTATATTTTCTTTTAAAAATTTAAAGTCTGCTCATGAATGGCAGAGTCAAGTAACAGTGACATTGCACTATCAAACAGGACAATGCCCTAGAGACTGGCTATATATTCATATGATCAGTGACCAAGCTCCCACTCCATCTAAGCTAGGACCAAGGAGTGACAAGTAAAGGCCTCTGATGACTCAGCAGATAAACCTATAGGCTCTCCAAACGCCCCATCTTCAGCTCACAAAGATGGTAAGGTTACCGCAACCAAAGGAACTAACGAGTTTGAGTGGGACCTGAATCCCAGTCTGGTGATCACCAGTTTGGTGATCACCAGTCAGGGACGTTACCACGTTGGCCACCATAACCCTTATAGTATTATGGTAGCCTATTGGAAACGTTCCTGCCCGTCATTTTGTAGACACAATTCAGAGAACCGATCAAGCTCAATACTTTTTATTAGAGTCTGCAATTTCACTATCTCTGGAAGTTAGGAGGGCTAACTGATTAGACATCAGCAGCCATTGCCTAGCCCTTCCTGGTCCTAGATTAATGGAGAGGGAGCCTGAATGCTGATCATATGTATATATGATCAATCTCTGTGACATTGTCCTATCCCTAGGGCATTGTCCTCTCTCAAGGGCAATTCTCAGTCTCTAGGGCATTATTCTGTGTTTAGGACATTCCCTGGTCCCTAGGGCACTTACCTGTGTTTAGGACATCGCTCTGTCCCTAGGGCATTCACCTGTGTTTACAGCATTGCACCAGCTAATTTTGTGGAGAGTCCTGCGTGATTATATAATTCTTCATAAATATGTGAATTATATTCAATCTGTTCATGAGCATAGCAAGTTCAATATTAGTGGAATCTTATCAAATGAATTGCCAGCGGAGTACTCCAAGGGAATGTGTTGTCATATATGTTGTTTATCCTCCTCATAGATATTGTAATGAGTAGAACAGTCGGAGATGGTGAAGAAGGATTGGATTGGATTGTTGATAGGAAATTAACCCTGGATAGGTACGCTCTTCGGACACCCCTTTAAGGGTATACTCGGACGCGCGCGACCCCGACGCCAAAAAAAATTCTTGAAAAATCAGTTTTTGCAGTAACCTCCTTTTTTCTTTTGCCAAAAAAAACTTCAATGAATGCTTAAAACAACTGTAAAGAGAAATACTACTCATCTGCAGAAAAACTATTTACTATAAATATCTTAAAAAATTAAGTAGAAAAAAAAGACCTTACATAAAAATTCATAAAAAAAGGTTATAAATATATACACAAATCCTTTTAGGAATTGATTCTTGAATGTTTAGGACACATCTTGATGTATTTTGGATGAAGTCAGACCCATGGAGGTGAAGATCTGAAATGAGAAAAAAAGGGTAACTTTTTTTGGCCAAAAAAATTTGTCCAAATTTCATGAATTTTTTTGGGTACCCAAATGAAATAGGAAGTGGCTAATTTTTTTAGGGAATAAACATATGTTATCTTAGAATAAAAATATGTAAAAAAATCTTCATTATTTTGTAAATTACATTTATATCAGGGGCCATATCTAAAGGTAATTTTTTGAGTACTTAGAAATTTCGTGAAAAAATACATATATTCAATATATAATATGATATTTATGCAGGTAAAAATATACCAAAATATCACAAATTCTATAGGGAACAAGAATATATATAGATAGGGCAACTTACGCTTCGGATATGTCCACAAAATGGCCCCCAACCACACTGACTCAGACTCCCTAATCTGCCACTTGAAATGTAGGAAGGGTATGTCAATTTCAAGGTGATATTTACTAATCTAATTATTCTTGGATATGCATAAAAATTGTATGGTGGGTTGCTGGATAATTGTCGATTATTTTACGACTATAAAATTAAAATTCTGACCCAAAAAAAATTTTTTGAAGGGAAATAAAATCGAAAAAAAAAAAAAATGTAAAACAATATAATATTTTAGCTAAAAAAATTTGATGACATTCAATCAAAAGAGAAGTAAACAAAATTTTCCGACAAATAAACATCTAGAGGAACCATTACTCTGTTATAGTTCCTTAGTACGTAGTAATTTTGAAAGAAATGGGAAAAAACGAAAAAGTGGCAATCGCAGGAAAATCGAACACATACCTATATATACGCCATATCTGGCTAAAAATAAAGATAGGCATGGGTAGCCAGATCATCTAGAAACACTTTCCAACACTATAAAAATACAAGGTTTGCGACACTACTTGCCAATTCCTTACGGTAACATGACTAAACAAAAGAATGCAAAACAAATAAAAAGGGGCACTCGCGGAAAAATGGCCAACATTCTAATATACGGCATTTCAGAAAAAAAAAAAATTTCAGCCACGTACTAGGCAAACCATCAAGGCACATTTTCCGACAAATAAACATCTAAATGAATCATTACTCTGTGATAGTTCCTTAGTACGTAGTAATTTTGAAAGAAATGGGAAAAAAAAGAAAAAATGGCAATCACAGGAAAATCGAACACATACCTATATATACGCCATATCTGGCTAAAAAAAAGATAGGCATGGGTAGCCAGATCATCTAGAAACACTTTCCAACACTATAAAAATATAAGTTTTGCAACACTACTTGCCAATTCCTTACGGTAACATGACTAAACAAAAAAAATGCAAAACAAATAAAAAGGGGAACTCGCGGAAAAATGGCTAACATTCTAATATACGGCATTTCAGAAAAAAAAATTCAGTCACGTGCTAGGCAAACCATCAAGGCACATTTTCCGACAAATAAACATCTAAATGAATCATTACTCTGTGATAGTTCCTTAGTACGTAGTAATTTTGAAAGAAATGGAAAAAAACTAAAAAATGGCAATCACAGGAAAATCGAACACATACCTATATATACGCTATATCTGGCTAAAAAAAAAATAGGCATGGGTAGCCAGATCATCTAGAAACACTTTCCAACACTATAAAAATATAAGTTTTGCGACACTACTTGCCAATTCCTTACGGTAACATGACTAAGCAAAAAAATGCAAAACAAATAAAAAGGGGCACTCGCGGAAAAATGCCTAACATTCTAATATACGGCATCTCAGATAAAAAAAAAGACATGCACGTGTTAGCCCAACCATCAAGGCACACTTCCTAACACATAAACATGAAAAAAAATTAATAATATACGGCAATTTCTTACTACGTAGTAAATTTTTACAAATATCGAAAAAAAAACAGAAATTGGCAACCGCAGTTAAATACCCAATATACCAATAACTACGTCGTATCTGACAAAAACAAAGTCACGCATGGGTTGCCAGATCATCTACACATACTTTCCAACAAAAAAAAGCAAAAGTTTTACGACACTATTTGGCAATATCTTACGGAAAAATGACTTGGCAAAAAAATGAAAAAAATGAAAAAGGGGCACTCGCAGTAAAATGCCCAACATTCTAATATACGGCATCTCATATAAAAAAAAAGACATGCACGTGTTAGCCCAACCATCAAGGCACACTTTCTAACACATAAACATGAAAAAAAATCAATAATATACGGCAATTCCTTACTACGTAGTAAATTTTTACAAATATTTGAAAAAAGCAGAAATTAGCAACCGCAGTTAAATACCCTATATACCAATAACTACGTCGTATCTAACAAAAAAAAAAGTCACGTATGGGTAGCCAGATCATCTAGACACACTTTCCAACCTTAAAAAAGCAAAAGTTTTACGACACTATTCGGCAATATCTTACGGAAAAATAACTTGGCAAAAAAATGATAAAAAATAAAAAAGGGGCACTCGCGGTAAAATGGTCCTCGTGGTGATGAACGATATTTTAACTAAAAAAAAAATCATGCACATGGTAGCCAAACAATCCACCAAGACTTCCCACAACTGATAACCTATACAAGTTGCACCATTCTACGACAATTTCATAATACGTAATAACTTTGATAATTATGCAAATTACCTTAGAAGGGTAAACTCGGTCGCGCTCGACCCCGACACGTCTCAGAAATCGGGGAAGGAGTACAGCTACAGCAATGCACATCTGGACACTACTAGAGCGTGTAGGCGAGACACCTACTGCAGGTCGATCACCCACAAATTCAGTCACGGGTGTGAGTCACGTGAGAAAAACCTGTTTTTTTTTTACGCTCGGGGTCGCGGACGACCCACCGTACCTATCCAGGGTTAACTTAACAGACCAAAAGTATGCTGGTGATACTGTCCTTGTTAGCAGAACACCACAGGATTTGCAATGCTTCCTTACCAGAATGCAAAAAATATCACATTAGGTTGGGCTGAAGATAAAAAGAAGAAAAACAGAGATGATATTAACGGAAAAGGCAATGACAGATAAAATATCATTGGAAGGAGAAAGGATGAATGAGGTATAATCATTTAAGTATTCAGGAACTATGATCTCTACTACAGGGTCCTTAGAATTAGAGTTTACTGAAAGAATGGAAAAAGCAAATCAGGCAATGGCTAGGTTAAGTAAAATTTTTTAAATCCTATCGGCTGAAATTGCATATAAGAATCCGACTATATATCAGTTTAGTGAGATCGGTGTTACTACATGGTATGCTAAGAAACTATCACCAGGAGACTTGGTAGATTTGAGAGCAAAACTGTCAGAAAGATATTGGGAGTTAAATGGTAGGACAGAATTAGATATGAAACTATAAGAGATTATTCGAGTGCCATATGTGGATGAGTTCATGATGAGGGGCAGATGGAGATGGTTTTGGCCTGCTCTTCGCACTCCCCAAGAGAGATTAGTTCACCAAACGCTCAGCTGGGCCCCACAAGACACTAAAAGAGTTGGAAGACCCAAGCCTACATGGCTGAGAACTATGAAGCACGAAGTAGGAGATGATGAATAGAGATAGAGCCGACTGGTGAAATCTAACGGAGGCACTTTGCGTCAGTAAGTGTAGGAGGAGATGATGATGATGATGAATATTTTCCCTTCATCAGGTTTAATGAATATTTTCCTGGGCCAGTAATATAACTTATTCAAAGTTTCTGATATTTTCACCAATTAGGTTTAGTGAAAACTTTCTGGGCTAGTAATATAAGTAATTCTAAGTGTCTGATACTTTCACGGATCAGGTTTAGTGAATACTTTCTGGTCCAGTAATATAATTAATTCTAGAGTTCCATTACCTTCCCTAAACAGGGTCAGGTAATATTTTTCTGACCAGTAATATTGCTAGTTCTAAGTGCCTCATATCTTCATTAATCAGGTCCAGTGAACACCTTCCTGTCTCATCCATCATGGCAACCTCTAAGTCGACTCACTTATTGCATGTTTCTCGTGGCAATACCAGTTCAGGGAATTCTCTTTCTCTTTAATGACTACTATCCTTTACATTTCGGACATTTGGATAAGGTAAGTTTTCCTTGAACTATCTTTACTTGCTTCATTTTGACAGTATATGTCCATGTTTACCCTCTTCATTTCTCACACATGAGTGAGGTATTATTATTATTATTATTATTATTATTATTATTATTATTATTATTATTATTATTATTATTATTATTATTATTACCTAGGCTAAAGCTCTAGTTGAAAAAGTAGGATATTATAAGCCCAAGGGTTCCAACAGGGAAAATAGCCCACTGAGGAAAGGAAATAAGGAAACGGAGAGAATAGAATTCTTTCGTGGAACCTCAAGTAATATAACTAAACCGAGACAGTGGAAGACTATGGTATAGAAGCTATAACACTACCAGCATTAGAGAACATCGGTTTGATTTTAAAGTGTCATTTTCCTGTAAGAGCTGCTTACCACAGCTAAAGAGTCTCGTCTACTCTTACCAAGCTAAAGTCGCCTATGGAAAATTACATTGCAATAGTTAACCCCTTAAACAAAGAAAAATAGTTAAGTTTTCTTAGTACTGTCATGTCTATGAGGAAAGAAGAGAATGTGTAAATAGGCCAAACTCTTCGGTGTATGTATAGGTATGTCTACTTCAATCTTCTTTTTTTCACAAATGGATCAAGTTCGCCAAATTCTACCAGCACCAACTTTGACAAGATGATGTCTCTACTTCTAAGTTTCTACAATGATAAGAAATTTTTACCCTAATTTTACTCTCTTCATTTCATTTCTCAAACTTTGTAGCAGAATGTTTGCTTTTATTCGTTTCATATTTCCCACTTAGATAACTTATGTTTACTCTTAGCCCTATCATTGCCCATTGTTGTATAATTCTTGGAAAATATATGTCTACTTCTACTGTCTTCATTTTTCTCATTTTGGATAAGGTATTACCACTCCTGTGATTGTGTGTCAGTGTGAGTTTACATCTTTATATTCATATTTATGTATGAGTGCCTGTCGGTACGTGTGTTTACCGTCAGTGGTGAAGTAACCATCAATTCAAAAAGTTAATTTATCTTGAAACCTCTATAAACAACAAATATAACTCTTTTTCTTCTTCTTCTTCCATTCCACAGGTCTTACAGACTGTTGGGGCATTGTTCGTCTCTGGCATCGGAGCAGTGCTTCTCTCTCTGTGCACTGAGGCTCCTGTCGTGGGGCTGGAGAAGCTACTTCTGAAAAGAGGCAAGACCAAGACTTAACCCAACCTAAGAGTTTTGAGAATATTTATCTGTATTTAGAATTGTGTGTTCAGCATTGCTCTTATCTTTTGGTTTGATAGTCTTAACTGTTCTGGAGAGCAAGACCTAACACACACACTAAAAATATTGAGAATATTCATTTATATCTAGGATTATGTATTCCAGAGGCATTATCCAAAAGGGTTTCTTATGGTGATGTGCTTTAATCATAATATCAATCAGAAGCTACGAAAAAGTTTATGATTATTTGTCTATCTTTGAAATTTCCAGTGCCAAATCTTAAAATGAAAAATAAATTCTCCAACCAATTTGATGAATATTTTATTCTTATTTTAGATTATAAAGTAAATAAAGAGTTTGCTTATATGCATGAGTATGTGCGTTAACTAATATTCTCGCATGCATTGTAAATTAGGGAAATATCAACCTTGTCCATAACACTTTCAGCCTTTAGCCCGCTGGTAGAATTCTTCATTGGTGCCTGGTACCAAAAATTCAGAAGTGTAGCCAATCTCAGTTTGCCCTCTTAAGCCAACCATACACTCATAGCTTTAACTCAGAAGCCGAGCGAGGAAACCCGATTTAACCGGTTTGTTCAGGCCAGTTTGAGCGTGAAAAGGGATATTTTGAACTGAAGGGAAGCCGCAAAGGCCATTGGATGAACTAAAGCGAATGGTGGAAATCTAGCCGTCCGTTCTCGTGATCTGGCAGCCAGTTTGGACGTGTATGTAGTTTCCTGTAGTCTTGCCCTCAGTGCAACATATGAATTGAAACTGATGCAGTGGCTCTGTTCCGAGAGGATAAGCGATTTGGTTCTGAATTTATCGTTATTTATAGGGGTTACCCAACACTTAAAAAATGAATAGTTAAGATTATTCTGACAGACATGAAAATGCTGATAAGGATATCAAAATAGTCATTAATTCACATTGAGATATACAATGTTTCCAAAATTCAGAACATAAGCAGGGAACGGATAAGACTAAATTATATAACGATAAGCACAGAATCTTTTCCAGAGAAAACCAGCACTAGGTTTTTCTTCGAGACATTTAAGCATTATAATGTATATATTTTGTGCATTTGCCATTACGAACAAATAACAAGCCGACTAAATTAACGTTCTTTTGATATGCATATTGACAAATTAGTAATAGACCTATTTTCACTATTCTAAATGTGTTTAACCGTTTATTGCTATTTAGGTATAAAGGTATAATATATATATATATATATATATATATATATATATATATATATATATATATATATATATATATATATATATATATATATATATATATATATACAGATATCAACTTTTAAAAGTAAGCCTATGCCTCATGTTAGTACTACTGCATTATATATTATAATTTAGTGAGTCATGTCCTTTTGCTATATGCCACAGAACCATCTGTGTTCGAATAGATAAATACACATACAAATTTATATACACGCGCACACACACACGCATATATATATATATATATATATATATATATATATATATTTGTTTATTTATTTATATTAACTTTTACACTTTCTCCTCATGTTAGTAATACTTCATTACATAGTAAAATTTAGAGGAGAAATCTCTCTTGCCAGAGAACCAGTGTTCAAACCATTTATTTTTGGTGTTTTTATTTCGTGCACGTCAACTAAGCTGGGCAGATGTTAAGGAATAAGAGATGTTTCTAGGGTGCTGGCTGGGTGTCAACACAGGTTAGACGGATGGCACAACTGAAGTTTGTGAAAACTCTCGATATCCGACAGGACTGTCATTTCAGCGACTTGTCAGTTAAAACTGTGAGTGTATGGCAGGCTCTAATGTGAACAATAATCGAATTGTTAATCAGGTCTACATTGTTTTTATATAATTAAATACGAGATGGTACCAACTAAGGGTTGGTGTTATTAACAAGATACTTGGATAGATTAAATGATGCTCAACCTACAAACTAATTATATTGGTCTTGCTGGATAATTTGTCTTAGGAGATTTAATAGTCCCTTAAAAATATGGTTGTTTTGTGAGATTATACATTTTTTTTTTTTTTATTGAATCTTCATTCACTTTAAATAACTCACTTTTTCATTATAAATACTATTCAAAGCATCAATAGGATTTTTTCTTAATTCTTTTTATGTGCTTTCGTCCATCAAAAGATGTTCCATTTTTCATATATAGTCAGTTTTATTCAAGATTACCAGTGCTTCAGATTTCTCAGTTTTATATTCATATCTTTCTTTAACTCGCCAATTGTTTTCCTGAATCTTCTTGGCAAATTGCAACCACTAATGTTTTCGTATTCCTGTAGATAATGCATTAATCATATTTATGTCCTCTACCAAAATACTGTTGTTTTTTTTTTTTTTTTCCTGATCACATACAATTTCTACACTACTCACTACACTTGATGTCATCGAGAAATTTAAACCATTTCCAAATTCACACTTCACATTCTTATCTGATTAACTTCTATGGTCGACGAGCCTTCACATCTTATCGTAGACGACGCATCACGTAATATCTCGTACATTGACAATGTTAACGGAGTTTAATAGTAGTCAGTCATACTGCATTCTTACGGATGGCGAATACTTACAAATATAATTCTATCATATATAATAAAATAGAAGTTCATCAATTCTTATCCTGAATTAAACTAAGCATAACTAATCAACAATCCCCATCTAAGATTCTACCTTCTACCGTTAAGGGAACAAAATAAGTTCCAAAGCCTTGCACGGGGAATGTTTTTTTTTTTTTTTTTTTTTTTTTTTTTGGGGGGGGGGGGGTTAGGGGAAGGTAGGTGGACTTGATGAACCTTGAAGGAAACAGCGTGTGAGGGAGAAGATGAGGCAGAAAATATGATTATATTATTTGACAAAAAAAGACACTAAAAACCTAAAATGTATACATCCCGATAAGTTTACTCTCAGTGATATATGAAATATTCACAAAGACTAATATATATATATATATATATATATATATATATATATATATATATATATATATATATATATATATATATATATATATATATATATCACACACACACACACACACACACACACACACATATATATATATATATATATATATATATATATATATATATATATATATATATATATATATATATATGTACATATATATATATATATATATATATATACATACATATATATATATATATATATATATATATATATATATATATATATATATATATATATATATATATATATATATATATATATATATATATATATATATATATATATATATATATATATATATATATATATGTGGGTATGTATGAATATATATATATATATATATATATATATATATATATATATATATATATATATATATATATATATATATATATATATATATATATATATATATATATATATATATATATATATATATATATATATATATGTATGTATATATATATATATATATATATATATATATATATATATATATATATATATATATATATATATATATATATATATATATATATATATATATATGTATGTATATATATATATATATATACTACTAGCCAAGGTACAACCCTAGTTGGAAAAGCAATATGCTATAAGCCCAAGGGCTCCAACAGGGAAAATTAGCCCAGTGAAGAAAGGAAATAAGAAAATAAATGAATGATGAGAATAAATTAACAATATATCATTCTAAAAACAGTAACAGCGTCAGAACAGACATGTCCCATATAAACTATCAACAACGTCAAAAACAGATATGTCATATATAAATAATAAAGACTCATGTCAGCCTAGTCAACATAAAAACATTCGCTCCAACTTTGAACTTTTGAAGTTCTAGTGATTCAACTACCCGATTAGGAATATCATTCCACAAATTGGTAACAGCTGGAATAAAACTTCTAGAATACTCTGTAGTATTGAGCCTCAAGATGGAGAAGGCCTGGCTATTAGAATTAGCTGCCTGCCTAGTATTACGAACAGAATAGAATTGTCCAGGGAGATCTGAATGTAAGGATGGTCAGAGTTATGAAAAATCTTATGCAACATGCATAATGAACTAATTGAACGACGGTGCCAAAGATTAATATCTAGATCAAGAATAAGAAATTTAATAGACCGCAAGTTTCTATCCAAAAAATTAAGATGAGAATCAGCAGCTGAACACCAGACAGGAGAACAATACTCAGAACAAGGTAGAATGAAAGAATTGAAAAACTTCTTCAGAATAGATTGATCACTGAAAATCTCAAAAGACTTTCTCAATAAGCCATTTTTTTTGTGCAAATGAAGAAGACACAGACCTAATGTATTTCTCAAAAGCAAATTTGCTGTTGAGAATCACACCTAAAATTTTAAAAGAGTCATACAAATTTAAAGAAACATTATTAATACTGAGATCCGGATGTTGAGGAGCCACCGTCCTTTACCTACTTACAATCGTACTTTGAGTTTTGTTAGGATTCAACTTCATACCCCATAATTTGCACCATGCACTAATTTTAGCTAAGGGATTCACCAACCCCAGGTCTACATTCAGGGGATGGAATTGATGCAAAGAGAGTAGCATCATCTGCATATGCAACAAGCTTGTTTTCTAGGCCAAAACACATGTCTTGTGTATATAGTATGGAAAGTAATGGGCTAAAAACACTACCCTATGGAACACCGGATGTCACATTCCTATACTCACTATGGTTCCCATCAACAACAACTCTTAGTGATCTATTACTTAAAAAATCAATAATAAAGCTAAGAAATGACCCATCCACTCCCAACTGTTTCAGTTTGAAAACAAGGGCCTAATGATCAACACGGTCAAAGGCAGCACTAAAATCAAGGCCAATCATATGAACTTCCTGACCACAATCAAGGGATTTCTGTACAGCATTGGAGATTGTAAGAAGGGCATCACATGCTCCAAGGCCTTTACGAAAACCAAAATGCAATCTAGGGAATAGATGATTACCTTCCGCAAACCTATTAAGACGTTTTGCCAGAGAATGTTCAAAAACTTTAGATAACATGGGAGTTATGGAAATAGGGTGGTAATCAGTGGGACTTGAGGTGCCACAAACACATTTATATAGAGGAGTAACATTACCAATTCTCCAAAAAGTGCTAAAAGCTCCTCTTCTTGCCAACTTGCACAAAATAACAGATAACTTTGGAGCTAAGAAATCTGCTGTCTTTATGAAATACAAAGGAAAAATACCATTTGGGTCTACACTTCCATAAGCATCAAGGTCCATCAACAGATCTTTAATCTCACGAGATCGAAAAGCTAAACTAGTTAGTTTAGCCTCAGGAAAACAGGAATGAGGAAGCTCAGGTTTTTCATTACCCTGTTTACTGTCAAAAACATCAGTCAAAACGGTTGCCTTTTCCTTTGGACAGTGAGTGACTGAGCCATCTGGTTAAATGAAGGAGGAACTGTTGCATCTACACCAAAGAGTGCAGATTTAAGGGTAGACCACCATTTATGTTCCTGAGTTGTACCAGAAAGGTTTTTTATGGTTAAATTGTACTCCTTTTCAGTTGAGGCATATGCTCCCTGAGCAAAAGCTCGAAGCTGAGTATAGTTGTTCCAAGTCAATTCTAATCTGTTACCTTTCCAAAGGTGATAGGCCTCCCGCTTCTCCAAATAAGCATGTCTACAATCATCATTGAACCATGGTTTGTCCTTCACTTGGTACCTTAGCACACGAGAAGGGATACTCCTATCAATTATGTTGACTAGATTCTCATTCAAAGGGACAACAGGATTTACACAACTATATAATTGTGACCAATTCAAGCACGAAAGATCATGCAAAATCCCATTCGAGTCTGCTTGGGATTTCATGTAAATTTTACAAGAGTGTTATATATCAGGGACAGGCTACTCAGTCTTCACTACTAATGAAATCAAGGCATGATCACATGTCCCGACTGGAGAACCAACCTGTGACTGTGCCGAGTGAGGGTTGTGAACTCAAAGGCAGGATACAATCAACTGAGTTGTTTATTAAGGAACATTCTTCTTTATATACAAAACCTCAAGGCAACAGGACATAACATGTTCGAGAGACAGACAATGTTCAGAGCAAAACCGGAGACATGATCAATCAGGTTCTTTTTAGTGTGAGGGAAGAGCGCAGATACAAGCATAATATATACAAAATAATTATGTTCAATTGTGTGACACAGGGTTGGTACATGGCTCCCCCCCTAAAAATGATCATTCAGGTTCTTTTTAGTGCGAGGGAAGAGCGCAGATAAAAGCATAATATATACAAAATAATTATGTACAATTGTGTGACACACGGATGGTACATGGCTCCCCCCCTAAAAATGACATACTGTACATGTTAAATAGGGCGCCCTGATCTAGAGAGGCGAACTGTAGGCGGGTCATCTGGCAAAAGATAAGCAGGTTTTAGACGATCAATGGAGACTCAGTCTTCTTTGCCCCGAATGTTTAGTAGGAATGCTTTCGGACTGCGTCAGATCACAAGGAAAGGGCCCGTGTAAGGGGGCGTTAGTGGTGGCTTGCTAGTGTCATTGCGCAGGAAGACATGCGTTGCAGAGTGCAAGTCCGTTGGTATATGATGCTTCGCTGGGGGCTTGTAAGTCTGGTGGCACGGAGAAAATTTTCCCACGACGTGATGTATGCGCTGGAGATCGTCGAAGGAGGTCGTAGAAGGAAAAAATTCGGCAGGGACGACCAATGGGTCGCTATAGACCATTTCAGCTGCCGAGACGTCGAGGGCGTCTTTAGGAGTGGTCCTTAGTCCCAGGAGGACCCAGGGAAGCTGAGTAAACCAGTTGCAATCCTTGCAGTGGGATATCAAAGCTGCTTTGAGGGTGCGATGAAAACGTTCAACCATTCCATTGGAAGCGTGGTTGTAGGCCGTTTTCTGATGTAGGGTGATGCCCAGGAGATTCGCTAATGACATCCACAATTGAGAGGTGAAAGTGGTTCCCCTGTCAGAAGTAATATGCTCAGGGATACTGAATCTTGAAATCCATCCAGAGAGTAAGGCAGATGTACATGAGGTGGACGTTGCAGTTTCCATGGGAATGGCTTCAGGCCAACGAGTGGAGCGGTCGATGACGGTAAACAGGTAACGATGTCCTTGTGATGTGGGTAGGGGGCCTACAACGTCGACGTGAATGTGTGCGAAACGACGCTGAGATTGAGGAAAGGTGCCCACTCCTGAATCCGTGTGTCGATGTACTTTGGAAGTTTGGCAAGAAGTACAGGCGCGGACCCAATCCTTAGCATCCTTAGAAATGCCGTGCCAAATGAACTTTGCCTTCAGCAGCTGTGCAGTAGAACGACATGAGGGATGTGAAAGGCCGTGAATGAATTTAAACACCTGTCGGTGCATGGGAGCGGGAATCCAAGGTCGCGGTGTACCAGTACTGACGTCACAGAGGAGGGTGGTGTTGGAGTCTTCAAGGGGAAAATCTTCCCAACGGAGGGACGTGCAGGATGTCCTACAAGCTTGATACTCTGGATCCTGTCGTTGGGCTTCAGCCAGGGCGTTGTAATCCAATCCCAGTTGACCGGCAGCCAATGTGTTTATTGACAGGGCATCGGCAACGGGATTCATTTTCCCAGGGACGTATTGGAGGGTGCAATTGTATTCAGCCACGGCGGAGAGATGTCGGTGTTGACGGGCGGACCAGGCATCAGACTGTCGAGTGAAGGCGTGCACCAGAGGCATGTGGTCTGTGCGAATGACGAAGGGCGTACCTTCTAAGAAATGGCGAAAGTGACGGACAGCCAAGTGCACCGCCAGCAATTTTCGATCGAAGGTAGAATAACCCGATTCTGCCTTGGAAAGTTTTCTGCTGAAGAAGGCCAATGGGCGGGGCGAGCCTTTGACCACCTGCTCGAGTACTGCACCAATAGCGACGTCGCTGGCATCGGTGGAGAGAAGGAGAGGGGCGTGTGGGATACGAAAAGTGAGAGCCGCAGCAGTTGATAGGGCCCTCTTTGCATTGCAGAAGGCTGCTTCTTGAAGGAGGCCCCACTTCAGGTCCTTTGGCTTGCCCTTGAGGGAGGCGTAGAGGGGAGCAAGAGTGGCGGCAATGGCTGGCAGAAAACGGTGATAATAGTTGATCATGCCCAAGAATTCCTGCAGAGCTTTGACGGTCGAGGGCGCGGGGAAGTTCCGAACGGCTGCTACCTTCTCAGGGAGGGGATGGACTCCTTCAGGAGTGATACGGTGCCCTAAGAACGACACTTCGTTGGCGCCAAAGGTACACTTGTCGTACCGGACTACAAGGCCGTTTTGTTGCAGGCGGTCGAGCACGATGCGCAGGTGACGGAGGTGTTCCTCTTTTGAGGAGGAGAACACAAGTATGTCGTCCACATAACATACACAGAAAGGGAGGTCCCCTAAGATGCCATCCATGAGACGTTGAAACGTTGCCCCAGCATTACGAAGGCCAAAACAGGAGTAATTGAAGGTGTATGTACCAAACGGAGTGGTGATAGCAGTCTTGGGGATGTCTTCTGGGTTCATAAGCACCTGATAATACCCGTTCAAGGGGTCGAGCGTAGAGAAAACCTTCGATTTGTGCAGGTAGCAGGTCACGTCGGCAATGTTTAGGAGGGGGTAGTGATCCTGTTCTGTTTGCATGTTCAGGCGCCTGTAATCACCGCAAGGACGGAGGGAGCCGTCTTTCTTCAGAACGATGTGTAAGGGTGACGACCATGGGCTGGAGGCCTTTTGGCAAAGGCCCATTTCCGCCATTTCGGCGAACGTCTGTTTGGCGGCTGCCAATAGTTCCGGTGCCAGACGTCTGAGTTATGCGAAGACTGGGGGTCCCGTCGTCTTGATATGGTGATAAATACCGTGCTTGGCAGGAACCGTGGGCGTTTGGCGAAGTTCTGTACGGAAAACTTCCGGGTACGACGTGAGGAGGTGGGCGTAGGCATCCGTGGGTGCGCTGATGTGGAGAGTGAGGTTAGAGGGGGCGGGTTGAAGAGGTGACGACAAGTATGAGTCTGCGTTGACCAATCGTCGGTGGCCGACATCGACCAGAAGGTGGAAATACCCACCGAGGATTGGCATTGTGACGTCAGCAACGAGAAACTTCCAATTGAATTTACCGTTTCCGAACGATAATGTGAGGTTCTCGTAACCGTAGGTGGGTATCGCAGATCCGTTGGCAGCTACCAAACGGACGTCGGCAGATGTAGACAGACTACTTCGTGCCTTGAAGAGTTTCCTTGGCAAAAGAGAACGACAAGCACCCGTGTCTACCAAAAATCGCACCCCCCTTCCTGCATCCTGTAAAAAGAAAAGATTAGAAACATGGGAGGCCACCGCCACAAGCAATGGCCTACTTACACGTTTTTTGGCCACTGACAATCCTTGGCACATTTCTTCACGGTTGCCCCGAATCTGAAGTGGTAGTAGCAAAACTGCGGCGGATGGGAGGTAGTAAGTGGCTGTAGAAGTCGTTCGTTGGGGCGCGAGCGATTGGTGGGTGGTGGGCGGCTTTGTCGCCGCTTCGGCACGTCACGGGGTAGGCGTGCATGTCCTACGGCATTCATGTCAGCTTCGGTTGACGTTGAATAGGCATCTTCCTCGTCAGGGGTGGAGGCGTTGATGGAGGTCTTGAAGTGGCTGTCCATAAGGGCGTCGGCTTTGGTCATCAAGTCCTTTATGGGTAAACTATCGACATCGGGTATGGCAGCGCGTACAGGTCCGGGTAAACGGCGTATCCAAAGGGCACGAAGTAGGTTCACCTCACGAGGAGAGCCGTCTGCGGCAGGTTGAAGGCGAGCGATACTGGTCATTTCCCTGAGGGCAAGCGAAGCCCTTTGGTCCTCCAACGGTTTCTGCGAGAGCTGAAAAAGCTTTGCTATACGGGCGGCTGGCGATGGCGAGTACTGCTGCAGATGGTATGTTTTGAGGGCGTCATACGCTATTGGGGTGTCTCCTTGTTCACAAAGCCAGTCGGATATTTCTGGGAAGGTGTCCTCGGGTATCGCCGCGAGAACATAATACGCTTTGGTGGTTGAGCGAGTCACGCCCCTGATACGAAACTGGACTTCTGCGCGCTGAAACCAAGCAAACGCCTCTCCGCTGGCGAACGGTGAAAGTTTCAATGGGGCGGCCGCAGCGCCAAATGCTGTAGTAGAGTCCGTCATAATACCAACGATGGAGGGGCGAGGGAGGTGGGGGTGGAAGGCAGTGGGAGCGAGTCGACTTCCGGGATCACCAATGTGACGGTGCCGAGTGAGGGTTGTGAACTCAAAGGCAGGATACAATCAACTGAGTTATTTATTAAGAAACACTCTTCTTTATATCATTATTATTATTATTACTTACTAAGCTACAACCCTAGTTGGAAAAGCAGTATGCTATAAACCCATGGGCTCCAACAGGGAAAATAGCTCTGTGCGGAAAGGAAAAAAGGAAAATAAAATATTCTAAGAAGAGTAACAACAATAAATATCTCCTATATAAACTATAAAAACTTTAACAAAACAAGAGGAAGAGAAATAAGATAGGGGAGTGTGCTCGAGTGTACCCTCAAGCAAGAGAACTCTAACCCAAGACAGTGAAAGGCCATGGTACAGAGGCTATGGCACTACCCAAGACTAGAGAACAGTGGTTTGATTTTGGAGTGTCCTTCTCCTAGAAGAGCTGCTTACCATAGCTAAAGAGTCTCTTCTACCCTTACCAAGAGGAAAGTGGCACTGAACAATTACAGTGCAGTAACCCCTTGGGTGATGAAGAATTGTTTGGTAATCTGTGTTGTCAGGTGTATGAAGATAGAGGAGAATATGTAAAGAATATGCCAGACTATTCAGTGTGTATGTAGGCAAAGGGAAAATGAACCGTAACCAGAGAGGAGGATCCAATGTAGTACTGTCTGGCCAGTCAAAAGACCCCATAACTCTCTAGCGGTAGTATCTCAACGGGTGGCTGGTGCCCTGGCCAACCTACTACCTACTACCTACTACCTACTAATATTGCAATACAAAACCTCAAGGCAACAGGACATAACATGTTCGAGAGACAGACAATGTTCAGAGCAAAACCGGAGACATGATCATTCAGGTACTTTTTAGTGCGAGGAAAGAGCGCAGATACAAGCATAATATATACAAAATAATTATGTACAATTGTGTGACACACGGTTGGTACAAACCTTACTAGTTATAACGCCAAGGGAGTCGGTGTATATTAGGTCCAAGCAATTACCAGACCTGTGAGTAGCTTCATTTATGATTTGCTCACAGCCTGATTAAGAGGCAAAGTCTAAAGCTCTTAAGCCATGGCGATCGGTAGGAGAGATAGAACTTAACCACTCCCTATGGTGAGAATCAAAATCACCAACAAAGACAAAAGAAGCATTTCTATCATCTTCTTGTATCTTAGCCATAATGGTAAGAAGACAATCGAAGATAGAATCATATATGTTTGGATTCTGGTAGATCGAACACAAATAAAAGTTGTTATGCCTGCCATAAACATTTATTACCTGAATCTCATGACATTGATAGCAGGACTTATGAGACGCAGGGTACTCGGTCCTAATATACACCGCCATTCACCTGGCCCTTGGGATGATATCACGTTTCAACATTATTGGCTTCTTAAAACCAGTTATGAGGAGCTCAGATGAGTGCCTCATATTAGAAACCAAAGATTCTGAGCACTAAAGAGTATCATACGTTCTGGACGCAACTGTAAGGTCCTGGATATTTGTATGAAGATCACTAATATTGCAATACAGAAGACAATATTGACGAAATCTAGGACGTATTGGTCCCGGATTTCGCTCAATGTCTCCAGACAGAATAAGAATTTTTAGAAATAAAAAAGAGACATCATACTTAAAAACTAGATTAACAAGAATTATAACAAAAACAATATGTACAAAATCATAAATAAAGTGATTGATGGTACCCATAGACTATAGTAAAAAGTCGGAAAAACTGGTCAACATGGAGTAGCCGATACACCATGCAAGGCAAAATACCCTGCAGGATAGCCACTTCAACTGAAAGGAGGACAGTAAGGATTGTTTATAAAAGAAAAAGATTCAGAAAAAGGAAAAGACAACCTCTTGATAAACCACCAGGCATCAATGGCCCTTCTATTAAGCCTGCCAAACACACCATTAAAAAAAAAAAAAAAAAAAAGAAACTGGAGGAAGAAAAATAAATAAGATAGATTAGTGTGCTTAAGTGTACCCTCAAGCAAGAGAACTCTATCCCAAGACAGTGGAAGACCATGGTACAGACTAGAGAACAATTTTTTTTATTTTGGAATAACCTCCTAGAAGAGCTGCTTACCAGAGCTAAAGAGTCTCTTCTACCCTTACCAAGAGGAAAGTACACTGAACAAATTGCAGTACAGTAATTAACCCCTTAGGTGAAGAAGTGTTCAGTATCTCATTGTTGTCCGGTGTATGAGGAAAGACGAGAATATGTTAAATAATAGGGCAGACTATTCTGTGTAAGTGTAAGCAAGGAAAAAATAAGCCGTAACCAGAAAGAGGGATCCGATGCATTACTGTCTGGCCAGTCAAAGGATCCAATACCTCTCTAGTGGTAGTATCTCAACGAGCAGCTGGTGCCCTGGCCAACCTACTACCTACTATATATATATATATATATATATATATATATATATATATATATATATATATATATATATATATATATATATATATATATATATATATATATATATATATATATATATATATATATATATATATATATATATATATATATATATATATATATATATATATATATATACATATGTGTGTGTATGTGAAGCAAAGGTGAACAATCGTATCCTGAGAGAAGGATCTAATGTAGTACTACCTGGTCAGTCAAAGGACTACATAACTTTCTAGCGGTAATATATATATATATATATATATATATATATATATATATATATATATATATATATATATATATATATATATATATATATATATATATATATATATATATATATATCTATAATTATATTTATACCACACAAACACATATGTATATATATATGTATATGTATATATATATATATATATATATATATATATATATATATATATATATATATATATATATATATATATATATATATATATATATATATATATATATATATATATATATATATATATATATATATATATATATATATATATATATATATATATAAACATATATATATATATATATATATATATATATATATATATATATATATATATATATATATATATATATATATATATATAATATATATATATATATATATATATATATATATATATATATATATATATATATATATATATATATATATATATATATATATATATATATATATATATATATATATATATATATATATATATATATATATATATATATATATATATATATATATATATATATATATGAACATATATCACAAGCACACGTGATTTTAATTAATGTGAATATCACCCACAAATGGCATTTAATACCGAATTCTAGCCGAACAGGTGGTGGTTCAAATCCCCACCCGGCCAGAAGCTGTTACCATAAAATGAATTCCAAGTGGATATATATTCCCAGGATAGAATTTGGTATTAAATGCCATTCGTGGGTGATATTTACATATATATATATATATATATATATATATATATATATATATATATATATATATATATATATATATATATATATATATATATATATATATATATATATATATATATATATATATACTATAATTAACCCATGAGGTCTAATCAAAATAAATTTACCACCAAAGGAAGATGCTGATGGTAGTTTTTCCGCAGTATGTGAGGCATCCAATTTTGATTCCTTGCATAATGGATTTACCGATCGAGGTGATTACCTTCATCAATATTCTAATTTGCATCTCTTTATTCATCTATAGATAATGACCTAATGAGCACTCAAACGTAATTTAAATAACTATGAAAGCGATCAATCATGAATCTATTATTATCTATATAATCAATCCTCGAATTAACATTGTCAATTAAAACATATCTTGTCTTCATACTTCTATTATATCAATGGGATGAAGGTATAAAAAAAATTATCCGTCTCTGGATGTAATTTTTTTTTTCTATCAATGTGAAAACATATGAAAGTCTACATCCAATAGAAAAGTGCTGAGAAACTGTTACTATTTCTTTCTATATTTTGAAATTTATTTTTATTCTTTTAATTGATAATAATAATAATAATGATAATAATAATAATAATAATAATAATAATAATAATAATAATAATAATAATAATTCTAAATATAACAACAACAACGACAAAAACAGAAATAATAATAATAATAATAATAATAATAATAATAATAATAATAATAATAATAATAATAATAATAATAATAATAATAATAATAAGATAAAACAGAGCAGAAAAAAATCATATGTAGTAATTGTTTCATATTACTTTAGATATTCTTTCATTTCATTTATTTAAGCCCAACGTAACTTGGTAAACAAAACATCAGCATAATATACCAAACAAGAACTTAGAAAGGTCCGTTCCTCTTCTGACGGAATTGATATAATTTCAAAGAGTGAAGTAAATATGTATTAAGGAAATAGAGAAACGCCGGAGACGGACCTAACAAGGATAAAGCCAGATTTCACTCTATTCTTTAAATGTTGACTCTCCTGATGAGGCATTGTAGTTTTACTCAACTGCCATGTCTGTCGTTTCATGAATACCATTTTGAAATCCAAGATTACTTTTTTCATGAAACGATCCGAAGGAGGAAAAGAGCTGTGCGAGAGTTACTGAGAGGGGTGGTGAATGCAACTAACTTTATTTCAACAGATCATGGGTTTATATACAATCGGTTGTGAGGAAAAATCTCAAAAATAATTCAGTGCGAGTGAGTAGAGATATAAACATAAAAGAAAAAAAAATACCCTTATACTGTATGTGCGTGTGTGAAACACGTGTGATATAGACTACATATTAAAGTTTTGTATTAGGTTTTCGATATTCATGTTTTTTATATAGAATAAATATGAAGTGAACATTGTTCTTATTTTAAGTCTACTTGATTTTTTTTCGGGGGTATCAGGATGATTATAATAAGTGAATAGCCATTTACTTTTAAATATATATTTGGATGTAAATGGACAATTAAAACCTACATTAAGGATGAGTATATATATACATACATATATATATATATATATATATATATATATATATATATATATATATATATATATATATATATATATATATATATATATATATATATATATATATATCAAAGTGTAAAATCCACAGGCAACATGAAAGGAAAAGACCAGGTACCAAGCGCTTCCGTGTATTATGTACAGTTCTTCAGGGTACAAAGTGAAATAGAAAACAAAATCATACAATAAAGAAACCTACCAAAACTGAAATAAGGGCCACAAGCAAGCAAAGCATCATCAATATGTTAAAATAGTTAATAGTCGTTAAAAATGAATAAACAATTGTCATTTTGAAATAAAATACCAGTAATATAACAAGCATTGAACTAAATGTTTACAATTTCATTAACAAGATAAGAGTCTGGTTTAAAAAAGACCAGAGCTAAGATTTAAAATTTGATTATCAAAATATTTATTAAAAGCAGATTCAATAATATTTCTTTTAACAATGTTTTTTTCAAAATAAAATCTCCGAGGAGTTCTCCCAGTCAATGCAGTGGCTAAAATCTTTGGTTCTCATATTGAGTTCCAATTTCGCCCCATTAGGTTTTGACAACGTCACCACATCCAAAGTAGTCCTTGCTTTCATGTATCCTAGATCCTTTTGAGGGCATTACTCAATAACAAAGTGACCTATGGTATAGAATGTTAATGGATATTCAGAAAAGCCATATCATAAATGATTAAATTATCTTACAAAGCTCAATTGTGTAGATATTAGCGAGTCCTACATAAAGTTGCTGTTGGTATTGAAATTCGAAAACAGCAAAGCCATTCCCAATAGCCAGGTAACACGTGCCGAACACATTGATCATACTTAGCATCAACTATCAAGAGCACATGTGTTTTCATGCTGGGGCAGTAAATGGCATTTCAGGTGCCGTCCTTTATCTGTGTTCACCATGAAAATGTATCTAAAATTTAGAGGAGGAAATCCATGAAAGGTTTGTTGTTTATTTATAAAAAAATAAACAAAACAGTCAAGGAATGAAAGCCATACAAGCCTTTATTGTGTTTACATTTGTTACATAATTCAGTCCATGATCTTTAAAAAATGGGAGTCAATCGCTTTTTGCCGAAATAGCACTAATAGATTTTCACTTAATTCTAATACAAATAAGCAAATACTGACATAGCTTTTGTGTGTAGTGAATATATGGTAATAGGTTTTCCAAAGAGATTTTACAGTCAGTGGACAGACATTGATATAGTTCCAAATTTTTAAGAGGAATGGATTGACTAATAGAAGGAAAATCTTATGATCCATCCTTAATTCTATCTCACACTTTGTTATTCGTATCTAATATTTGTATATGATGATAGGATCTTATATGATACTTAAAACGATACCATTAGTAATATAAGACCATTTACGAAGATAGGTTTAAAATTATAAGGGAAATTTGATTATAACTAATTCAATAGTAATAATTATTTTCATAATCATACATCAAAGAGAGTTTTATTATTTCATCTTGTGGAATCTCTACAAGTATAATATTTTATGCTGGGTAAGATTTTGTTATACGATATACAAACGGTGCTGACAGCTAGGGCAGCTTATAGGTTTGGAAACGATCTATATTTTTTTTGTTTTTGCTCAGCATCTTTGACAGCAAGTAACTATTGGAAGACATGCTAAATTTCATTAGCATACCGTTAACATTAGCCACTTAAAGGTTTCTAATATATTAAAGTTAAAAAACGGACTGACTAGCAATAATGGAGTGACTGCCTGTTACTCATATCTATGAACACTTAACCCTCGCAGTATCCTCATCAAAAAATCACACCTAGTACCATTCGGGTCAGGTTTGAACTGTATTCAAATATTCCTAAATTTTTTGCCTTGCGAATTTAAATTTCCACCAATTTTTGTGACATACGCAGTTTTACTTCATGTATTAGCTCAGGGGATGGTGTGTGTAGTGTCTTTTACTTCAAAGAGTACTCCTAAACTAGCCCCCAAACCTATCAACTAATGAACATTCCATTCATATGAGGACAAGGGCGTAAAAAAAACAAAGCTCTCAAGTTGAGTGTTACTCTGCTATATTTTTCACAAAACTTTGAAAGCTTCTTGTCCCTATTTACAATAATTTTACTTCTTACACTCAAATGTGCAATGTTATTGTGCACAGGCGGTTCTATATTTCAATAGCACATCCATTCTCTTTCGGGTCAGATATGACCCATGTTTACATTTGGACAGTTCTTCGCCATACATAGTGATGTTGGTATTATATGCCCAGGACCTACTATGTGGTAGCGACTGTCCTTCAGACTACTCCCCTACCCCACGCATCGTCCCTTTCATTGTAAATGTTAGATTCTATCTGAAACTTTCTATGCACATTTATTGCATTTGTATGTCACTGTGCCATGTTGTTTGCATGCGTGTTTTCGGCATTTGCTACATACAGTTGAGACCTTATTGTCTCCTTTGCAAAGGTAGAACGTCGTCTCTTTGATAGTTGTGACTGGTCTGGAGGTGCAGTAGTATTTAGATTAGTTCTTGCTGCTTCACAAACACGTTTAGCATTGGGAGTCCTTGGTAACATAGGTCGCACTGCCAAATGTGATTGAACTAAGCACATTCCAAGCTCTTTGTAAAAATAACCTTCGTTTAAAGCTAACCTCTTTATTCCAATCTGGATCAACTTGCATCCACAATACAAAGGCATTGTAAGCTGAAATGTCAATTATGGTATCAAACAAGGCCACTGACCATCTCACTGTTTGGCGTTTTGATCGATAAGCTGCCATAAGCTTATCAAGAGTGTCCACACCGCCTTTTGTCTCATATAAAACTCAATAATGTTTGGTTTCTTATCTTCTTTCTCACTAAATGTTATGGAATCATTTATATTACTCAAAAGGACAATAGTCTTACCTATCCTGGGGTAATATGAAATAAGGACAATATCCTCATAGTATCTTTTGATGGTGGAATATACTGTGCGATTTTTTGGATTTACAAATTCAGCAGGAAGTTCTTTCCTATTTTTACGAACAGTTCCTACTCTAGTCTGATCTGGAGAACTTAACTCTTTAGCTAAAGGCACACTGCAAAAGAAATTATCACATGTTATGTTCCTTCCTTTCAAGCCATCAGTCTGCTTTAGTACCACACGCTTTCCTTTACTCGTTCAGCTGCGTCACCATTTTTTCGACCAAGGTACACTTCTGCATTCCACAAATAACTTGTTCCAGAGTCGCAAGCAGCCCAGACTTTTAATCTATACCTATCTGGCTTAGAAGGTATGTACTGACAAATTAGACATCTTCCTCTGAATGAAACAAGCATTTCATCAATTGTGATGGTTGATGATACATTGAACATAAGTGGAAGACTTTCAACCGACTTATCCCAAATATATCTTATAGCTGCTAGCTTGTCATGACGTCTTCTTGGGTTTCGAGTTGTTTTGTCATCAAAACAAACATACTTTCAAATTTGTAAGAAGTTTTTTAGATACATTGTTGCTCTAAATATTGGCCAACCATAAGAGTCATCCCACAAACTTCTAAGGGACTCGTGACGAGATTTATACAGGCCAGCTAAGATACGCAAACCATAAAAAGCTTTCAACTCATTCATATTGTAAACATCTCTTCCAGTCACTCTATTTGCTTCCTTATTTGTCATTTCTAGAATTATTTTGAAAATGGCTTCAGCTATGAAAAGGTTAAATGCTGATACTACATCATTAGTGATTCTAAAGGCTACATATAGGGTAATCCCAGGTGTTTGAGAGATTACATTCTTAGAACATCATCTACCAGCTGAGGAGCATTGTCCATCTCTCTCCCCATGCCATATTATTTCTCCATTTTTGGAAACAAATACTTAATGATAAAGGTCTTGTGTAGCATTATTGTTTAGTAATTATCTTAGTCACCATTGTTTTCAGAATATTCAGAATCACTATTATGATTTCTATTCAAAGAAATATTATCAATTTCACTATCCTCAATGTCTGAATTGAAATCATCACTTTCTTCATCTTGATGGTAAAATCTACCCACTGAAAATTTGTGCGCTTCTGTGAAGAAAAAATTAAACAAAAAACTGATTAGATATAGTAATGAAAACTCTAGCTGTAATCTCATCATTCCTCACAACCTCAAGATTATTGTAGTGCAAGAACAACCCATGAAACATACTAACTCAGCCACAGCAAGAAGATATCTCCAGAGTAAATTACTAGTGCTTCCCTCACTTCCACACTTTAAAAAGAATTTTGATCAAAATTATCTATATTTTCTTTTAAAAATGAATGCGGGTCAAAAAAGAACCGAGGATAAAAGGGGTTACCTTTTTATCACGTAAAAACTGTTGATATTGCATTTGAAATATTTATTCCAGCTAATGACCTCACAAATTTAGGAAAAGTCATGAAATACTAACCCCGTACAGTGCATATTGAAAGAGTTATGTTCAATTAAAGTAGCTCCGGGTCAAAAAAGACCACAAGGAGACTGCAAAGGTTAAGTTTGGATATTTCATCGAAACAGATCGGTTACATCATAATGTTCCCATTTCTACTAGATAAATCATATAATAAATGCTTTGACACATAATGTAGCATATGCACATGAATGTACCACAGTCATTGTCACTCGTATATTCAAAGGAATCAATAACCATCCCTCTGTGGCTTAATTACAAAGATAATGAAAAAAAAATCTTACTATCCGATTATATGTATTGTACAGTAAAAATTATCATTACAAATCAAATATGGGAACTTAAAGCATAACCCTTAAATTTTGGTGAGTAGTATTTTTACTCGAATTTATTACAGTTATTCTTCCTGTGTGTTAATATCGGTATAGAGTATACTGAAGGGGACTCAAGTTCAATAACTGCATTTTCTACATGGGAAAAATCTTATCATTTTCACTCTAAAGTAAACACCAACATGATCTATTGACGGTTTTTGAAACATTTGTCGTTGCTCAATTGGATAACAAGAAGGTTAAGGAGGAACATCTTTATCAAGCCACCGTTATCATTGGATCTGAATTATAATATCTGCAAAAGTATATTTTTTGTTTTACTGTGCCGTTAATGCATGCGCTAAACCTAAACTAATCAAAATAAATAAGATATTAGTGCCCTACAGTTTTCATAAACAACAGGAATTGCTAAACTACCTTCAAAATATACTTATATTATTGTGGCCATTGTAGTGATAAAACTCACAATTCAAAACCTATATATATATATATATATATATATATATATATATATATATATATATATATATATATATATATATATATATATATATATATATATATATATATACATATTTATATATATATAAATATATATATATATATATATATATATATATATATATATATATATATATATATATATATATATATATATATATATATATATATATATATATATATATATATATATATATATATATATATATATATATATATATATATATATATATATATATATATATATATATATATATATATATATATATATTTATATATATAAAAGTAAATGCATATATATATATATATATATATATATATATATATATATATATATATATATATATACATATATATACAAATATGTACCTATATATACAAACGCATATATATATATATATATATATATATATATATATATATATATATATATATATATATATATATATATATATATATATATACCTATATATACACACACACATATATATTTATATATATATATATATATATATATATATATATATATATATATATATATATATATATATATATATATGTATATATATACATATATATATATATATATATATATATATATATATATATATATATATATATATATATATATATATATATATCTAGTTGATAGTTTTGTTCTTCTCGGTAATCAAAATTCAGGTAGAAATAAAATAGTCAATGCTGCTATCATCTTTATATAGTAGCTTTTGACATAACTTGTGGGGTAGAGTGGGATAGGAAGACCCCCTTAAGAAGAAATGCTTATATCTTCTAAAGTATTTTATTAACTGGTCTAATAGTGATATTTGTAAAAAAGCTTTGTTATTGGTGTATATACCATAAAAATCCTAAGAAGATGATCGCAATTCTTGATATTAAAAAGGTAACTTAGAAAAAAAGATCCAAAGGGGCCTTTTACCTCATGGATGGGGTAAGAAGACTATGGAGGGGTCTTTTTGCCCCATAGCTAAAGTATTGAGCAATTTCATCATAACCGTCTTTTATATTAAAAAAAAAAAAGAAAAAAAAAAACTAGGCATATATTTTTGCCAAACAAAAATTCTGACCTTCCATGAAGATATTGTATGCTCAGGTACCAGATAAAAACTCAGCTTGTCGTAAAACGTTTAATTTCGACCTGTAACATTATAAAAGTCAGAATAACATACCCATTTTTTTTTTTTTTTTTTTTTTTTTTTTACGTATCACCTTAGCAGAAACATTAATCCTTATCACCATATGAACAAACATATATAATTTCTCACTAATAATTATCATAACAATGTCATCACACAATCACCGTTACCAACAAGTTAAAAGATAAGTAACAATTAACTGCAAAAAGTCACTTACAACAATGCCTCCTCTCTGATACCCAGCAGATTTCTCGTGCATTAAATATCGGCTAATTTCTTCTATCAGCTCTTACGTTAACACATCCTAAAATACAACATTACTACAATATAGTAGAGGAACAATGTCAAAATGCCGATAAGACTATTCAACCGAAACATATCCATAATTTACAAATCTCATTACACAAACAATAGCATACCTTAAAGAACACAAGCTACATATCAACACCATTTGCTTGCATGAGTGCACAGCTGCACTCCTCAGCAACTACGCACGAACAGTTGGTTACGTGCACAACCTCCACCTGCCAATCACTGGCCACGTCGACAGTCGACAGTACCACTGCCCACCGTCACAATTTTACACTGTCGTCAGTGAGCATGCGCAAACTTCACAAAACTTGAACATTACAAAAATACTTAAAAATAATTATTAGTGTTTAACTAATAATGCACTCCCGCCTCCTTTATTGTTCTTCAACGGGTAGCAATACCACCAACTTGTGAACCGATCTCTTGATAACTGTGTCACTTTGTCCCTTATATTTTCCTGGTCTTTGTATTTTGTATCTAATGCTTACATCTCTCACCTTATTGTCTCTGCCTGTTTCTGTATCTACAACCTGCCCCATTTTCCATTTTCCTCGCACAACATTTGTGTCTTTAATCAGAACAATATCACCAGGTTGTATATTTCTTTTATCTGTGTGCCATTTTTGCCTTACAATGAGTGTAGGGAAATAATCTCTCTGCCACTTACGCCAAAAGGTGTCGACAACATTTTGTATAAAGTTCAACCTTTTCTTGGTGTCACCTGATGTAGACCATGAACCAGATGGTACTTTATTACTTGCTCTACCCAAAAGTAAATCGTTCGGACACAAATATGTTCCTAATTCTACATCCATACCAGGTTTTATTCCAATAGGCCTTTCATTCATTAAGTTTGCTATTTCAAAAAATATTGTCTGCAAATCACTAAATGTCAAGATGGTAGTTCCTATGAGCATTGACAGAGACCTTTTTACAGACTTAATTAAGGCCTCACTTACCCCATTCTGCCATGCAGCATCTGCAGACCGATTAAATTTCCATTTCAAGCCTTCCTTTGCTCCAAATTCAGTGATCTCGTGTATGTTCCAGTTGTTATCACTCTTTAGTTCTTTACTTGCTGATACCAATTGTGAGCCTAAGTCAGAGTGTACAGTATCAGGATAGCCATGAACCGCTGTAAATCTTCTGAAACACTTTAAAAAACTATAAGTATCATATCCATCTACAACATCAATATACACGGTACGTGTAACAATACAATTGAATATAACACCATAAGCTTTACCAGTTGTCCTTTTCTTTACATTATCTTTGATTTGAAAATGTCCAAAAATATCCACAGCAGTGTGATAGAATGCTGGACAAGGACTCATTCTTTCATCAGAAATCTGACCCATTTTTTGACCTTCAACTTTGGCATCCAGTTTCCTGCAAAGAATACAACCTCTCTTTATCGATCTTATGATTTTACGTGCTGAAGGAACCCAAAATTTAGACTGAAGCTTACATAGTGTAACATCAACTCCAGCATGATCCAACCTGTGTAAATAACTAATGTACAAGACTGTAAATGGATGCTTACCAGGTAATAGAATGAAGCTATCTTGGTTCCAATTATGTTTCAACCATCTTTCCATTCTTTCTCCTACCATAATTGTACCATCTTCAGCTTGAATGGTCCTAATCTTTGAAAACATTTTTTCCAGTTCTCAGGAAGACTTTTTTGTGCTTGCATAATCCAAAACCTCTCAGCTTCCTTAAGTGATCTAGGTTCAAGTTTCTTTAGAACACCCTTAAAAGATTTCTCCTTAACAATGTTAAATATCCTAGCAGTGACTGCAATTAACATATTATAGTTGTTGAATTTAGACGCATCAATTATGGTTTCTTCATGAACAGAGTATTGTGCAAGATTAACATGAATTCTATCAGGTAACTCACAATTCACCGATTGACTGATAGGCCACACTCCTAAAGGAAGGGCCATGAACTCTGGACCATATTTCCATGAATAGACAACTGCAACATTTAAAGGGTCCTGGGGTCTGGTCAATAGATCAGCAGGATTTAATCCAGAAGCAATCCACCACCATTCATTTGGGTCACTTTTTGATTGAACTTCTGCTATTCTAGTGGCTACGAAAGTTCCAAAGCCATAAGATTCCTTTTGGATTTGTGCTCTAACAATGGAGGAATCTGTTATGTGCATTACCGAACTAAATTTATATGTCATTTCATCTTCAATGGCTTTACGCATCCTGCACGCTATAACAGCTCCACACAATTCAAGCCTTGGAATAGATAACTGTCTACTAGGGGCTATCCTACTCTTTGCCACAATGAGCCTGCTCTCAAATGCACCAGACTCTAACTCCCACCTAGCATATGCAACAGCACCATAAGCATTTGTTGAACTATCACTGAAAATAACAAGTAAAGGCAATCCTTTGGCTGAGGTTGGCTTAACATTCCTTTCAAAATACAGAGTTTCAGTGCCAAATAACTCACAAAAATATGACACCCATTGTTCTTTTAAATAGGAAGGCAAGGGATCGTCCCATCCTAATTTAAAGTCACATTTCACAGTGTCTCGTAGCAAAATCTTTGCTTTTAGTGTGAATGGAAGCAAAAACCCCAGTGGGTCGTAAACAGAACACATCTGACTGACGACAACCCTTTTTGTTAAAACTGAAGGTATATTTTCAACGAAATTCAACTTGTTTAAGTCTGGTTCTGTTCTTACACCCTTATATTTTGGAGAGAAATTTAACTTAGTTTTAAAATAAAACACATCCTTATTGCATTGCCAGTTAAGGCCAAGTATTCTTTCATTACTATTCTGGGACACTTCAAAGTCAGAACGCTCATTATCTCCAGTAATGGTCCATCGTTTAACTTTAAAACTGCCTTTAGAGAGTACATTTTCAATATCTCTAATTAGGCTAAATGCCTCAGCTTTACTCTCAACAGAATGGATTATGTCATCTACATAGGAATTAGTCATTATCACACGTGATGCTTCTGGGAAGTCTTTTACCGACAATTCTGCAGTATGTCTGAGAGCTAACATTGCAATAATTCCTGAGGGCCTATCCCCGAAACCCATGCATGTCATTACATAGTGATCAGGTTTGCGATTACTTTGCAAATTTCTCCAAACAAATCTATGTACATGTTGTTCTAATTCTGGAAGCTTAATGCAATTATACATTTTGCTTATGTCACCGGCTATGCCTATAGCCTTTTCACGAAATCTTAGTAATATACCAAACATTGAGTTCAAAATATTAGGGCCCTTTGCCCAAAAACTATTTAGAGACTGGCCCATATACTTTGCCGATGAATCAAAAACAATTCTCAATGGGGTTGATATAGATCCTGGTTTTAACACTTCATGATGTTGAATGTATGTGACAGGACCAACATAGTTTTTAACCTCTTCATCGGATAACTTCCGAATTACATTGCGCTTTGTCATGTCAAGTACAGTATCTGGTCATTATAAGCTTGAGCATAGTCTGAACCCAGTTTCATCAATCTTTTCTCTGTGCCTTTCAGTCTAGCAACAGCTACAGATACATTATTTTGCAACAGTTTGGGATCCTTAGTCCATGGAAATTTAGCAGACCATTCTTTTCTGTCCGGGTAATACATCAACCCACTTTCAATAAGAGCCAGCTCCTTTTCCTCTTTTATACTATAATTGCCATTGCCTGTTGCACATTTCCCACAACGACAACTACCACATCTGGGATTACAATCAGTTCCTAAGTGTTCAATGGTGAAGAAATCATTTATCTGTGCTGTAATATCAATTACGGGTTCTACAGATATATCATAGTCGGATATTGTACTGGAAACATGATTAATGCTAATGCCTGGATTACTCCTAAACACTGATAAGGTAACAATGTCGGGATGACTGCCATACACACACATTCCAAACTGTGATTCCCTGAGCTGTAAATTTTCAGCCACAGTTTCCTTAACTGTTGGAATTAAAGAGCAATAATCAGAACCAATTAGGAGATCTATTTTACCATAAGGTCTATCTAATGCACATACATTAACACCCTTGAATAAATGTTTCACTTTTGATAAATCTACCTTACCGACTTGAGATGTAATGTCATCGATTCCATAAGCAGTAACATTGACATCATTCCCATCCTTGTCGGTTAAAACCAGATCATACTCTTTACTACTGTATGTCACAGTTTTGTCGCCCAATTTAGTCACAGCTAATCTGACACATTTTCCTTTCAGTCCCAATGCCTTAGCCACATCATTTCTGATCATTGTTATATCAGCTCCCGAGTCAAATAAAGTTTGTAACTCCTGATTACCACACTTGATCTTGTTAACCATAAATAAAACACCGTTTCTTTTCAGACTTACAAAGGAATTTCCTGTTATGAATCCCTCATGTATAATAGTATGATGAAGTTTCCCACAAGATTCATTGTTAACATCTACAGTATTACATCTGGACTTCTTTAGACATTTTCTTGCTATGTGAACACCTTTAAGGCAATTAAAGCAAATACCTTTCTTCTTTACACTCTCCATTCTGTCATTGATACTCAAGTTCTGGAAAGTTGTACAGTCTAAGATATCATGTCCATCTGAGCCATGATACCAGCACCTATGCAGCCTTGTGTTGTCACTGATCTTATTCCTGTTCCGTTCAGCATTTTCTTCTGTAATTTTAGTGAAAAGGTCAGTGATATTTGTAATAGCATTTTCAAGTCCTGCTATCCTTTCCATTACATCTGACTCTCTTCCTTGCTTTGTACTACGCTGATCTTCATAAGTGCAGGTATAATTCACTTTAGCCTTAATATTATTATTGCTTCTAATATTAGCATTAAGATATTTCATTGATTTCTTTTCACTCAAAAGGTATTCCAACAACTTTCCGAATAGGTCACGATTACCTACACACTCTGCTAACTTAACCCATTCACGCTTCTGAGTAGGTGGTAATAGTTTTTCTATCTGGCTAGTCATGTTAGCAGTATTTAATTCTGAAGCCAAACTCATTTGGTCTAAGTAAAGATAGCATTGCTCAATCTTATCAACCATCCTAATGAAACTCTCACTATCCCCTTCGGAAATAGGTTTAATTGACCTTATGTCCTCTACTACTACATCAATAATGGTTCTGCTGTTCCCAAAAGTTTCATCTAATCGCTCAAACATTTTATCGAAGTCATGATCTGCACCACGAACTGTATCCAAGGCCTCTCCTGAGAGACACTGTCTTAGCACAAAGGGATCTTTCCCATAATTTGATTGCATTAGTCTAAAAAAATCTCTCTTGAAATTGCTATAATCTCTCACATCTCCGTGAAACCTGGGCACATCAATCGGTTTTACTTTTAAAACTTTTTTCACCTGCATTTCGTCTTTAACTTTCACAAATATCACATGAGCTGCACACTTTCTATCTTCTAATGCTTTGATATAAACGTTAGCCTCCTCTATCAATTGAGCATCACAGTTCTCATCTAATAAATTGCAATACTGTTCATTAGCTAGTTCCACTTCATCATAAGCCTTAACAACACTCTCGTATCTTTCTTCTAAAATTTCTAATGCCATTTGATCTAACATATACTCATGAAACTTATCAAGCTTACGTGTTAGTTTTGCCTTTGCGGTTCCCCTCCGCTGTTGGCCTTCTTCTGTGCTTCCAGTGACATCCTAGCACTATCATTTTCCCCCGTGGAGCTGCCGTTTTTCCCTTTACCTGTCATGATGAGTGTTGTCGAAATGTATGCTCAGGTACCAGATAAAAACTCAGCTTGTCGTAAAACGTTTAATTTCGACCTGTAACATTATAAAAGTCAGAATAACATACCCATTTTTTTTTTTTTTTTTTTTTTTTTTTTACGTATCACCTTAGCAGAAACATTAATCCTTATCACCATATGAACAAACATATATAATTTCTCACTAATAATTATCATAACAATGTCATCACACAATCACCGTTACCAACAAGTTAAAAGATAAGTAACAATTAACTGCAAAAAGTCACTTACAACAATGCCTCCTCTCTGATACCCAGCAGATTTCTCGTGCATTAAATATCGGCTAATTTCTTCTATCAGCTCTTACGTTAACACATCCTAAAATACAACATTACTACAATATAGTAGAGGAACAATGTCAAAATGCCGATAAGACTATTCAACCGAAACATATCCATAATTTACAAATCTCATTACACAAACAATAGCATACCTTAAAGAACACAAGCTACATATCAACACCATTTGCTTGCATGAGTGCACAGCTGCACTCCTCAGCAACTACGCACGAACAGTTGGTTACGTGCACAACCTCCACCTGCCAATCACTGGCCACGTCGACAGTCGACAGTACCACTGCCCACCGTCACAATTTTACACTGTCGTCAGTGAGCATGCGCAAACTTCACAAAACTTGAACATTACAAAAATACTTAAAAATAATTATTAGTGTTTAACTAATAATGCAGATATATTAAAAACAAAACAGAAAAAAAAATTAACTTAAAATTCTTAGTTTCAAGTGAACAATAATTTTCTTATTCATAGGAATTAAATTTAGCGAAATTTGATACTTTCTTAAATATGACAGTAGTAATAACACGTAAAATTGAAGTGACTTTCAATACAAAACACCAAGAGACGTGCTAATAAAACAAGTAAACATAACAGAAAGGATGATATATAAAGAAGTAGACTATTTCCATTTAAAAAGGAAGAAATAGCACGAGTAAGAAATAAAGCGTAACCTTTTTACTCATTCAGATGATTAGGATTAGTGAAATTTTTAAAAGGTCTTCATTAGTCGTCGTCTGACTTATTGCATCAAAGTAAATCTTATCATCTGAAATGGCTTGGGCATCAATTTGTAATTTTTACTTTCCTATTAAAATTGGAATATCAGAGCCAGTGGTCTTGGATGGATCTTCCTCAGTTAGGTTTGCTATGAAGTCTTCCTCTGGAAATATGTTACCAGTAGTCTTGGATGGGTCTTCCTCAGCTAGGTCTGCTAATAAGTCTTCCTCTGTGAATATATTACCAGTGCTCTTGGATGGGTCTTCCTCGGCTAGGTTTGGTAAGAAGTCTTCCTCTGTGAATAACTTACCAGCGATCTTGGATGGGTCTTCCTCAGCTAGGTTTCCTAAAAAGTCTTCCTCTGTGAATATGTTACCAGTGGTCTTGAATGGGTCTTCCTCAGTTAGGTTTGCTATGAAGTCTTCCTCTGTGAATATATTACCAGTGTTCTTAGATGGGTCTTCCTCAGCTAGGTTTGGTAAAAAATCTTCCTCTGTAAATAACTTACCAGCAATATTGGATGGGTCTTCCTCTGCTAGGTTTCCTAAAAAGTCTTCCTCTGTGAATATGTTACCAGCGGTCTTAGATGGGTCTTCCTCAGTTAGGTTTACTATGAAGACTTCCTCTGTGAATATGTTACCAGTGGTCTTGGATGGTTCTTCTTCAGTTAGGTTTGTTATGAAGTCTTCCTCTGTGAATATGTTACCAGTGGTCTTGAATAGGTCTTCCTCAGTTAGGTTTGCTAAGAAGTCTTCCTCTGTGAATATATTACCAGTGCTTTTGGATGGGTCTTCCTCAGCTAGGTTTGGTAAGAAGTCTTCTTCTGTGAATAACTTACCAGCGATCTTGGATGAGTCTTCCTCAGCTAGGTTTCCTAAAAAGTCTTCCTCTGTGAATATGTTACCAGTGGTCTTGGATGGTTCTTCTTCAGTTAGGTTTGCTATGAAGTCTTCCTCTGTGAATATGTTACCAGTGGTCTTGGATGGGTCTTCCTCAGTTAGGTTTGCTATGAAGTCTTCCTCTGTGAATATGTTACCAGTGGTTTTGGATGGGTCTTCCTCAGCAAGGTTTCCTAAAAAGTCTTCCTCTGTGAATATGTTACCAGTGGTCTTGAATGGGTCTTCCTCAGTTAGGTTTGCTAAGAAGTCTTCCTCTGTGAATATATTACCAGTGCTTTTGGATGGGTCTTCTTCAGCTAGGTTTAGTAAGAAGTCTTCTTCTGTGAATAACTTACCAGCGATCTTGGATGGGTCTTCCTCAGCTAGGTTTCCTAAAAAGTGTTCCTCTGTGAATATGTTACCAGTGGTCTTTGATGGTTCTTCTTCAGTTAGGTTTGCTATGAAGTCTTCCTCTGTGAATATGTTACCAGCGGTCTTGGATGGGTCTTCCTCAGTTAGGTTTGCTATGAAGTCTTCCTCTGTGAATATGTTAAGAAGTCTTCCTCTTTGAATATGTTACCAGTGGTCTTGGATGGGTCTTCCTCAGCTAGGTTTGCTATAAAGTCTTCCTCTGTGAATATGTTACCATTGGTCTTGGATGGGTCTTCCTCAGTTAGGTTTGCTTTGAAGTCTTCCGCTGTGAATATGTTAAGAAGTCTTCCTCTGTGAATATGTTACCAGTGGTCTTGGATGGGTCTTCTTCAGCTAGATTTGCTATGAAGTCTTCCTCTGTGAATATGTTACCAGTGGTCTTGGATGGGTCTTCCTCAGTTAGGTTTGCTAAGAAGTCTTCCTCTGTGAATATGTTACCAGTGGTCTTGAATGGGTCGTCCTCAGTTAGGTTTGCTATGGAGTCTTCCTCTGTGAATATGTTAAGAAGTCTTCCTCTTTGAATATGTTACCAGTGGTCTTGGATGGGTCTTCCTCAGCTAGGTTTGCTATGAAGTTTTCCTCTGTGAATATTTAACCAGTGGTCTTGGAAGGGTCTTCCTCAGTTAGGTTTGCTATGAAGTCTTCCTCTGTGAATATGTTACCAGTGCTCTTGGATGGGTTTTCCTCAGCTAGGTTTGGTAAAAAGTCTTCCTCTGTGAATAACTTACCAGCGATCTTGGATGGGTCTTCCTCAGCTAGGTTTCCTAAAAAGTCTTCCTCTGTGAATATGTTACCAGCGGTCTTGGATGGGTCTTCCTCAGTTAGGTTTGCTATGAAGTCTTCCTCTGTGAATATGATACCAGTGGTCTTGGATGGGTCTACCTCAGCTAGGTTTGCTAAGAAGTCTTCCTTTGTGAATATGTTACCAGTGGTCTTGGATGGTTCTTCTTCAGTTAGGTTTGCTATATAGTCTTCCTCTGTGAATGTTACCAGTGGTCTTGAATGGGTCGTCCTCAGTTAGGTTTGCTATGGAGTCTTCCTCTGTTAATATGTTACCAGTGGTCTTGGATGGTTCTTCTTCAGTTTGGTTTGCTATGAAGTCTTCCTCTGTGAATATGTTACCAGTGGTCTTGGATGGTTCTTCCTCAGTTAGGTTTGCTAAGAAGTCTTCCTCTGTGAATATGTTACCTTTGGTCTTGGATGGGTCTTCCTCAGCGAGGTTTGCTATGAAGTTTTCCTCTGTGAATATGTTACCAGTGGTCTTGGATGGGTCTTTCTCAGTTAGGTTTGCTATGAAGTCTTCCTCTGTGAATATGTTACCAGTGGTCTTAGATTGTTCTTCTTCAGCTAGGTTTGCTATGAAGTCTTCCTCTGTGAATATGTTACCAGTGGTCTTGGATGGTTCTTCCTTAGTTAGGTATACTATGAAGTCTTTCTCTGTGAATATGTTACCAGTGGTCTTGGATGGTTCTTCCTCAGTTAGGTTTGCTAAGAGGTCTTCCTCGGTGAATATATTACCAGTGCTCTTGGATGGGTCTTCCTCAGCTAGTTTTGGTAAGAAGTTTTCCTCTGTGAATAACTTACTAGCGATCTTGGATAGGTCTTCCTCAGCTAGGTTTCCTAAAAGGTCTTCCTCTGTGAATATGTTACCAGAGGTCTTGGATGGGTCTTCCTCAGTTAGGTTTGCTATGAAGTCTTCCTCTGTGAATATGATACCAGTGGTCTTGGATGGGTCTTCCTCAGCTAGGATTGCTAAAAAGTCTTCCTCTGTGAATGTTACCATTGGTCTTGGATGGGTCATCCTCAGTTAGGTTTGCTATGAAGTCTTCCTTTGTGAATATGTTACCAGTGGTCTTGGATGGTTCTTCTTCAGTTAGGTTTGCTATGAAGTCTTCCTCTGTGAATATGTTACCAGTGGTCTTCAATGGGTCTTCCTCAGTTAGGTTTGCTATGAAGTCTTCCTCTGTGAATATGTTACCAGTGGTCTTGAAAGGGTCGTCCTCAGTTAGGTTTGCTATGAAGTCTTCCTCTGTGAATATGTTAAGAAGTCTTCCTCTTTGAATATGTTACCAGTGGTCTTGGATTGGTCTTCCTCAGCTAGGTTTGCTATAAAGTCTTCCTCTGTGAATATGTTACCAGTGGTCATGGATGGGTCTTCTTCAGTTAGGTTTGCTATGAAGTCTTCCTCTGTTAATATGTTAAGAAGTCTTCCTCTGTGAATATGTTACCAGTGGTCTTAAATTGGTTTTCCACAGCTAGATTTGCTTTGAAGTCTTCCTCTGTGAATATGTTACCAGTGGTCTTGGATGGGTCTTCCTCAGCTAGATTTACTAAGAAGTCTTCCTCTGTGAATATGTTACCAGTGGTCTTGGATGGGTCGTTTTCAGTTAGGTTTGCTATGAAGTCTTCTTCTGTGAATATGTTACCAGTGGTCTTGGGTGGTTCTTCTTCAGTTAGGTTTGGTAAGAAGTCTTCCTCTGTGAATAACTTACCAGTGATCTTGGATGGGTCTTCCTCAGCTAGGTTTCCTAAAGAGTCTTCCTCTGTGAATATGTTACCAGTGGTCTTGGATGGTTCTTCTTCTGTTAGGTTTGCTATGAAGTCTTCCTCTGGGAATATGTTACCAGTGGTCTTGGATGGGTCTTCCTCAGTTAGGTTTTCTATGAAGTCTTCCTCTGTGAATATGTTACCAGTGGTTTTGGATGGGTCTTCATCAACTAGGTTTGCGAAGAAATCTTACTCTGTGAATATGTTACCAGTGGTCTTGGATGGGTCTTCTTCAGCAAGGTTTGCTATAAAGTCTTCCTCTGTGAATATGTTACCAGTGGTCTTGGATGGGTCTTCCTCAGTTAGGTTTGCTATGAAGTCTTCCTCTGTGAATATGTTAAGAAGTCTTCCTCTGTGAATATGTTACAAGTGGTCTTGGATGGGTCTTCTTCAGCTAGATTTGCTATGAAGTCTTCATCTGTGAATATGTTACCAGTGGTCTTGAATGGGTCGTCCTCAGTTAGGTTTGCTATGGAGTCTTCCTCTGTGAATATGTTAAGAAGTCTTCCTCTTTGAATATGTTACCAGTGGTCTTGGATGGGTCTTCCTCAGCTAGGTTTGCTATGAAGTCATCCTCTGTGAATATGTTACCAGTGGTCTTGGAAGGGTCTTCCTCAGTTAGGTTTTCTATGAAGTCTTCCTCTGTGAATATGTTACCAGTGCTCTTGGATGGGTCTTCCTCAGCTAGGTTTAGTAAAAAGTCTTCCTCTGTGAATAACCTACCAGCGATCTTGGATGGGTCTTCCTCAGCTAGGTTTCCTAAAAAGTCTTCCTCTGTGAATATGTTACCAGCGGTCTTGGATGGGTCTTCTTCAGTTAGGTTTGCTATGAAGTCTTCCTCTGTGAATATGATACCAGTGGTCTTGGATGGGTCTTCCTCAGTTAGGTTTGCTAAGAAGTCTTACTTTGTAAATATGTTACCAGTAGTCTTGGATGGTTCTTCTTCAGTTAGGTTTGCTATGAAGTCTTTCTTTGTGAATGTTACCAGTGGTCTTGAATGGGTTGTCCTCAGTTAGATTTGCTATGGAGTCTTCCTCTGTTAATATGTTACCAGTGGTCTTGGATGGTTCTTCTTCAGTTTGGTTTGCTATGAAGTCTTCCTCTGTGAATATGTTACCAGTGGTCTTGGATGGTTCTTCCTCAGTTAGGTTTGCTAAGAAGTCTTCCTCTGTGAATATGTTACTAGTGGTCTTGGATGGGTCTTCCTCGGCGAGGTTTGATATGAAGTCTTCCTCTGTGAATATGTTACCAGTGGTCTTGGATGGGTCTTCCTCAGTTAGGTTTGCTATGAAGTGTTCCTCTGTGAATATGTTACCAGTGGTCTTGGATTGTTCTTCTTCAGTTATGTTTGCTATGAAGTCTTCCTCTGTGAATATGTTACCAGTGGTCTTGGATGGTTCTTCCTCAGTTAGGTTTGCTAAGAAGTCTTCCTCTGTTAATATATTAATAGTTCTCTTGGATGGGTCTTCCTCAGCTAGGTTTGGTAAGAAGTCTTCCTCTGTGAATAACTTACTAGCGATCTTGGATAGGTCTTCCTCAGCTAGGTTTCCTAAAAGGTCTTCCTCTGTGAATATGTTACCAGAGGTCTTGGATGGGTCTTCCTCAGTTAGGTTTGCTATGAAGTCTTCCTCTGTGAATATGATACCAATGGTCTTGGATGGGTCTTCCTCAGCTAGGTTTGCTAAAAAATCTTCCTCTGTGAATATGTTACCATTGGTCTTGGATGGGTCTTCCTCAGTTAGGTTTGCTATGAAGTCTTCCTTTGTGAATATGTTACCAGTGGTCTTGGATGGTTCTTCTTCAGTTAGGTTTGCTATGAAGTCTTCCTCTGTTAATATGTAACCAGTGGTCTTGGATGGGTCTTCCTTTGTTAGGTTTGCTATGAAGTCTTCCTCTGTGAATATGTTACCAGTGGTCTTGGATGGGTCACCCTCAGCTAGGTTTGCTAAGAAGTCTTCCTCTGTGAATATGTTACCAGTGGTCTTGAAAGGGTCGTCCTCAGTTAGGTTTGCTATGAAGTCTTCCTCTGTGATTATGTTAAGAAGTCTTCCTCTTTCAATATGTTACCAGTGGTCTTGGATTGGTCTTCCTCAGCTAGGTTTGCTATAAAGTCTTCCTCTGTGAATATTTTACCAGTGGTCTTGGATGGGTCTTCTTCAGTTAGGTTTGCTATGAAGTCTTCCTCTGTGAATATGTTAAGAAGTCTTCCTCTGTGAATATGTTACCAGTGGTCTTAGATGGGTCTTCCTCAGCTAGATTTGCTTTGAAGTCTCCCTCTGTGAATATGTTACCAATGGTCTTGGATGGGTCTTCCTCAGCTAGATTTGCTATGAAGTCTTCCTCTGTGAATATGTTACCAGTGGTCTTGGATGGGTCATTTTCAGTTAGGTTTGCTATGAAGTCTTCTTCTGTGAATATGTTACCAGTGGTCTTGGATGGTTCTTCTTCAATTTGGTTTGCTATGAAGTCTTCCTCTGTGAATATGTTACCAGTGGTCTTGGATGGTTCTTCCTCAGTTAGGTTTGCTAAGAAGTCTTCCTCTGTGAATATGTTACCTTTGGTCTTGGATGGGTCTTCCTCAGCGAGGTTTGCTATGAAGTCTTCCTCTGTGAATATGTTACCAGTGGTCTTGGATGGGTCTTCCTCAGTTAGGTTTGCTATGAAGTTTTCCTCTGTTAATATGTTACCAGTGGTCTTGGATTGTTCTTCTTCAGCTAGGTTTGCTATGAAGTCTTCCTCTGTGAATATGTTACTAGTGGTCTTGGATGGTTCTTCCTCAGTTAGGTTTACTATGAAGTCTTCCTCTGTGAATATGTTACCAGTGGTCTTGGATGGTTCTTCCTCAGTTACGTTTGCTAAGAGGTCTTCCTCGGTGAATATATTACCAGTGCTCTTGGATGGGTCTTCCTCAGCTAGGTTTGGTAAGAAGTTCTTCCTCTGTGAATAACTTACTAGCGATCTTGGATAGGTCTTCCTCAGCTAGGTTTCCTAAAAGGTCTTCCTCTGTGAATATGTTACCAGAGGTCTTGGATGGGTCTTCCTCAGTTAGGTTTGCTATGAAGTCTTCCTCTGTGAATATGATACCAGTGGTCTTGGATGGGTCTTCCTCAGATAGGTTTGCTAAAAAGTCTTCCTCTGTGAATATATTACCATTGGTCTTGGATGGGTCATCCTCAGTTAGGTTTGCTATGAAATCTTCCTCTGTGAATATGTTACCAGTGGTCTTGGATGGTTCTTTTTCAGTTAGGTTTGCTATGAAGTCTTCCTCTGTGAATATGTTACCAGTGGTCTTGAAAGGGTCGTCCTCAGTTAGGTTTTATATGAAGTCTTCCTCTGTGAATATGTTAAGAAGTCTTCCTCTTTGAATATGTTACCAGTGGTCTTGGATTGGTCTTCCTCAGCTAGGTTTGCTATAAAGTCTTCCTCTGTGAATATGTTACCAGTGGTCTTGGATGGGTCTTCTTCAGTTAGGTTTGCTATGAAGTCTTCCTCTGTGAATATGTTAAGAAGTCTTCCTCTGTGAATATGTTACCAGTGGTCTTAAATGGGTCTTCATCAGCTAGATTTGCTTTAAAGTCTTCCTATGTGAATATGTTACCAGTGGTCTTGGATGGGTCTTCCTCAGCTAGATTTGCTATGAAGTCTTCCTCTGTGAATATGTTACCAGTGGTCTTGGATGGGTCGTTTTCAGTTAGGTTTGCTATGAAGTCTTCTTCTGTGAATATGTTACCAGTGGTCTTGGATGGTTCTTCTTCAGTTATGTTTGCTATGAAGTCTTCCTCTGTGAATATGTTACCAGTGGTTTTGGATGGTTCTTCCTCAGTTAGGTTTGCTAAGAAGTCTTCCTCTGTGAATATGTTACCTTTGGTCTTGGATGGGTCTTCCTCAGCGAGGTTTGCTATGAAGTCTTCCTCTGTGAATATGTTACCAGTGGTCTTGGATGGGTCTTCCTCAGTTAGGTTTGCTATGAAGTTTTCCTCTGTTAATATGTTACCAGTGGTCTTGGATTGTTCTTCTTCAGCTAGGTTTGCTATGAAGTCTTCCTCTGTGAATATGTTACTAGTGGTCTTGGATGGTTCTTCCTCAGTTAGGTTTACTATGAAGTCTTCCTCTGTGAATATGTTACCAGTGGTCTTGGATGGTTCTTCCTCAGTTACGTTTGCTAAGAGGTCTTCCTCGGTGAATATATTACCAGTGCTCTTGGATGGGTCTTCCTCAGCTAGGTTTGGTAAGAAGTTTTCCTCTGTGAATAACTTACTAGCGATCTTGGATAGGTCTTCCTCAGCTAGGTTTCCTAAAAGGTCTTCCTCTGTGAATATGTTACCAGAGGTCTTGGATGGGTCTTCCTCAGTTAGGTTTCCTAAAAAGTCTTCCTCTGTGAATATGTTACCAGTGGTCTTGAATGGGTCTTCCTCAGTTAGGTTTGCTAAGAAGTCTTCCTCTGTGAATATATTACCGGTGCTTTTGGATGGTTCTTCTTCTGTTAGGTTTGCTATGAAATCTTCCTCTGGGAATATGTTACCAGTGGTCTTGGATGGGTCTTCCTCAGTTAGGTTTGCTATGAAGTCTTCCTCTGTGAATATGTTACCAGTGGTTTTGGATGGGTCTTCCTCAGCTAGGTTTGCGAAGAAATCTTCCTCTGTGAATATGTTACCAGTGGTCTTGGATGGGTCTTCTTCAGTTAGGTTTGCTATGAAGTCTTCCTCTGTGAATATGTTACCAGTGGTTTTGGATGGGTCTTCCTCAGCTAGGTTTCCTAAAAAGTCTTCTTTTGTGAATAACTTACCAGCGATCTTGGATGGGTCTTCCTCAGCTAGGTTTCCTAAAAAGTCTTCCTCTGTGAATATGTTACCAGCGGTCTTGGATTTGTCTTCCTCAATTAGGTTTGCTATGAAGTCTTCCTCTGTGAATATGATACCAGTGGTCTTGGATGGGTCTTCCTCAGTAGGTTTGCTAAGAAGTCTTTCTTTGTGAATATGTTACCAGTGGTCTTGGATGGTTCTTCTTCAGTTAGGTTTGCTATGAAGTCTTCCTTTGTGAATGTTACCAGTGGTCTTGAATGGGTCGTCCTCAGTTAGATTTGCTATGGAGTCTTCCTCTGATAATATGTTACCAGTGGTCTTGGATTGTTCTTCTTAAGTTTGGTTTGCTATGAAGTCTTCCTCTTTGAATATGTTACCAGTGGTCTTGGATGGGTCTTCCTCAGTTAGGTTTGCTATGAAGTCTTCCTCTGTGAATATGTTACCAGTGGTTTTGGATGGGTCTTCCTCAGCTAGGTTTGCGAAGAAATCTTCCTCTGTGAATATGTTACCAGTGGTCTTGGATGGGTCTTCCTCAGCTAGGTTTGCTATAAAGTCTTCCTCTGTGAATATGTTACCAGTGGTCTTAGATGGGTCTTCCTCAGTTAGGTTTGCTATGAAGTCTTCCTCTGTGAATATGTTAAGAAGTCTTCCTCTGTGAATATGTTACAAGTGGTCTTGGATGGGTCTTCTTCAGCTAGATTTACTATGAAGTCTTCATCTGTGAATATGTTACCAGTGGTCTTGGATGGGTCTTCCTCAGTTAGGTTTGCTAAGAAGTCTTCCTCTGTGAATATGTTACCAGTGGTCTTGAATGGGTCGTCCTCAGTTAGGTTTGCTATGGAGGCTTCCTCTGTGAATATGTTAAGAAGTCTTCCTCTTTGAATATGTTACCAGTGGTCTTGGATGGGTCTTCCTCAGCTAGGTTTGCTATGAAGTCATCCTCTGTGAATATGTTACCAGTGGTCTTGGAAGGGTCTTCCTCAGTTAGGTTTTCTATGAAGTCTTCCTCTGTGAATATGTTACCAGTGCTCTTGGATGGGTCTTCCTCAGCTAGGTTTAGTAAAAAGTCTTCCTCTGTGAATAACCTACCAGCGATCTTGGATGGGTCTTCCTCAGCTAGGTTTCCTAAAAAGTCTTCCTCTGTGAATATGTTACCAGCGGTCTTGGATTTGTCTTCCTCAATTAGGTTTGCTATGAAGTCTTCCTCTGTGAATATGATACCAGTGGTCTTGGATGGGTCTTCCTCAGTTAGGTTTGCTAAGAAGTCTTTCTTTGTGAATATGTAACCAGTGGTCTTGGATGGTTCTTCTTCAGTTAGGTTTGCTATGAAGTCTTCCTTTGTGAATGTTACCAGTGGTCTTGAATGGGTCGTCCTCAGTTAGATTTGCTATGGAGTCTTCCTCTGATAATATGTTACCAGTGGTCTTGGATTGTTCTTCTTCAGTTTGGTTTGCTATGAAGTCTTCCTCTTTGAATATGTTACCAGTGGTCTTGGATGGTTCTTCCTCAGTTAGGTTTGCTAAGAAGTCTTCCTCTGTGAATATGTTACTAGTGGTCTTGGATGGGTCTTCCTCAGCGAGGCTTGCTATGAAGTCTTCCTCTGTGAATATGTTACCAGTGGTCTTGAATGGGTCTTCCTCAGTTAGGTTTGCTAAGAAGTCTTCCTCTGTGAATATGTTACCAGTGGTCTTGGATTGTTCTTCTTTAGTTAGGTTTGCTATGAAGTCTTCCTCTGTGAATATGTTACCAGTGGTCTTGGATGGTTTTTCCTCAGTTAGGTTTGCTAAGAAGTCTTCCTCTTTGAATATATTACCAGTGCTCTTGGATGGGTCTTCCTCAGCTAGGTTTGGTAAGAAGTCTTCCTCTGTGAATAACTTACTAGCGATCTTGGATAGGTCTTCCTCAGCTAGGTTTCCTAAAAGTCTTCCTCTGTGAATATTTTACCAGAGGTCTTGGATGGGTCTTCCTCAGTTAGGTTTGCTATGAAGTCTTCCTCTGTGAATATGATACCAGTAGTCTTGGATGGGTCTTCCTCAGCTAGGTTTGCTAAAAAGTCTTCCTCTGTGAATATATTACCATTGGTCTTGGATGGGTCTTCCTCAGTTAGGTTTGCTATGAAGTCTTCCTCTGTGAATATGTAACCAGTGGTCTTGGATGGGTCTTCCTCAGTTAGGTTTGCTATGAAGTCTTCCTCTGTGAATATGATACCAGTGGTCTTGGATGGGTCTTCCTCAGCTATGTTTGCTAAAAAGTCTTCCTCTGTGAATATGTTACCATGGTCTTGGATGGGTCTTCCTCAGTTAGGTTTGCTATGAAGTCTTCCTTTGTGAATATGTTACCAGTGGTCTTGGATGGTCTTCTTCAGTTAGGTTTGCTATGAAGTATTCCTCTGTGAATATGTAACCAGTGGTCTTGGATGGGTCTTCCTCAGTTAGGTTTGCTATGAAGTCTTCCTCTATGAATATGTTACCAGTGGTCTTGGATGGGTCTTCCTCAGCTAGGTTTGCTAAGAAGTCTTCCTCTGTGAATATGTTACCAGTGGTCTTGGAAAGGGTCGTCCTCAGTTAGGTTTGCTATGAAGTCTTCCTCTGTGAATATGTTACCAGTGGTCTTGGATGGGTCTTCCTCAGCTAGGTTTGCTAAAAGTCTTCCTCTGTGAATATACCAGTGGTCTTGGATGGGTCTTCCTCAGCTAGGTTTCCTAAAAAGTCTTCCTCTGTGAATATGTTACCAGTGGTCTTGGATTTGTCTTCCTCAGTTAGGTTTGCTATGAAGTCTTCCTCTGTGAATATGATTACCAGTGGTCTTGGATGGGTCTTCCTCAGTTAGGTTTGCTAAGAAGTCTTCCTCTTTGTGAATATGTACCAGTGGTCTTGGATGGTCTTCCTCAGTTAGGTTTGCTATGAAGTCTTCCTCTGTGAATATGTTACCAGTGGTCTTGGATGGGTCTTCCTCAGTTAGGTTTGCTATGAAGTCTTCCTCTGTGAATATGTTACCAGTGGTCTTGGATGGGTCTTCCTCAGTAGGTTTGCTATGAAGTCTTCCTCTGTGAATATGTTACCAGTGGTCTTGGATGGGTCTTCCTCAGTTAGGTTTGCTATGAAGTCTTCCTCTGTGAATATGTTACCAGTGGTCTTGGATGGGTCTTCCTCAGTTAGGTTTGCTATGAAGTCTTCCTCTGTGAATATGTTACCAGTGGTCTTGGATGGGTCTTCCTCAGTTAGGTTTGCTAAGAAGTCTTCCTCTGTGAATATGTTACCAGTGGTCTTGGATGGGTCTTCCTCAGTTAGGTTTGCTATGAAGTCTTCCTCTGTGAATATGTTACCAGTGGTCTTGGATGGTTTTCCTCAGTTAGGTTTGCTAAGAAGTCTTCCTCTGTGAATATGTTACCAGTGGTCTTGGATGGGTCTTCCTCAGCTAGGTTTGCTATGAAGTCTTCCTCTGTGAATATGTTACCAGTGGTCTTGGATGGGTCTTCCTCAGCTAGGTTTGCTAAAAGTCTTCCTCTGTGAATATGTTACCAGTGGTCTTGGATGGGTCTTCCTCAGTTAGGTTTGCTATGAAGTCTTCCTCTGTGAATATGTTACCAGTGGTCTTGGATGGGTCTTCCTCAGCTAGGTTTGCTAAAAAGTCTTCCTCTGTGAATATATTACCAGTGGTCTTGGATGGGTCTTCCTCAGTTAGGTTTGCTATGAAGTCTTCCTTGTGAATATGTTACCAGTGGTCTTGGATGGGTCTTCCTCAGTTAGGTTTGCTATGAAGTCTTCCTCTGTGAATATGATACCAGTGGTCTTGGATGGGTCTTCCTCAGTTAGGTTTGCTAAAAGTCTTCCTCTGTGAATATGTTACCAGTGGTCTTGGATGGGTCTTCCTCAGTTAGGTTTGCTATGAAGTCTTCCTTTGTGAATATGTTACCAGTGGTCTTGGATGGGTCTTCCTCAGTTAGGTTTGCTATGAAGTCTTCCTCTGTGAATATGTTACCAGTGGTCTTGGATGGGTCTTCCTCAGTTAGGTTTGCTATGAAGTCTTCCTCTTGAATATGTTACCAGTGGTCTTGGATGGGTCTTCCTCAGTTAGGTTTGCTATGAAGTCTTCCTCTGTGAATATGTTACCAGTGGTCTTGATGGGTCTTCCTCAGTTAGGTTTGCTATGAAGTCTTCCTCTGTGAATATGTTACCAGTGGTCTTGGATTGGTTCTTCCTCAGTTAGGTTTGCTATGAAGTCTTCCTCTGTGAATATGTTACCAGTGGTCTTGGATGGGTCTTCCTCAGTTAGGTTTGCTAAGAAGTCTTCCTCTGTGAATATGTTACCAGTGGTCTTGGATGGGTCTTCCTCAGTTAGGTTTGCTAAGAAGTCTTCCTCTGTGAATATATTACCAGTGATCTTGGATGGTCTTCCTCAGCTAGGTTTGCTAAGAAGTCTTCCTCTGTGAATATTACCAGTGGTCTTGGATGGGTCTTCCTCAGCTAGGTTTGCTATGAAGTCTTCCTCTGTGAATATGTTACCAGTGGTCTTGGATGGGTCTTCCTCAGTTAGGTTTGCTATGAAGTCTTCCTCTGTGAATATGTTACCAGTGGTCTTGGATGGGTCTTCCTCAGTTAGGTTTGCTATGAAGTCTTCCTCTGTGAATATGTTACCAGTGGTCTTGGATGGGTCTTCCTCAGTTAGGTTTGCTATGAAGTCTTCCTCTGTGAATATGTTACCAGTGGTCTTGGATGGGTCTTCCTCAGTTAGGTTTGCTATGAAGTCTTCCTCTGTGAATATGTTACCAGTGGTCTTGGATGGGTCTTCCTCAGTTAGGTTTGCTATGAAGTCTTCCTCTGTGAATATGTTACCAGTGGTCTTGGATGGGTCTTCCTCAGTTAGGTTTGCTATGAAGTCTTCCTCTGTGAATATGTTACCAGTGGTCTTGGATGGGTCTTCCTCAGTTAGGTTTGCTATGAAGTCTTCCTCTGTGAATATGTTACCAGTGGTCTTGGATGGGTCTTCCTCAGCTAGGTTTGCTATGAAGTCTTCCTCTGTGATATGAATAGTTACCAGTGGTCTTGGATGGGTCTTCCTCAGCTAGGTTTGCTATAAAGTCTTCCTCTGTGAATATGTTACCAGTGGTCTTGGATGGGTCTTCCTCAGTTAGGTTTGCTATGAAGTCTTCCTCTGTGAATATGTTAACTTCCTCTGTGAATATGTTACCAGTGGTCTTGGATGGGTCTTCCTCAGCTAGGTTTGCTATGAAGTCTTCCTCTGTGAATATGTTACCAGTGGTCTTGGATGGGTCTTCCTCAGCTAGGTTTGCTATGAAGTCTTCCTCTGTGAATATGTTACCAGTGGTCTTGGATGGGTCTTCCTCAGTTAGGTTTGCTATGAAGTCTTCCTCTGTGAATATGTTACCAGTGGTCTTGGATGGGTCTTCCTCAGTTAGGTTTGCTATGAAGTCTTCCTCTGTGAATATGTTACCAGTGGTCTTGGATGGTTCTTCTTCAGTTAGGTTTGCTATGAAGTCTTCCTCTGTGAATATGTTACCAGTGGTCTTGGATGGGTCTTCCTCAGTTAGGTTTGCTATGAAGTCTTCCTCTGTGAATATGTTACCAGTGGTCTTGGATGGGTCTTCCTCAGAGGTTTGCTATGAAGTCTTCCTCTGTGAATATGTTACCAGTGGTCTTGGATGGGTCTTCCTCAGTTAGGTTTGCTATGAAGTCTTCCTCTGTGAATATGTTACCAGTGGTCTTGGATGGTCTTCCTCAGTTAGGTTTGCTATGAAGTCTTCCTCTGTGAATATGTTACCAGTGGTCTTGGATGGTTCTTCTTCAGTTAGGTTTGCTATGAAGTCTTCCTCTGTGAATATGTTACCAGTGGTCTTGGATGGTTCTTCCTCAGTTAGGTTTGCTAAGAAGTCTTCCTCTGTGAATATGTTACCAGTGGTCTTGGATGGGTCTTCCTCAGCTAGGTTTGCTATGAAGTCTTCCTCTGTGAATATGTTACCAGTGGTCTTGGATGGTCTTCCTCAGTTAGGTTTGCTATGAAGTCTTCCTCTGTGAATATGTTACCAGTGGTCTTGGATGGGTCTTCCTCAGTTAGGTTTGCTAAGAAGTCTTCCTCTGTGAATATGTTACCAGTGGTCTTGGATGGGTCTTCCTCAGCTAGGTTTGCTAAGAAGTCTTCCTCTGTGAATATTACCAGTGGTCTTGGATGGTCTTCTCAGTTAGGTTTGCTAAAGTCTTCCTCTGTGAATATGTTACCAGTGGTCTTGGATGGGTCTTCCTCAGTTAGGTTTGCTATGAAGTCTTCCTCTGTGAATATGATACCAGTGGTCTTGGATGGGTCTTCCTCAGCTAGGTTTGCTAAAAAGTCTTCCTCTGTGAATATGTTACCATTGGTCTTGGATGGGTCTTCCTCAGTTAGGTTTGCTATGAAGTCTTCCTCTGTGAATATGTTACCAGTGGTCTTGGATGGTCTTCCTCAGTTAGGTTTGCTATGAAGTCTTCCTCTGTGAATATGTTACCAGTGGTCTTGGATGGGTCTTCCTCAGTTAGGTTTGCTATGAAGTCTTCCTCTGTGAATATGTTACCAGTGGTCTTGGATGGGTCTTCCTCAGTTAGGTTTGCTATGAAGTCTTCCTCTGTGAATATGTTAAGAAGTCTTCCTCTTTGAATATGTTACCAGTGGTCTTGGATGGGTCTTCCTCAGCTAGGTTTGCTATAAAGTCTTCCTCTGTGAATATGTTACCAGTGGTCTTGGATGGGTCTTCTTCAGTTAGGTTTGCTATGAAGTCTTCCTCTGTGAATATGTTAAGAAGTCTTCCTCTTTGAATATGTTACCAGTGGTCTTATGGGTCTTCCTCAGCTAGGTTTGCTATGAAGTCTTCCTCTGTGAATATGTTACCAGTGGTCTTGGATGGGTCTTCCTCAGTAGGTTTGCTATGAAGTCTTCCTCTGTGAATATGTTACCAGTGGTCTTGGATGGGTCTTTCAGTTAGGTTTGCTATGAAGTCTTCCTTCTGTGAATATGTTACCAGTGGTCTTGGATGGTTCTTCTTCAGTTAGGTTTGCTATGAAGTCTTCCTCTGTGAATATGTTACCAGTGGTCTTGGATGGGTCTTCCTCAGTAGGTTTGCTATGAAGTCTTCCTCTGTGAATATGTTACCAGTGGTCTTGGATGGGTCTTCCTCAGTTAGGTTTGCTAAGAAGTCTTCCTCTGTGAATATGTTACCAGTGGTCTTGGATGGGTCTTCCTCAGCTTAGGTTTGCTATGAAGTCTTCCTCTGTGAATATGTTACCAGTGGTCTTGGATGGGTCTTCCTCAGTTAGGTTTGCTAAAAGTCTTCCTCTGTGAATATGTTACCAGTGGTCTTGGATGGGTCTTCCTCAGTTAGGTTTGCTATGAAGTCTTCCTCTGTGAATATGATTACCAGTGGTCTTGGATGGGTCTTCCTCAGCTAGGTTTGCTAAAAGTCTTCCTCTGTGAATATGTTACCATGGTCTTGGATGGGTCTTCCTCAGTTAGGTTTGCTATGAAGTCTTCCTCTGTGAATATGTTACCAGTGGTCTTGGATGGGTCTTCCTCAGTTAGGTTTGCTATGAAGTCTTCCTCTGTGAATATGTTACCAGTGGTCTTGGATGGGTCTTCCTCAGTTAGGTTTGCTATGAAGTCTTCCTCTGTGAATATGTTACCAGTGGTCTTGGATGGGTCTTCCTCAGCTAGGTTTGCTAAGAAGTCTTCCTCTGTGAATATGTTACCAGTGGTCTTGGATGGGTCTTCCTCAGTTAGGTTTGCTATGAAGTCTTCCTCTGTGAATATGTTACCAGTGGTCTTGGATGGTCTTCCTCAGTTAGGTTTGCTATGAAGTCTTCCTCTGTGAATATGTTACCAGTGGTCTTGGATGGGTCTTCCTCAGTTAGGTTTGCTAAGAAGTCTTCCTCTGTGAATATGTTACCAGTGGTCTTGGATGGGTCTTCCTCAGCTAGGTTTGCTGAAGTCTTCCTCTGTGAATATGTTACCAGTGGTCTTGGATGGGTCTTCCTCAGCTAGGTTTGCTATGAAGTCTTCCTCTGTGAATATGTTACCAGTGGTCTTGGATGGGTCTTCCTCAGTTAGGTTTGCTATGAAGTCTTCCTCTGTGAATATGTTACCAGTGGTCTTGGATGGGTCTTCCTCAGTTAGGTTTGCTATGAAGTCTTCCTCTGTGAATATGTTACCAGTGGTCTTGGATGGGTCTTCCTCAGTTAGGTTTGCTATGAAGTCTTCCTCTGTGAATATGTTACCAGTGGTCTTGGATGGTTCTTCCTCAGTTAGGTTTGCTATGAAGTCTTCCTCTGTGAATATGTTACCAGTGGTCTTGGATGGTTTTCCTCAGTTAGGTTTGCTAAGAAGTCTTCCTCTGTGAATATGTTACCAGTGGTCTTGGATGGGTCTTCCTCAGCGAGGTTTGCTATGAAGTCTTCCTCTGTGAATATGTTACCAGTGGTCTTGGATGGGTCTTCCTCAGTTAGGTTTGCTATGAAGTCTTCCTCTGTGAATATGTTACCAGTGGTCTTGGATGGGTTCTTCCTCAGTTAGGTTTGCTATGAAGTCTTCCTCTGTGAATATGTTACCAGTGGTCTTGGATGGTTCTTCCTCAGTTAGGTTTGCTATGAAGTCTTCCTCTGTGAATATGTTACCAGTGGTCTTGGATGGTTCTTCCTCAGTTAGGTTTGCTAAGAAGTCTTCCTCTGTGAATATGTTACCAGTGGTCTTGGATGGGTCTTCCTCAGTTAGGTTTGCTAAGAAGTCTTCCTCTGTGAATAATTACCAGCTCTTGGATGGGTCTTCCTCAGCTAGGTTTGGTAAGAAGTCTTCCTCTGTGAATATTTACCAGTGGTCTTGGATGGGTCTTCCTCAGCTAGGTTTGCTATGAAGTCTTCCTCTGTGAATATGTTACCAGTGGTCTTGGATGGGTCTTCCTCAGTTAGGTTTGCTATGAAGTCTTCCTCTGTGAATATGTTACCAGTGGTCTTGGATGGGTCTTCCTCAGTTAGGTTTGCTATGAAGTCTTCCTCTGTGAATATGTTACCAGTGGTCTTGGATGGGTCTTCCTCAGTTAGGTTTGCTATGAAGTCTTCCTCTGTGAATATGTTACCAGTGGTCTTGGATGGGTCTTCCTCAGTTAGGTTTGCTATGAAGTCTTCCTCTGTGAATATGTTACCAGTTTCCAGTGGTCTTGGATGGTCTTCCTCAGTAGGTTTGCTATAAAGTCTTCCTCTGTGAATATGTTACCAGTGGTCTTGGATGGGTCTTCCTCAGTTAGGTTTGCTATGAAGTCTTCCTCTGTGAATATCTTAAGAAGTCTTGTGAATATGTTACCAGTGGTCTTGGATGGGTCTTCCTCAGTAGATTTGCTTGAAGTCTTCCTCTGTGAATATGTTACCAGTGGTCTTGGATGGGTCTTCCTCAGCTAGGTTTGCTATGAAGTCTTCCTCTGTGAATATGTTACCAGTGGTCTTGGATGGGTCTTCCTCAGCTAGGTTTGCTATGAAGTCTTCCTCTGTGAATATGTTACCAGTGGTCTTGGATGGGTCTTCTTCAGTTAGGTTTGCTATGAAGTCTTCCTCTGTGAATATGTTACCAGTGGTCTTGGATGGGTCTTCCTCAGTTAGGTTTGCTATGAAGTCTTCCTCTGTGAATATGTTACCAGTGGTCTTGGATGGGTCTTCTTCAGTTAGGTTTGCTATGAAGTCTTCCTCTGTGAATATGTTACCAGTGGTCTTGGATGGTCTTCCTCAGTTAGGTTTGCTAAGAAGTCTTCCTCTGTGAATATGTTACCAGTGGTCTTGGATGGGTCTTCCTCAGCGAGGTTTGCTATGAAGTCTTCCTCTGTGAATATGTTACCAGTGGTCTTGGATGGGTCTTCCTCAGTTAGGTTTGCTATGAAGTCTTCCTCTGTGAATATGTTACCAGTGGTCTTGGATGGTTCTTCTTCAGTTAGGTTTGCTATGAAGTCTTCCTCTGTGAATATGTTACCAGTGGTCTTGGATGTTTCTTCCTCAGTTAGGTTTGCTATGAAGTCTTCCTCTGTGAATATGTTACCAGTGGTCTTGGATGGGTCTTCCTCAGTTAGGTTTGGTAAGAAGTCTTCCTCTGTGAATATGTACTAGTGGTCTTGGATGGTCTTCCTGAGGCTAGGTTTCTAAAAGTCTTCCTCTGTGAATATTTACCAGTGGTCTTGGATGGGTCTTCCTCAGTTAGGTTTGCTATGAAGTCTTCCTCTGTGAATATGATTACCAGTGGTCTTGGATGGGTCTTCCTCAGCTAGGTTTGCTAAAAAGTCTTCCTCTGTGAATATATTACCAGTGGTCTTGGATGGGTCTTCCTCAGTTAGGTTTGCTATGAAGTCTTCCTCTGTGAATATGTTACCAGTGGTCTTGGATGGGTCTTCCTCAGTTAGGTTTGCTATGAAGTCTTCCTCTGTGAATATGATTACCAGTGGTCTTGGATGGTCTTCCTCAGCTAGGTTTGCTAAAGTCTTCCTCTGTGAATATGTTACCATTGGTCTTGGATGGGTCTTCCTCAGTTAGGTTTGCTATGAAGTCTTCCTTGTGAATATGTTACCAGTGGTCTTGGATGGTTTTTCTTAGTTAGGTTTGCTATGAAGTCTTCCTCTGTGAATATGTACCAGTGGTCTTGGATGGGTCTTCCTCAGTTAGGTTTGCTATGAAGTCTTCCTCTGTGAATATGTTACCAGTGGTCTTGGATGGGTCTTCCTCAGCTAGGTTTGCTAAGAAGTCTTCCTCTGTGAATATGTTACCAGTGGTCTTGAAAGGGTCGTCCTCAGTTAGGTTTGCTATGAAGTCTTCCTCTGTGATTATGTTAAGAAGTCTTCCTCTTTCAATATGTTACCAGTGGTCTTGGATGGTCTTCCTCAGCTAGGTTTGCTATAAAGTCTTCCTCTGTGAATATGTTACCAGTGGTCTTGGATGGGTCTTCTTCAGTTAGGTTTGCTATGAAGTCTTCCTCTGTGAATATGTTAAGAAGTCTTCCTCTGTGAATATGTTACCAGTGGTCTTGATGGGTCTTCCTCAGCTAGATTTGCTTTGAAGTCTTCCTCTGTGAATATGTTACCAGTGGTCTTGGATGGGTCTTCCTCAGCTAGATTTGCTATGAAGTCTTCCTCTGTGAATATGTTACCAGTGGTCTTGTATGGGTCATTTTCAGTTAGGTTTGCTATGAAGTCTTCCTCTGTGAATATGTTACCAGTGGTCTTGGATGGTTTTTTTTCAGTTAGGTTTGCTATGAAGTCTTCCTTTGTGAATATGTTACCAGTGGTCTTGGATGGTTCTTCTTCAGTTTGGTTTGCTATGAAGTCTTCCTCTGTGAATATGTTACCAGTGGTCTTGGATGTTCTTCCTCAGTTAGGTTTGCTAAGAAGTCTTCCTCTGTGAATATGTTACCTGGTCTTGGATGGGTCTTAGTCAGCGAGGTTTGCTATGAAGTCTTCCTCTGTGAATATGTTACCAGTGGTCTTGGATGGGTCTTCCTCAGTTAGGTTTGCTATGAAGTCTTCCTCGTGAATATGTTACCAGTGGTCTTGGATTGTTCTTCTTCAGCTAGGTTTGCTATGAAGTCTTCCTCTGTGAATATGTTACCAGTGGTCTTGGATGGTTCTTCCTCAGTTAGGTTTACTATGAAGTCTTCCTCTGTGAATATGTTACCAGTGGTCTTGGATGGTTCTTCCTCAGTTAGGTTTGCTAAGAAGTCTTCCTCGTGAATATATTACCAGTGCTCTTGGATGGGTCTTCCTCAGCTAGGTTTGGTAAGAAGTTTTCCTCTGTGAATAACTTACCAGCGATCTTGGATGGGTCTTCCTCAGCTAGGTTTCCTAAAAGTCTTCCTCTGTGAATATGTTACCAGAGGTCTTGGATGGGTCTTCCTCAGTTAGGTTTGCTATGAAGTCTTCCTCTGTGAATATGATACCAGTGGTCTTGGATGGGTCTTCCTCAGCTAGGTTTGCTAAAAAGTCTTCCTCTGTGAATATGTTACCAGTGGTCTTGGATGGTTCTTCTTCAGTTAGGTTTGCTATGAAGTCTTCCTCTGTGAATATGTTACCAGTGGTCTTGGATGTTCTTCTTCAGCTAGGTTTGCTATGAAGTCTTCCTCTGTGAATATGTTACCAGTGGTCTTGGATGGGTTCTTCCTCAGTTAGGTTTGCTATGAAGTCTTCCTCTGTGAATATGTTACCAGTGGTCTTGGATGGTTCTTCCTCAGTTAGGTTTGCTAAGAAGGTCTTCCTCTGGTGAATATATTACCAGTGGTCTTGGATGGGTCTTCCTCAGCTAGGTTTGCTAAGAAGTTTTCCTTTGTGAATAACTTACTAGCGATCTTGGATAGGTCTTCCTCAGCTAGGTTTCCTAAAAGTCTTCCTCTGTGAATATGTTACCAGTGGTCTTGGATGGGTCTTCCTCAGCTAGGTTTGCTAAAAAGTCTTCCTCTGTGAATATGTTACCATTGGTCTTGGATGGGTCATCCTCAGTTAGGTTTGCTATGAAGTCTTCCTCTGTGAATATGTTACCAGTGGTCTTGGATGGTCTTCTTCAGTTAGGTTTGCTATGAAGTCTTCCTCTGTGAATATGTTACCAGTGGTCTTGATGGGTCTTCCTCAGTTAGGTTTGCTATGAAGTCTTCCTCTGTGAATATGTTACCAGTGGTCTTGGATGGTTCTTCTTCAGTTAGGTTTGCTATGAAGTCTTCCTCTGTGAATATGTTACCAGTGGTCTTGGATGGTTCTTCCTCAGTTAGGTTTGCTAAGAAGTCTTCCTCTGTGAATATGTTACCAGTGGTCTTGGATGGTTTTCCTCAGTTAGGTTTGCTAAGAAGTCTTCCTCTGTGAATATGTTAACCTTTGGTCTTGGATGGGTCTTCCTCAGCGAGGTTTGCTATGAAGTCTTCCTCTGTGAATATGTTACCAGTGGTCTTGGATGGGTCTTCCTCAGTTAGGTTTGCTATGAAGTCTTCCTCTGTGAATATGTTACCAGTGGTCTTGGATGTTCTTCTTCAGTTAGGTTTGCTATGAAGTCTTCCTCTGTGAATATGTTACCAGTGGTCTTGGATGGTTCTTCCTCAGTTAGGTTTGCTATGAAGTCTTCCTCTGTGAATATGTTACCAGTGGTCTTGGATGGTTCTTCCTCAGTTAGGTTTGCTAAGAAGTTTTCCTCTGTGAATATGTTACCAGTGGTCTTGGATGGGTCTTCCTCAGCTAGGTTTGCTAAGAAGTTTTCCTCTGTGAATAATTACTAGCGATCTTGGATGGGTCTTCCTCAGCTAGGTTTCCTAAAAGTCTTCCTCTGTGAATATGTTACCAGTGGTCTTGGATGGGTCTTCCTCAGCTAGGTTTGCTATGAAGTCTTCCTCTGTGAATATGTTACCATGGTCTTGGATGGGTCTTCCTCAGTTAGGTTTGCTATGAAGTCTTCCTCTGTGAATATGTTACCAGTGGTCTTGGATGGGTCTTCCTCAGTTAGGTTTGCTATGAAGTCTTCCTCTGTGAATATGTTACCAGTGGTCTTGAATGGGTCTTCCTCAGTTAGGTTTGCTATGAAGTCTTCCTCTGTGAATATGTTACCAGTGGTCTTGAAAGGGTCGTCTTCAGTTAGGTTTGCTATGAAGTCTTCCTCTGTGAATATGTTAAGAAGTCTTCCTCTTTGAATATGTTTCCAGTGGTCTTGGATGGTCTTCCTCAGTAGGTTTGCTATAAAGTCTTCCTCTGTGAATATGTTACCAGTGGTCTTGGATGGGTCTTCTCAGTTAGGTTTGCTATGAAGTCTTCCTCTGTGAATATCTTAAGAAGTCTTCCTCTGTGAATATGTTACCAGTGGTCTTAAATGGGTCTTCCTCAGCTAGATTTGCTTTGAAGTCTTCCTCTGTGAATATGTTACCAGTGGTCTTGGATGGGTCTTCCTCAGCTAGATTTGCTATGAAGTCTTCCTCTGTGAATATGTTACCAGTGGTCTTGGATGGGTCTTTTCAGTTAGGTTTGCTATGAAGTCTTCCTCTGTGAATATGTTACCAGTGGTCTTGGATGGTTCTTCTTCAGTTAGGTTTGCTATGAAGTCTTCCTCTGTGAATATGTTACCAGTGGTCTTGGATGGGTCTTCCTCAGTTAGGTTTGCTATGAAGTCTTCCTCTGTGAATATGTTACCAGTGGTCTTGGATGGTTCTTCCTCAGTTAGGTTTGCTAAGAAGTCTTCCTCTGTGAATATGTTACTAGTGGTCTTGGATGGGTCTTCCTCAGCGAGGTTTGCTATGAAGTCTTCCTCTGTGAATATGTTACCAGTGGTCTTGATGGGTCTTCCTCAGTTAGGTTTGCTATGAAGTCTTCCTCTGTGAATATGTTACCAGTGGTCTTGGATGGGTTCTTCCTCAGTTAGGTTTGCTATGAAGTCTTCCTCTGTGAATATGTTACCAGTGGTCTTGGATGTTTCTTCCTCAGTTAGGTTTGCTAAGAAGTCTTCCTCTGTGAATATGTTACCAGTGGTCTTGGATGGGTCTTCCTCAGCTAGGTTTGCTAAGAAGTCTTCCTCTGTGAATATTACCAGTGGTCTTGGATGGTCTTCCTGAGGCTAGGTTTGCTAAAAGTCTTCCTCTGTGAATATTTACCAGAGGTCTTGGATGGGTCTTCCTCAGTTAGGTTTGCTATGAAGTCTTCCTCTGTGAATATGATTACCAGTGGTCTTGGATGGGTCTTCCTCAGCTAGGTTTGCTAAAAAGTCTTCCTCTGTGAATATATTACCATTGGTCTTGGATGGGTCTTCCTCAGTTAGGTTTGCTATGAAGTCTTCCTCTGTGAATATGTTACCAGTGGTCTTGGATGGGTCTTCCTCAGTTAGGTTTGCTATGAAGTCTTCCTATGTGAATATGATTACCAGTGGTCTTGGATGAGTCTTCCTCAGCTAGGTTTGCTAAAGTCTTCCTCTGTGAATATGTTACCAGTGGTCTTGGATGGGTCTTCCTCAGTTAGGTTTGCTATGAAGTCTTCCTTGTGAATATGTTACCAGTGGTCTTGGATGGTTTTCAGTTAGGTTTGCTATGAAGTATTCCTCTGTGAATATGTACCAGTGGTCTTGGATGGGTCTTCCTCAGTTAGGTTTGCTATGAAGTCTTCCTCTGTGAATATGTTACCAGTGGTCTTGGATGGGTCTTCCTCAGCTAGGTTTGCTATGAAGTCTTCCTCTGTGAATATGTTACCAGTGGTCTTGAAAGGGTCGTCCTCAGTTAGGTTTGCTATGAAGTCTTCCTCTGTGATTATGTTAAGAAGTCTTCCTCTTTCAATATGTTACCAGTGGTCTTGGATGGTCTTCCTCAGCTAGGTTTGCTATAAAGTCTTCCTCTGTGAATATGTTACCAGTGGTCTTGGATGGGTCTTCTTCAGTTAGGTTTGCTATGAAGTCTTCCTCTGTGAATATGTTAAGAAGTCTTCCTCTGTGAATATGTTACCAGTGGTCTTGATGGGTCTTCCTCAGCTAGATTTGCTTTGAAGTCTTCCTCTGTGAATATGTTACCAGTGGTCTTGGATGGGTCTTCCTCAGCTAGATTTGCTATGAAGTCTTCCTCTGTGAATATGTTACCAGTGGTCTTGTATGGGTCATTTTCAGTTAGGTTTGCTATGAAGTCTTCTTCTGTGAATATGTTACCAGTGGTCTTGGATGGTTTTTTTTCAGTTAGGTTTGCTATGAAGTCTTCCTTTGTGAATATGTTACCAGTGGTCTTGGATGGTTCTTCTTCAGTTTGGTTTGCTATGAAGTCTTCCTCTGTGAATATGTTACCAGTGGTCTTGGATGTTCTTCCTCAGTTAGGTTTGCTAAGAAGTCTTCCTCTGTGAATATGTTACCTTTGGTCTTGGATGGGTCTTAGTCAGCGAGGTTTGCTATGAAGTCTTCCTCTGTGAATATGTTACCAGTGGTCTTGGATGGGTCTTCCTCAGTTAGGTTTGCTATGAAGTCTTCCTCGTGGAATATGTTACCAGTGGTCTTGGATTGTTCTTCTTCAGCTAGGTTTGCTATGAAGTCTTCCTCTGTGAATATGTTACCAGTGGTCTTGGATGGTTCTTCCTCAGTTAGGTTTACTATGAAGTCTTCCTCTGTGGATATGTTACCAGTGGTCTTGGATGGTTCTTCCTCAGTTAGGTTTGCTAAGAGGTCTTCCTCGGTGAATATATTACCAGTGCTCTTGGATGGGTCTTCCTCAGCTAGGTTTGGTAAGAAGTTTTCCTCTGTGAATAACTTACTAGCGATCTTGGATAGGTCTTCCTCAGCTAGGTTTCCTAAAAGGTCTTCCTCTGTGAATATGTTACCAGAGGTCTTGGATGGGTCTTCCTCAGTTAGGTTTGCTATGAAGTCTTCCTCTGTGAATATGATACCAGTGGTCTTGGATGGGTCTTCCTCAGCTAGGTTTGCTAAAAAGTCTTCCTCTGTGAATATGTTACCAGTGGTCTTGGATGGTTCTTCTTCAGTTAGGTTTGCTATGAAGTCTTCCTCTGTGAATATGTTACCAGTGGTCTTGGATTGTTCTTCTTCAGCTAGGTTTGCTATGAAGTCTTCCTCTGTGAATATGTTACCAGTGGTCTTGGATGGTTCTTCCTCAGTTAGGTTTACTATGAAGTCTTCCTCTGTGAATATGTTACCAGTGGTCTTGGATGGTTCTTCCTCAGTTAGGTTTGCTAAGAGGTCTTCCTCGGTGAATATATTACCAGTGCTCTTGGATGGGTCTTCCTCAGCTAGGTTTGGTAAGAAGTTTTCCTTTGTGAATAACTTACTAGCGATCTTGGATAGGTCTTCCTCAGCTAGGTTTCCTAAAAGGTCTTCCTCTGTGAATATGTTACCAGAGGTCTTGGATGGGTCTTCCTCAGCTAGGTTTGCTAAAAAGTCTTCCTCTGTGAATATGTTACCATTGGTCTTGGATGGGTCATCCTCAGTTAGGTTTGCTATGGAGTCTTCCTCTGTGAATATGTTACCAGTGGTCTTGGATGGTTCTTCTTCAGTTAGGTTTGCTATGAAGTCTTCCTCTGTGAATATATTACCAGTGGTCTTGAATGGGTCTTCCTCAGTTAGGTTTGCTATGAAGTCTTCCTCTGTGAATATGTTACCAGTGGTCTTGGATGGGTCTTCCTCAGTTAGGTTTGCTATGAAGTCTTCCTCTGTGAATATGTTAAGAAGTCTTCAGTTACCAGTGGTCTTGGATGGTCTTCCTCAGTAGGTTTGCTATAAAGTCTTCCTCTGTGAATATGTTACCAGTGGTCTTGGATGGTCTTCTTCAGTTAGGTTTGCTATGAAGTCTTCCTCTGTGAATATGTTAAGAAGTCTTCCTCTGTGAATATGTTACCAGTGGTCTTATGGGTCTTCCTCAGTTAGGTTTGCTATGAAGTCTTCCTCTGTGAATATGTTACCAGTGGTCTTGGATGGGTCTTCCTCAGCTAGGTTTGCTATGAAGTCTTCCTCTGTGAATATGTTACCAGTGGTCTTGGATGGGTCTTCCTTCAGTTAGGTTTGCTATGAAGTCTTCCTCTGTGAATATGTTACCAGTGGTCTTGGATGGTTCTTCTTCAGTTAGGTTTGCTATGAAGTCTTCCTCTGTGAATATGTTACCAGTGGTCTTGGATGGGTTCTTCCTCAGTTAGGTTTCTAAAGTCTTCCTCTGTGAATATGTTACCAGTGGTCTTGGATGGGTCTTCCTCAGTTAGGTTTGCTAAGAAGTCTTCCTCTGTGAATATATTACCGATGCTTTGGATGGGTCTTCCTCAGCTAGGTTTGGTAAGAAGTCTTCCTCTGTGAATAACTTACCAGCGATCTTGGATGGGTCTTCCTCAGCTAGGTTTCCTAAAAGTCTTCCTCTGTGAATATGTTACCAGTGGTCTTGGATGGGTCTTCCTCAGTTAGGTTTGCTATGAAGTCTTCCTCTGTGAATATGTTACCAGTGGTCTTGGATGGGTCTTCCTCAGTTAGGTTTGCTATGAAGTCTTCCTCTGTGAATATGTTACCAGTGGTCTTGGATGGTCTTCCCAGTTAGGTTTGCTATGAAGTCTTCCTCTGTGAATATGTTACCAGTGGTCTTGGATGGGTCTTCTTCAGTTAGGTTTGCTATGAAGTCTTCCTCTGTGAATATGTTACCAGTGGTCTTGGATGGGTCTTCCTCAGTTAGGTTTGCTATGAAGTCTTCCTCTGTGAATATGTTAAAAGTGGTCTTGGATGGGTCTTCCTCAGCTAGGTTTGCTATAGAAGTCTTCCTCTGTGAATATGTTACCAGTGGTCTTGAAAGGGTCTTCCTCAGTTAGGTTTGCTATGAAGTGTTCCTCTGCGATTATGTTAAGAAGTCTTCCTCTGTGAATATGTTACCAGTGGTCTTGGATGGGTCTTCCTCAGCTAGATTTGCTTATGAAGTCTTCCTCTGTGAATATGTTACCAGTGGTCTTGGATGGGTCTTTCAGTTAGGTTTGCTATGAAGTCTTCCTCTGTGAATATGTTACCAGTGGTCTTGGATGGTTCTTCTTCAGTTAGGTTTGCTATGAAGTCTTCCTCTGTGAATATGTTACCAGTGGTCTTGGATGGTTCTTCCTCAGTTAGGTTTGCTATGAAGTCTTCCTCTGTGAATATGTTACCAGTGGTCTTGGATGGTTCTTCCTCAGTTAGGTTTGCTAAGAAGTCTTCCTCTGTGAATATGTTACCTGGTCTTGGATGGGTCTTCCTCAGCGAGGTTTGCTATGAAGTCTTCTCTAAGAAGTCTTCCTCTGTGAATATGTTACCAGTGGTCTTGATGGGTCTTCCTCAGCTAGGTTTGCTATGAAGTCTTCCTCTGTGAATATGTTACCAGTGGTCTTGGATGGGTCTTCCTCAGTTAGGTTTGCTATGAAGTCTTCCTCTGTGAATATGTTACCAGTGGTCTTGGATGTCTTCTTCAGTTAGGTTTGCTATGAAGTCTTCCTCTGTGAATATGTTACCAGTGGTCTTGGATGGTTCTTCCTCAGTTAGGTTTGCTAAGAAGTCTTCCTCTGTGAATATATTACCAGTGGTCTTGGATGGTCTTCCTCAGTAGGTTTGCTATGAAGTCTTCCTCTGTGAATATTTACCAGTGGTCTTGGATGGTCTTCCTCAGTTAGGTTTGCTAAGAAGTCTTCCTCTGTGAATATGTTACCAGTGGTCTTGGATGGGTCTTCCTCAGTTAGGTTTGCTAAGAAGTCTTCCTCTGTGAATATGTACCAGTGGTCTTGGATGGGTCTTCCTCAGCTAGGTTTGCTATGAAGTCTTCCTCTGTGAATATGTTACCAGTGGTCTTGGATGGGTCTTCCTCAGTTAGGTTTGCTATGAAGTCTTCCTTGTGAATATGTTACCAGTGGTCTTGGATGTCTTCCTCAGCTAGGTTTGCTATGAAGTCTTCCTCTGTGAATATGTTACCAGTGGTCTTGGATGGTCTTCCTCAGTTAGGTTTGCTAAGAAGTCTTCCTCGTGAATATGTTACCAGTGGTCTTGGATGGGTCTTCCTCAGTTAGGTTTGCTATGAAGTTTCCTCTGTGAATATGTACCAGTGGTCTTGGATGGTCTTCCTCAGTTAGGTTTGCTATGAAGTCTTCCTCTGTGAATATGTTACCAGTGGTCTTGGATGGGTCTTCCTCAGCTAGGTTTGCTATGAAGTCTTCCTCTGTGAATATGTTACCAGTGGTCTTGGATGGGTCTCCTCAGTTAGGTTTGCTATGAAGTCTTCCTCTGTGAATATGTTACCAGTGGTCTTGGATGGTCTTCCTCAGTTAGGTTTGCTATGAAGTCTTCCTCTGTGAATATGTTACCAGTGGTCTTGGATGGGTCTTCCTCAGTTAGGTTTGCTATGAAGTCTTCCTCTGTGAATATGTTACCAGTGGTCTTGAAAGGGTCGTCCTCAGTTAGGTTTGCTATGAAGTCTTCCTCTGTGAATATGTTAAGAAGTCTTCCTCTGTGAATATGTTACCAGTGGTCTTGGATGGTCTTCCTCAGCTAGGTTTGCTATAAGTCTTCCTCTGTGAATATGTTACCAGTGGTCTTGGATGGGTCTTCTTCAGTTAGGTTTGCTATGAAGTCTTCTTGAATGAAGTCTTCCTCTGTGAATATGTTACCAGTGGTCTTATGGGTCTTCCTCAGTTAGGTTTGCTATGAAGTCTTCCTCTGTGAATATGTTACCAGTGGTCTTGGATGGTCTTCCTCAGCTAGGTTTGCTATGAAGTCTTCCTCTGTGAATATGTTACCAGTGGTCTTGGATGGTTCTTTTCAGTTAGGTTTGCTATGAAGTCTTCCTCTGTGAATATGTTACCAGTGGTCTTGGATGGTTCTTCTCAGTTAGGTTTGCTATGAAGTCTTCCTCTGTGAATATGTTACCAGTGGTCTTGGATGGGTCTCCTCAGTTAGATTTGCTATGAAGTCTTCCTCTGTAATATGTTACCAGTGGTCTTGGATGGTTCTTCTTCAGTTAGGTTTGCTATGAAGTCTTCCTCTGTGAATATGTTACCAGTGGTCTTGGATGGTTCTTCCTCAGTTAGGTTTGCTATGAAGTCTTCCTCTGTGAACATGTTACCAGTGGTCTTGGATGGTCTTCCTCAGTTAGGTTTGCTATGAAGTCTTCCTCTGTGAATATGTTACCAGTGGTCTTGGATGGGTCTTCCTCAGTTAGGTTTGCTATGAAGTCTTCCTCTGTGAATATGTTACCAGTGGTCTTGGATGTCTTCCTCAGCTAGGTTTGCTATGAAGTCTTCCTCTGTGAATATGTTACCAGTGGTCTTGGATGTCTTCCTCAGTTAGGTTTGCTAAGAAGTCTTCCTCTGTGAATATATTACCAGTGGTCTTGGATGGGTCTTCCTCAGCTAGGTTTGCTAAGAAGTCTTCCTCTGTGAATAACTTACCAGTGGTCTTGGATGGTCTTCCTCAGCTAGGTTTGCTAAAAGTCTTCCTCTGTGAATATGTTACCAGTGGTCTTGGATGGGTTCTTCTTCAGTTAGGTTTGCTATGAAGTCTTCCTCTGTGAATATGTTACCAGTGGTCTTGGATGGGTCTTCCTCAGCTAGGTTTGCTAAAGTCTTCCTCTGTGAATATGTTACCAGTGGTCTTGGATGGGTCTTCCTCAGTTAGGTTTGCTATGAAGTCTTCCTTTGTGAATATGTTACCAGTGGTCTTGGATGGGTCTTCCTCAGTTAGGTTTGCTAAGAAGTCTTCCTCTGTGAATATGATTACCAGTGGTCTTGGATGGGTCTTCCTCAGCTAGGTTTGCTAAAAAGTCTTCCTCTGTGAATATGTTACCAGGTCTTGGATGGGTCTTCCTCAGTTAGGTTTGCTATGAAGTCTTCCTCTGTGAATATGTTACCAGTGGTCTTGGATGGGTCTTCCTCAGTTAGGTTTGCTATGAAGTCTTCCTCTGTGAATATGTTACCAGTGGTCTTGGATGGGTCTTCCTCAGTTAGGTTTGCTATGAAGTCTTCCTCTGTGAATATGTTACCAGTGGTCTTGGATGGGTCTTCCTCAGTTAGGTTTGCTATGAAGTCTTCCTCTGTGAATATGTTACCAGTGGTCTTGGATGGGTCTTCCTCAGTTAGGTTTGCTATGAAGTCTTCCTCTGTGAATATGTTAAGAAGTCTTCCTCTGTGAATATGTTACCAGTGGTCTTGATGGGTCTTCCTCAGCTAGATTTGCTTTGAAGTCTTCCTCTGTGAATATGTTACCAGTGGTCTTGGATGGGTCTTCCTCAGCTAGGTTTGCTATGAAGTCTTCCTCTGTGAATATGTTACCAGTGGTCTTGGATGGGTCTTTTCAGTTAGGTTTGCTATGAAGTCTTCCTCTGTGAATATGTTACCAGTGGTCTTGGATGGTTCTTTTCAGTAGGTTTGCTATGAAGTCTTCCTCTGTGAATATGTTACCAGTGGTCTTGGATGGGTCTTCCTTCAGTTAGGTTTGCTATGAAGTCTTCCTCTGTGAATATGTTACCAGTGGTCTTGGATGGGTTCTTCCTCAGTTAGGTTTGCTATGAAGTCTTCCTCTGTGAATATGTTACCAGTGGTCTTGGATGGGTCTTCCTCAGTTAGGTTTGCTATGAAGTCTTCCTCTGTGAATATGTTACCAGTGGTCTTGGATGGGTCTTCCTCAGTTAGGTTTGCTATGAAGTCTTCCTCTGTGAATATGTTACCAGTGGTCTTGGATGGGTCTTCTCAGCTAGGTTTGCTATGAAGTCTTCCTCTGTGAATATGTTACCAGTGGTCTTGGATGGGTCTTCTCAGTTAGGTTTCTATGAAGTCTTCCTCTGTGAATATGTTACCAGTGGTCTTGGATGGGTCTTCCTCAGTTAGGTTTGCTAAGAAGTCTTCCTCTGTGAATATATTACCAGTGGTCTTGGATGGGTCTTCCTCAGCTAGGTTTGCTAAGAAGTCTTCCTCTGTGAATATGTTACCAGGGTCTTGGATGGTCTTCCTCAGTTAGGTTTGCTAAAGTCTTCCTCTGTGAATATGTTACCAGTGGTCTTGGATGGGTCTTCCTCAGTTAGGTTTGCTATGAAGTCTTCCTCTGTGAATATGTACCAGTGGTCTTGGATGGGTCTTCCTCAGTTAGGTTTGCTATGAAGTCTTCCTCTGTGAATATGTTACCATGGTCTTGGATGGGTCTTCCTCAGTTAGGTTTGCTATGAAGTCTTCCTCTGTGAATATGTTACCAGTGGTCTTGGATGGGTCTTCCTCAGTTAGGTTTGCTATGAAGTCTTCCTCTGTGAATATGTTACCAGTGGTCTTGAATGGGTCTTCCTCAGTTAGGTTTGCTATGAAGTCTTCCTCTGTGAATATGTTACCAGTGGTCTTGAAAGGTGTCCTCAGTTAGGTTTGCTATGAAGTCTTCCTCTGTGAATTGTTAAGAAGTCTTCCTCTTGAATATGTTACCAGTGGTCTTGGATGGTCTTCTTCAGTTAGGTTTGCTATGAAGTCTTCCTCTGTGAATATGTTACCAGTGGTCTTGGATGGTCTTCTTCAGTTAGGTTTGCTATGAAGTCTTCCTCTGTGAATATGTTAAGAAGTCTTCCTCTGTGAATATGTCACCAGTGGTCTTGGATGGGTCTTCCTCAGCTTAGATTTGCTTTGAAGTCTTCCTCTGTGAATATGTTACCAGTGGTCTTGGATGGGTCTTCCTTCAGTTAGGTTTGCTATGAAGTCTTCCTCTGTGAATATGTTACCAGTGGTCTTGGATGGGTCTTCCTCAGCTTAGTTTGCTATGAAGTCTTCCTCTGTGAATATGTTACCAGTGGTCTTGGATGGGTCTTCCTCAGCTAGGTTTGCTAAAAGTCTTCCTCTGTGAATATGTTACCAGTGGTCTTGGATGGGTCTTCTTCAGTTAGGTTTGCTAAGAAGTCTTCCTCTGTGAATATATTACCAGGTCTTGGATGGGTCTTCTCAGCTAGGTTTGCTAAGAAGTCTTCCTTCTGTGAATATGTTACCAGTGGTCTTGGATGGGTCTTCCTCAGTTAGGTTTGCTAAAAGTCTTCCTCTGTGAATATGTTACCAGTGGTCTTGGATGGGTCTTCCTCAGTTAGGTTTGCTATGAAGTCTTCCTCTGTGAATATGTACCAGTGGTCTTGGATGGGTCTTCCTCAGCAGGTTTGCTAAAGTCTTCCTCTGTGAATATGTTACCAGTGGTCTTGGATGGGTCTTCCTCAGTTAGGTTTGCTATGAAGTCTTCCTCTGTGAATATGTTACCAGTGGTCTTGGATGGTTCTTCTTCAGTTAGGTTTGCTATGAAGTCTTCCTCTGTGAATATGTTACCAGTGGTCTTGGATGGGTCTTCCTCAGTTAGGTTTGCTATGAAGTCTTCCTCTGTGAATATGTTACCAGTGGTCTTGGATGGGTCTTCCTCAGCTAGGTTTGCTAAGAAGTCTTCCTCTGTGAATATGTTACCAGTGGTCTTGAAAGGTCGTTCCTCAGTTAGGTTTGCTATGAAGTCTTCCTCTGCGATTATGTTAAGAAGTTTTACTCTTTCAATATGTTACCAGTGGTCTTGGATGGGTCTTCCTCAGCTAGGTTTGCTATAAAGTCTTCCTCTGTGAATATGTTTCCAGTGGTCTTGGATGGGTCTTCTCAGTTAGATTTGTTATGAAGTCTTCCCCTGTGAATATGTTAAGAAGTCTTCCTCTGTGAATATGTTACCAGTGGTCTTGGATGGGTCTTCCTCAGCTAGATTTGCTATGAAGTCTTCCTCTGTGAATATGTTACCAGTGGTCTTGGATGGGTCTTCCTCAGTTAGGTTTGCTATGGAAGTCTTCCTCTGTGAATATGTTACCAGTGGTCTTGGATGGGTCATCCTCAGTTAGGTTTGCTATGAAGTCTTCCTCTGTGAATATGTTACCAGTGGTCTTGGATGGTCTTCCTCAGTTAGGTTTGCTATGAAGTCTTCCTCTGTGAATATGTTACCAGTGGTCTTGAATGGGTCTTCCTCAGTTAGGTTTGCTATGAAGTCTTCCTCTGTGAATATGTTACCAGTGGTCTTGAAAGGGTCGTCCTCAGTTAGGTTTGCTATGAAGTCTTCCTCGTGAATATGTTACCAGTGGTCTTGGATGGTCTTCCTCAGCTAGGTTTGCTATGAAGTCTTCCTCTGTGAATATGTTACCAGTGGTCTTGGATGGTTCTTCCTAGTTAGGTTTACTATGAAGTCTTCCTCTGTGAATATGTTACCAGTGGTCTTGGATGGTTCTTCCTCAGTTAGGTTTGCTAAGAGTCTTCCTCTGTGAATATATTACCAGTGCTCTTGGATGGGTCTTCCTCAGCTAGGTTTGGTAAGAAGTCTTCCTCTGTGAATATGTTACCAGCGATCTTGGATGGTCTTCCTCAGTAGGTTTGCTAAAAGTCTTCCTCTGTGAATATGTTACCAGAGGTCTTGGATGGGTCTTCCTCAGTTAGGTTTGCTATGAAGTCTTCCTCTGTGAATATGATTACCAGTGGTCTTGGATGGGTCTTCCTCAGCTAGGTTTGCTAAAATGTCTTCCTCTGTGAATATGTTACCATGGTCTTGGATGGGTCTTCCTCAGTTAGGTTTGCTATGAAGTCTTCCTCTGTGAATATGTTACCAGTGGTCTTGGATGGTTCTTCTTCAGTTAGGTTTGCTATGAAGTCTTCCTCTGTGAATATGTTACCAGTGGTCTTGAATGGGTCTTCCTCAGTTAGGTTTGCTATGAAGTCTTCCTCTGTGAATATGTTACCAGTGGTCTTGAAAGGGTCGTCCTCAGTTAGGTTTGCTATGAAGTCTTCCTCTGTGAATATGTTAAGAAGTCTTCCTCTTTGAATATGTTACCAGTGGTCTTGGATTGGTCTTCCCCAGCTAGGTTTGCTATGAAGTCTTCCTCTGTGAATATGTTACCAGTGGTCTTGGATGGGTCTTCTTCAGTTAGGTTTGCTATGAAGTCTTCCTCTGTGAATATGTTAAGAAGTCTTCCTCTGTGAATATGTCACCAGTGGTCTTAAATGGGTCTTCCTCAGCTAGATTTGCTTTGAAGTCTTCCTCTGTGAATATGTTACCAGTGGTCTTGGATGGGTCGTTTTCAGTTAGGTTTGCTATGAAGTCTTCTTCTGTGAATATGTTACCAGTGGTCTTGGATGGTTCTTCTTCAGTTAGTTTTGCTATGAAGTCTTCCTCTGTGAATATGTTACCAGTTGTTTTGGATGGGTCTTCCTCAGCTAGGTTTCCTAAAAAGTCTTCCTCTGTGAATATGTTACCAGTGGTCTTGAATGGGTCTTCCTCAGTTAGGTTTGCTAAGAAGTCTTCCTCTGTGAATATATTACCGGTGCTTTTGGATGGGTCTTCTCAGCTAGGTTTGGTAAGAAGTCTTCTTCTGTGAATAACTTACCAGTGGTCTTGGATGGGTCTTCCTTAGCTAGGTTTCCTAAAAAGTCTTCCTCTGTGAATATGTTACCAGTGGTCTTGGATGGGTCTTCCTCAGTTAGGTTTGCTATGAAGTCTTCCTCTGTGAATATGATACCAGTGGTCTTGGATGGGTCTTCCTCAGCTAGGTTTGCTAAAAAGTCTTCCTCTGTGAATATGTTACCATTGGTCTTAGATGGGTCTTCCTCAGTTAGGTTTGCTATGAAGTCTTCCTTTGTGAATATGTTACCAGTGGTCTTGGATTGTTCTTCTTCAGTTAGGTTTGCTATGAATTATTCATCTGTGAATATGTAACCAGTGGTCTTGGATGGGTCTTCCTCAGTTAGGTTTGCTATGAAGTCTTCCTCTGTGAGTATGTTACCAGTGGTCTTGGATGGGTCTTCCTCAGCTAGGTTTGCTAAGAAGTCTTCCTCTGTGAATATGTTACCAGTGGTCTTGAAAGGGTCGTCCTCAGTTAGGTTTTCTATGAAGTCTTCCTCTGCGATTATGTTAAGAAGTTTTCCTCTTTCAATATGTTACCAGTGGTCTTGGATTGGTCTTCCTCAGCTAGGTTTGCTATAAAGTCTTCCTCTGTGAATATGTTACCAGTGGTCTTGGATGGGTCTTCTTCAGTTAGATTTGTTATGAAGTCTTCCCCTGTGAATATGTTAAGAAGTCTTCCTCTGTGAATATGTTACCAGTGGTCTTAGATGGGTCTTCCTCAGCTAGATTTGCTTTGAAGTCTTCCTCTGTGAATATGTTACCAGTGGTCTTGGATGGGTCTTCCTCAGCTAGATTTGCTAGGAAGTCTTCCTCTGTGAATATGTTACCAGTGGTCTTGGATGGGTCATTTTCAGTTAGGTTTGCTATGAAGTCTTCTTCTGTGAATATGTTACCAGTGGTCTTGGATGGTTCTTTTTCAGTTAGGTTTGCTATGAAGTCTTCCTCTGTGAATATGTAACCTTTGGTCTTGGATGGGTCTTCCTCAGCGAGGTTTGCTATGAAGTCTTCCTCTGTGAATATGTTACCAGTGGTCTTGGATGGGTCTTCCTCAGTTAGGTTTGCTATGAAGTCTTCCTCTGTGAATATGTTACCAGTGGTCTTGGATTGTTCTTCTTCAGCTAGATTTGCTATGAAGTCTTCCTCTGTGAAAATGTTACCAGTGGTCTTGGATGGTTCTTCCTCAGTTAGGTTTACTATGAAGTCTTCCTCTGTGAATATGTTACCAGTGGTCTTGGATGGTTCTTCCTCGGTTAGGTTTGCTAAGAGGTCTTCCTCGGTGAATATATTACCAGTGCTCTTGGATGGGTCTTCCTCAGCCAGGTTTGGTAAGAAGTTTTCCTCTGTGAATAACTTACTAGCGATCTTGGATAGGTCTTCCTCAGCTAGGTTTCCTAAAAGGTCTTCCTCTGTGAATATGTTACCAGAGGTCTTGGATGGGTCTTCCTCAGTTAGGTTTGCTATGAAGTCTTCCTCTGTGAATATGATACCAGTGGTCTTGGATGGGTCTTCCTCAGCTAGGTTTGCTAAAAAGTCTTCCTCTGTGAATATGTTACCATTGGTCTTTGATGGGTCATCCTCAGTTAGGTTTGCTATGAAGTCTTCCTCTGTGAATATGTTACCAGTGGTCTTGGATTGTTCTTCTTCAGTTAGGTTTGCTATAAAGTCTTCCTCTGTGAATATGTTACCAGTGGTCTTGAATGGGTCTTCCTCAGTTAGGTTTGCTATGAAGTCTTCCTCTGTGAATATGTTACCAGTGGTCTTGAAAGGGTCGTCCTCAGGTAGATTTGCTATGAAGTCTTCCTCTGTGAATATGTTAAGAAGTCTTCCTCTTTGAATATGTTACCAATGGTCTTGGATTGGTCTTCCTCAGCTAGGTTTGCTATAAAGTCTTCCTCTGTGAATATGTTACCAGTGGTCTTGGATGGGTCTTCTTCAGTTAGGTTTGCTATGAAGTCTTCCTTTGTGAGTATGTTACCAGTGGTCTTGGATGGGTCTTCTTCAGTTAGGTTTGCTATGAAGTCTTCCTCTGTGAATATGTTACCAGTGGTCTTGGATGGTTCTTCCTCAGTTAGGTTTGCTAAGAAGTCTTCCTCTGTTAATATATTAATAGTGCTCTTGGATGGGTCTTCCTCAGCTAGGTTTGGTAAGAAGTCTTCCTCTGTGAATAACTTACTAGCGATCTTGGATAGGTCTTCCTCAGCTAGGTTTCCTAAAAGGTCTTCCTCTGTGAATATGTTACCAGAGGTCTTGGATGGGTCTTCCTCAGTTAGGTTTGCTATGAAGTCTTCCTCTGTGAATATGTTACCAGTGGTCTTGAATGGGTCTTCCTCAGTTAGGTTTGCTATGAAGTCTTCCTCTGTGAATATGTTACCAGTGGTCTTGAAAGGGTCGTCCTCAGTTAGGTTTGCTATGAAGTCTTCCTCGTGGAATATGTTACCAGTGGTCTTGGATTGTTCTTCTTCAGCTAGGTTTGCTATGAAGTCTTCCTCTGTGAATATGTTACCAGTGGTCTTGGATGGTTCTTCCTCAGTTAGGTTTACTATGAAGTCTTCCTCTGTGAATATGTTACCAGTGGTCTTGGATGGTTCTTCCTCAGTTAGGTTTGCTAAGAGGTCTTCCTCGGTGAATATATTACCAGTGCTCTTGGATGGGTCTTCCTCAGCTAGGTTTGGTAAGAAGTTTTCCTCTGTGAATAACTTACTAGCGATCTTGGATAGGTCTTCCTCAGCTAGGTTTCCTAAAAGGTCTTCCTCTGTGAATATGTTACCAGAGGTCTTGGATGGGTCTTCCTCAGTTAGGTTTGCTATGAAGTCTTCCTCTGTGAATATGATACCAGTGGTCTTGGATGGGTCTTCCTCAGCTAGGTTTGCTAAAATGTCTTCCTCTGTGAATATGTTACCATTGGTCTTGGATGGGTCATCCTCAGTTAGGTTTGCTATGGAGTCTTCCTCTGTGAATATGTTACCAGTGGTCTTGGATGGTTCTTCTTCAGTTAGGTTTGCTATGAAGTCTTCCTCTGTGAATATGTTACCAGTGGTCTTGAATGGGTCTTCCTCAGTTAGGTTTGCTATGAAGTCTTCCTCTGTGAATATGTTACCAGTGGTCTTGAAAGGGTCGTCCTCAGTTAGGTTTGCTATGAAGTCTTCCTCTGTGAATATGTTAAGAAGTCTTCCTCTTTGAATATGTTACCAGTGGTCTTGGATTGGTCTTCCTCAGCTAGGTTTGCTATGAAGTCTTCCTCTGTGAATATGTTACCAGTGGTCTTGGATGGGTCTTCTTCAGTTAGGTTTGCTATGAAGTCTTCCTCTGTGAATATGTTAAGAAGTCTTCCTCTGTGAATATGTCACCAGTGGTCTTAAATGGGTCTTACTCAGCTAGATTTGCTTTGAAGTCTTCCTCTGTGAATATGTTACCAGTGGTCTTGGATGGGTCGTTTTCAGTTAGGTTTGCTATGAAGTCTTCTTCTGTGAATATGTTACCAGTGGTCTTGGATGGTTCTTCTTCAGTTAGTTTTGCTATGAAGTCTTCCTCTGTGAATATGTTACCAGTTGTTTTGGATGGGTCTTCCTCAGCTAGGTTTCCTAAAAAGTCTTCCTCTGTGAATATGTTACCAGTGGTCTTGAATGGGTCTTCCTCAGTTAGGTTTGCTAAGAAGTCTTCCTCTGTGAATATATTACCGGTGCTTTTGGATGGGTCTTCTCAGCTAGGTTTGGTAAGAAGTCTTCTTCTGTGAATAACTTACCAGCGATCTTGGATGGGTCTTCCTTAGCTAGGTTTCCTAAAAAGTCTTCCTCTGTGAATATGTTACCAATGGTCTTGGATGGGTCTTCCTCAGTTAGGTTTGCTATGAAGTCTTCCTCTGTGAATATGATACCAGTGGTCTTGGATGGGTCTTCCTCAGCTAGGTTTGCTAAAAAGTCTTCCTCTGTGAATATGTTACCATTGGTCTTGGATGGGTCTTCCTCAGTTAGGTTTGCTATGAAGTCTTCCTTTGTGAATATGTTACCAGTGGTCTTGGATGGTTCTTCTTCAGTTAGGTTTGCTATGAATTATTCCTCTGTGAATATGTAACCAGTGGTCTTGGATGGGTCTTCCTCAGCTAGGTTTGCTAAGAAGTCTTCCTCTGTGAATATGTTACCAGTGGTCTTGGATGGGTCATCCTCAGTTAGGTTTGCTATGGAGTCTTCCTCTGTGAATATGTTACCAGTGGTCTTGGATGGTTCTTCTTCAGTTAGGTTTGCTATGAAGTCTTCCTCTGTGAATATGTTACCAGTGGTCTTGAATGGGTCTTCCTCAGTTAGGTTTGCTATGAAGTCTTCCTCTGTGAATATGTTACCAGTGGTCTTGAAAGGGTCGTCCTCAGTTAGGTTTGCTATGAAGTCTTCCTCTGCGATTATGTTAAGAAGTTTTCCTCTTTCAATATGTTACCAGTGGTCTTGGATTGGTCTTCCTCAGCTAGGTTTGCTATAAAGTCTTCCTCTGTGAATATGTTACCAGTGGTCTTGGATGGGTCTTCTTCAGTTAGATTTGTTATGAAGTCTTCCCCTGTGAATATGTTAAGAAGTCTTCCTCTGTGAATATGTTACCAGTGGTCTTAGATGGGTCTTCCTCAGATAGATTTGCTTTGAAGTCTTCCTCTGTGAATATGTTACCAGTGGTCTTGGATGGGTCTTCCTCAGCTAGATTTGCTAGGAAGTCTTCCTCTGTGAATATGTTACCAGTGGTCTTGGATGGGTCATTTTCAGTTAGGTTTGCTATGAAGTCTTCTTCTGTGAATATGTTACCAGTGGTCTTGGATGGTTCTTTTTCAGTTAGGTTTGCTATGAAGTCTTCCTCTGTGAATATGTAACCTTTGGTCTTGGATGGGTCTTCCTCAGCGAGGTTTGCTATGAAGTCTTCCTCTGTGAATATGTTACCAGTGGTCTTGGATGGGTCTTCCTCAGTTAGGTTTGCTATGAAGTCTTCCTCTGTGAATATGTTACCAGTGGTCTTGGATTGTTCTTCTTCAGCTAGATTTGCTATGAAGTCTTCCTCTGTGAATATGTTACCAGTGGTCTTGGATGGTTCTTCCTCAGTTAGGTTTACTATGAAGTCTTCCTCTGTGAATATGTTACCAGTGGTCTTGGATGGTTCTTCCTCGGTTAGGTTTGCTAAGAGGTCTTCCTCGGTGAATATATTACCAGTGCTCTTGGATGGGTCTTCCTCAGCTAGGTTTGGTAAGAAGTTTTCCTCTGTGAATAACTTACTAGCGATCTTGGATAGGTCTTCCTCAGCTAGGTTTCCTAAAAGGTCTTCCTCTGTGAATATGTTACCAGAGGTCTTGGATGGGTCTTCCTCAGTTAGGTTTGCTATGAAGTCTTCCTCTGTGAATATGATACCAGTGGTCTTGGATGGGTCTTCCTCAGCTAGGTTTGCTAAAAAGTCTTCCTCTGTGAATATGTTACCATTGGTCTTTGATGGGTCATCCTCAGTTAGGTTTGCTATGAAGTCTTCCTCTGTGAATATGTTACCAGTGGTCTTGGATTGTTCTTCTTCAGTTAGGTTTGCTATAAAGTCTTCCTCTGTGAATATGTTACCAGTGGTCTTGAATGGGTCTTCCTCAGTTAGGTTTGCTATGAAGTCTTCCTCTGTGAATATGTTACCAGTGGTCTTGAAAGGGTCGTCCTCAGTTAGATTTGCTATGAAGTCTTCCTCTGTGAATATGTTAAGAAGTCTTCCTCTTTGAATATGTTACCAGTGGTCTTGGATTGGTCTTCCTCAGCTAGGTTTGCTATAAAGTCTTCCTCTGTGAATATGTTACCAGTGGTCTTGGATGGGTCTTCTTCAGTTAGGTTTGCTATGAAGTCTTCCTTTGTGAGTATGTTACCAGTGGTCTTGGATGGGTCTTCTTCAGTTAGGTTTGCTATGAAGTCTTCCTCTGTGAATATGTTAAGAAGTCTTCCTCTGTGAATATGTTACCAGTGGTCTTAAATGGGTCTTCCTCAGCTAGATTTGCTTTGAAGTCTTCCTCTGTGAATATGTTACCAGTGTTCTTGGATGGGTCTTCCTCAGCTAGATTTGCTATGAAGTCTTCCTCTGTGAATATGTTACCAGTGGTCTTGGATGGGTCGTTTTCTGTTAGGTTTACTATGAAGTCTTCTTCTGTGAATATGTTACCAGTGGTCTTGGAAGGTTCTTCTTCAGTTAGGTTTGCTATTAAGTCTTCCTCTGTGAATATGTTACCAGTGGTTTTGGATGGGTCTTCCTCAGCTAGGTTTCCTAAAAAGTCTTCCTCTGTGAATATGTTACCAGTGGTCTTGAATGGGTCTTCCTCAGTTAGGTTTGCTAAGAAGTCTTCCTCTGTGAATATATTACCGGTGCTTTTGGATGGGTCTTCTCAGCTAGGTTTGGTAAGAAGTCTTCTTTTGTGAATAACTTACCAGCGATCTTGGATGGGTCTTCCTCAGCTAGGTTTCCTAAAAAGTCTTTCTCTGTGAATATGTTACCAGTGGTCTTGGATGGTTCTTCTGTTAGGTTTGCTATGAAGTCTTCCTCAGGGAATATGTTACCAGTGGTCTTGGATGGGTCTTCCTCAGTTAGGTTTGCTATGAAGTCTTCCTCTGTGAATATGTTACCAGTGGTTTTGGATTGGTCTTCCTCAGCTAGGTTTGCGAAGAAATCTTCCTCTGTGAATATGTTATCAGTGGTCTTGGATGGGTCTTCCTCAGCGAGGTTTGCTATGAAGTCTTCCTCTGTGAATATGTTACCAGTGGTCTTGGATGGGTCTTCCTCAGTTAGGTTTGCTATGAAGTCTTCCTCTGTGAATATGTTACCAGTGGTCTTGGATTGTTCTTCTTCAGCTAGGTTTGCTATGAAGTCTTCCTCTGTGAATATGTTACCAGTGGTCTTGGATGGTTCTTCCTCAGTTAGGGTTACTATGAAGTCTTCCTCTGTGAATATGTTACCAGTGGTCTTGGATGGTTCTTCCTCAGTTAGGTTTGCTAAGAGGTTTTCCTCGGTGAATATATTACCAGTGCTCTTGGATGGGTCTTCTTCAGCTAGGTTTCCTAAAAGGTCTTCCTCTGTGAATATGTTACCAGTGGTCTTGGATGGGTCTTCCTCAGCTAGGTTTGCTCTGAAGTCTTCCTCTGTGAATATGTTACCATTGGTCTTGGATGGGTCATCCTCAGTTAGGTTTGCTATGAAGTCTTCCTCTGTGAATATGTTACCAGTGGTCTTGGATGGTTCTTCTTCAGTTAGGTTTGCTATGAAGTCTTCCTCTGTGAATATGTTACCAGTGGTCTTGAATGGGTCTTCCTCAGTTAGGTTTGCTATGAAGTCTTCCTCTGTGAATATGTTACCAGTGGTCTTGAAAGGGTCGTCCTCAGTTAGGTTTGCTATGAAGTCTTCCTCTGTGAATATGTTAAGAAGTCTTCCTCTTTGAATATGTTACCAGTGGTCTTGGATTGGTCTTCCTCAGCTAGGTTTGCTATAAAGTCTTCCTCTGTGAATATGTTACCAGTGGTCTTGGATGGGTCTTCTTCAGTTAGGTTTGCTATGAAGTCTTCCTCTGTGAATATCTTAAGAAGTCTTCCTCTGTGAATATGTTACCAGTGGTCTTAAATGGGTCTTCCTCAGCTAGATTTGCTTTGAAGTCTTCCTCTGTGAATAGGTTACCAGTGGTCTTGGATGGGTCTTCCTCAGCTAGATTTGCTATGAAGTCTTCCTCTGTGAATATGTTACCAGTGGTCTTGGATGGGTCGTTTTCAGTTAGGTTTGCTATGAAGTCTTCTTCTGTGAATATGTTACCAGTGGTCTTGGATGGTTCTTCTTCAGTTAGGTTTGCTATGAAGTCTTCCTCTGTGAAAATGTTACCAGTTGTTTTGGATGGGTCGTCCTCAGTTAGATTTGCTATGGAGTCTTCCTCTGATAATATGTTACCAGTGGTCTTGGATGGTTCTTCTTCAGTTTGGTTTGCTATGAAGTCTTCCTCTGTGAATATGTTACCAGTGGTCTTGGATGGTTCTTCCTCAGTTAGGTTTGCTAAGAAGTCTTCCTCTGTGAACATGTTACTAGTGGTCTTGGATGGGTCTTCCTCAGCGAGGTTTGCTATGAAGTCTTCCTCTGTGAATATGTTACCAGTGGTCTTGAATGGGTCTTCCTCAGTTAGGTTTGCTATGAAGTCTTCCTCTGTGAATATGTTACCAGTGGTCTTGGATTGTTCTTCTTCAGTTAGGTTTGATATGAAATCTTCCTCTGTGAATATGTTACCAGTGGTCTTGGATGTTTCTTCCTCAGTTAGGTTTGCTAAGAAGTCTTCCTCTGTGAATATATTACCAGTGCTCTTGGATGGGTCTTCCTCAGCTAGGTTTGGTAAGAGGTCTTCCTCTGTGAATAACTTACTAGCGATCTTGGATAGGTCTTCCTCAGCTAGGTTTCCTAAAAGGTCTTTCTCTGTGAATATTTTACCAGAGGTCTTGGATGGGTCTTCCTCAGTTAGGTTTGCTATGAAGTCTTCCTCTGTGAATATGATACCAGTGGTCTTGGATGGGTCTTCCTCAGCTAGGTTTGCTAAAAAGTCTTCCTCTGTGAATATATTACCATTGGTCTTGGATGGGTCTTCCTCAGTTAGGTTTGCTATGAAGTCTTCCTTTGTGAATATGTTACCAGTGGTCTTGGATTGGTCTTCCTCAGTTAGGTTTGCTATGAAGTCTTCCTCTGTGAATATGATACCAGTGGTCTTGGATGGGTCTTCTTCAGCTAGGTTTGCTAAAAAGTCTTCCTCTGTGAATATGTTACCATTGGTCTTGGATGGGTCTTCCTCAGTTAGGATTGCTATGAAGTCTTCCTTTGTGAATATGTTACCAGTGGTCTTGGATGGTTCTTCTTCAGTTACGTTTGCTATGAAGTATTCCTCTGTGAATATGTAACCAGTGGTCTTGGATGGGTCTTCCTCAGTTAGGTTTGCTATGAAGTTTTCCTCTGTGAATATGTTACCAGTGGTCTTGGATAGGTCTTCCTCAGCTAAGTTTGCTAAGAAGTCTTCCTCTGTGACTATGTTACCAGTGGTCTTGAAAGGGTCGTCCTCAGTTAGGTTTGCTATGAAGTCTTCCTCTGTGATTATGTTAAGAAGTCTTCCTCTTTCAATATGTTACCAGTGGTCTTGGATTGGTCTTCCTCAGCTAGGTTTGCTATAAAGTCTTCCTCTGTGAATATGTTACCAGTGGTCTTGGATGGGTCTTCTTCAGTTAGGTTTGCTATGAAGTCTTCCTCTGTGAATATGTTAAGAAGTCTTCCTCTGTGAATATGTTACCAGTGGTCTTAGATGGGTCTTCCTCAGCTAGATTTGCTTTGAAGTCTTCCTCTGTGAATATGTTACCACTGGTCTTGGATGGGTCTTCCTCAGCTAGATTTGCTATGAAGTCTTCCTCTGTGAATATGTTACCAGTGGTCTTGGATGAGTCATTTTCAGTTAGGTTTGCTATGAAGTCTTCTTCTGTGAATATGTTACCAGTGGTCTTGGATGGTTCTTTTTCAGTTAGGTTTGCTATGAAGTCTTCCTCTGTGAATATGTTACCAGTGGTCTTGGATGGTTCTTCTTCAGTTTGGTTTGCTATGAAGTCTTCTTCTGTGAATATTTTACCAGTGGTCTTGGATAGTTCTTCCTCAGTTAGGTTTGCTAAGAAGTCTTCCTCTGTGAATATGTAACCTTTGGTCTTGGATGGGTCTTCCTCAGCGAGGTTTGCTATGAAGTCTTCCTCTGTGAATATGTTACCAGTGGTCTTGGATGGGTCTTCCTCAGTTAGGTTTGCTATGAAGTCTTCCTCGTTTAATATGTTACCAGTGGTCTTGGATTGTTCTTCTTCAGCTAGGTTTGCTATGAAGTCTTCCTCTGTGAATATGTTACCAGTGGTCTTGGATGGTTCTTCCTCAGTTAGGTTTACTATGAAGTCTTCCTCTGTGAATATGTTACCAGTGGTCTTGGATGGTTCTTCCTCAGTTAGGTTTGCTAAGAGGTCTTCCTCGGTGAATATATTACCAGTGCTCTTGGATGGGTCTTCCCCAGCTAGGTTTGGTAAGAAGTTTTCCTCTGTGAATAACTTACTAGCGATCTAGGATAGGTCTTCCTCAGCTAGGTTTCCTAAAAGGTCTTCCTCTGTGAATATATTACCAGAGGTCTTGGATGGGTCTTCCTCAGTTAGGTTTGCTATGAAGTCTTCCTCTGTGAATATGATACCAGTGGTCTTGGATGGGTCTTCCTCAGCTAGGTTTCCTAAAAAGTCTTCCTCTGTGAATATGTTACCATTGGTCTTGGATGGGTCTTCCTTAGTTAGGTTTGCTATGAAGTCTTCCTTTGTGAATATGTTACCAGTGGTCTTGGATGGTTCTTCTTCAGTTAGGTTTGCTATGAAGTATTCCTCTGTGAATATGTAACCAGTGGTCTTGGATTGGTCATCCTCAGTTAGGTTTGCTATGGAGTCTTCCTCTGTGAATATGTTACCAGTGGTCTTGAATGGGTCTTCCTCAGTTAGGTTTGCTATGAAGTCTTCCTCTGTGAATATGTTACCAGTGGTCTTGAAAGGGTCGTCCTCAGTTAGGTTTGCTATGAAGTCTTCCTCTGTGAATATGTTAAGAAGTCTTCCTCTTTGAATATGTTACCAGTGGTCTTGGATTGGTCTTCCTCAGCTAGGTTTGCTATGAAGTCTTCCTCTGTGAATATGTTACCAGTGGTCTTGGATGGGTCTTCTTCAGTTAGGTTTGCTATGAAGTCTTCCTCTGTGAATATGTTAAGAAGTCTTCCTCTGTGAATATGTCACCAGTGGTCTTAAATGGGTCTTCCTCAGCTAGATTTGCTTTGAAGTCTTCCTCTGTGAATATGTTACCAGTGGTCTTGGATGGGTCTTCCTCAGCTAGTTTTGCTATGAAGTCTTCCTCTGTGAATATGTTACCAGTGGTCTTGGATGGGTCGTTTTCAGTTAGGTTTGCTATGAAGTCTTCTTCTGTGAATATGTTACCAGTGGTCTTGGATGGTTCTTCTTCAGTTAGGTTTGCTATGAAGTCTTCCTCTGTGAATATGTTACCAGTGGTTTTGGATGGGTCTTCCTCAGCTAGGTTTCCTAAAAAGTCTTCCTCTGTGAATATGTTACCAGTGGTCTTGAATGGGTCTTCCTCAGTTAGGTTTGCTAAGAAGTCTTCCTCTGTGAATATATTACCGGTGCTTTTGGATGGGTCTTCTCAGCTATGTTTGGTAAGAAGTCTTCTTCTCTGAATAACTTACCAGCGATCTTGGATGGGTCTTCCTCAGCTAGATTTCCTAAAAAGTCTTCCTCTGTGAATATGTTACCAGTGGTCTTGGATGGGTCTTCCTCAGTTAGGTTTGCTATGAAGTCTTCCTCTGTGAATATGATACCAGTGGTCTTGGATGGGTCTTCCTCAGCTAGGTTTACTAAAAAGTCTTCCTCTGTGAATATGTTACCAGTGGTCTTGGATGGTTCTTCTTCAGTTAGGTTTGCTATGAAGTATTCCTCTGTGAATATGTAACCAGTGGTCTTGGATGGGTCTTCCTCAGTTAGGTTTGCTATGAAGTCTTCCTCTGTGAGTATGTTACCAGTGGTCTTGGATGGGTCTTCCTCAGCTAGGTTTGCTAAGAAGTCTTCCTCTGTGAATATGTTACCAGTGGTCTTGAAAGGGTCGTCCTCAGTTAGGTTTGCTATGAAGTCTTCCTCTGCGATTATGTTAAGAAGTTTTCCTCTTTCAATATGTTACCAGTGGTCTTGGATTGGTCTTCCTCAGCTAGGTTTGCTATAAAGTCTTCCTCTGTGAATATGTTACTAGTGGTCTTGGATGGGTCTTCTTCAGTTAGGTTTGTTATGAAGTCTTCCCCTGTGAATATGTTAAGAAGTCTTCCTCTGTGAATATGTTACCAGTGGTCTTAGATGGGTCTTCCTCAGCTAGATTTGCTTTGAAGTCTTCCTCTGTGAATATGTTACCAGTAGTCTTGGATGGGTCTTCCTCAGCTAGATTTGCTAGGAAGTCTTCCTCTGTGAATATGTTACCAGTGGTCTTGGATGGGTCATTTTCAGTTAGGTTTGCTATGAAGTCTTCTTCTGTGAATATGTTACCAGTGGTCTTGGATGGTTCTTTTTCAGTTAGGTTTGCTAAGAAGTCTTCCTCTGTGAATATGTTACCAGTGGTCTTGGATGGTTCTTCTTCAGTTTGGTTTGCTATGAAGTCTTCCTCTGTGAATATGTTACCAGTGGTCTTGGATGGTTCTTCCTCAGTTAGGTTTGCTAAGAAGTCTTCCTCTGTGAATATGTAACCTTTGGTCTTGGATGGGTCTTCCTCAGCGAGGTTTGCTATGAAGTCTTCCTCTGTGAATATGTTACCAGTGGTCTTGGATTGGTCTTCCTCAGTTAGGTTTGCTATGAAGTCTTCCTCTGTGAATATGTTACCAGTGGTCTTGGATTGTTCTTCTTCAGCTAGGTTTGCTATGAAGTCTTCCTCTGTGAATATGTTACCAGTGGTCTTGGATGGTTCTTCCTCAGTTAGGTTTACTATGAAGTCTTCCTCTGTGAATATGTTACCAGTGGTCTTGGAAGGTTCTTCCTCGGTTAGGTTTGCTAAGAGGTCTTCCTCGGTGAATATATTACCAGTGCTCTTGGATGGGTCTTCCTCAGCTAGGTTTGGTAAGAAGTTTTCCTCTGTGAATAACTTACTAGCGATCTTGGATAGGTCTTCCTCAGCTAGGTTTCCTAAAAGGTCTTCCTCTGTGAATATGTTACCAGAGGTCTTGGATGGGTCTTCCTCAGTTAGGTTTGCTATGAAGTCTTCCTCTGTGAATATGTTACCAGTGGTCTTGGATTGTTCTTCTTCAGCTAGGTTTGCTATGAAGTCTTCCTCTGTGAATATGTTACCAGTGGTCTTGGATGGTTCTTCCTCAGTTAGGTTTACTATGAAGTCTTCCTCTGTGAATATGTTACCAGTGGTCTTGGATGGTTCTTCCTCGGTTAGGTTTGCTAAGAGGTCTTCCTCGGTGAATATATTACCAGTGCTCTTGGATGGGTCTTCCTCAGCTAGGTTTGGTAAGAAGTTTTCCTCTGTGAATAACTTACTAGCGATCTTGGATAGGTCTTCCTCAGCTAGGTTTCCTAAAAGGTCTTCCTCTGTGAATATGTTACCAGAGGTCTTGGATGGGTCTTCCTCAGTTAGGTTTGCTATGAAGTCTTCCTCTGTGAATATGTTAAAAAGTCTTCCTTTGTGAATATGTTACCAATGGTCTTGAATGGGTCGTCCTCAGTTAGATTTGCTATGGAGTCTTCCTCTGTTAATATGTTACCAGTTGTCTTGGATGGTTCTTCTTCAGTTTGGTTTGCTATGAAGTCTTCCTCTGTGAATATGTTACCAGTGGTCTTGGATGGTTCTTTCTCAATTTGGTTTGCTAAGAAGTCTTCCTCTGTTAATATGTTACTAGTGGTCTTGGATGGGTCTTCCTCAGCGAGGTTTGCTATGAAGTCTTCCTCTGTGAATATGTTACCAGTGGTCTTGAATGGGTCTTCCTCAGTTAGGTTTGCTATGAAGTCTTCCTCTGTGAATATGTTACCAGTGGTCTTGGATTGTTCTTCTTCAGTTAGGTTTGCTATGAAGTCTTCCTCTGTGAATATGTTACCAGTGGTCTTTGATGGTTCTTCCTCAGTTAGGTTTGCTAAGAAGTCTTCCTCTGTGAATATATTACCAGTGCTCTTGGATGGGTCTTCCTCAGCTAGGTTTGGTAAGAAGTCTTCCTCTGTGAATAACTTACTATCGATCTTGGATAGGTCTTCCTCAGCTAGGTTTCCTAAAAGGTCTTCCTCTATGAATATGTTACCAGAGGTCTTGGATGGGTCTTCCTCAGTTAGGTTTGCTATTAAGTCTTCTTCTGTGAATATGATACCAGTGGTCTTAGATGGGTCTTCCTCAGCTAGGTTTGCTAAAAAGTCTTCCTCTGTGAATATATTACCATTGGTCTTGGATGGGTCTTCCTCAGTTAGGTTTGCTATGAAGTTTTCCTTTGTGAATATGTTACCAGTGGTCTTGGATGGGTCTTCCTCAGTTAGGTTTGCTATGAAGTCTTCCTCTGTGAATATGATACCAGTGGTCTTGGATGGGTCTTCCTCAGCTAGGTTTGCTAAAAAGTCTTCCTCTGTGAATATGTTACCATTGGTCTTGGATGGGTCTTCCTCAGTTAGGTTTGCTATGAAGTCTTCCTTTGTGAATATGTTACCAGTGGTCTTGGATGGTTCTTCTTCAGTTAGGTTTGCTATGAAGTCTTCCTCTGTGAATATGTAACCAGTGGTCTTGGATGGGTCTTCCTCAGTTAGGTTTGCTATGAAGTCTTCCTCTGTGAATATATTACCAGTGGTCTTGGATGGGTCTTCCTCAGCTAGGTTTGCTAAGAAGTCTTCCTCTGTGAATATGTTACCAGTGGTCTTGAAAGGGTCGTCCTCAGTTAGGTTTGCTATGAAGTCTTCCTCTGTGATTATGTTAAGAAGTCTTCCTCTTTCAATATGTTACCAGTGGTCTTGGATTGGTCTTCCTCAGCTAGGTTTGCTATAAAGTCTTCCTCTGTGAATATGTTACCAGTGGTCTTGGATGGGTCTTCTTCAGTTAGGTTTGCTATGAAGTCTTCCTCTGTGAATATGTTAAGAAGTCTACCTCTGTAAATATGTTACCAGTGGTCTTAGATGGGTCTTCCTCAGCTAGATTTGCTTTGAAGTCTCCCTCTGTGAATATGTTACCAGTGGTCTTGGATGGGTCTTCCTTAGCTAGATTTGCTATGAAGTCTTCCTCTGTGAATATGTTACCAGTGGTCTTGGATGGGTCATTTTCAGTTAGGTTTGCTATGAAGTCTTCTTCTGTGAATATGTTACCAGTGGTCTTGGATGGTTCTTTTTTAGTTAGGATTGCTATGAAGTCTTCCTCTGTGAATATGTTACCAGTGGTCTTGAATGGTTCGTCCTCAGTTAGGTTTGGTCTGAAGTCCTCCTCTGTGAATATGTTAAAATGTCTTCCTCTTTTAATATGTTACCAGTGGTCTTGGATGGGTCTTCCTCAGTTAGGTTTGCTATGAAGTCCTCCTCTTTGAATATGTTACCAGTGGTCTTGGATGGTTCTTCTTCAGTTAGGTTTGCTATGAAATCTTCCTCTGTGAATGTTACCAGTGGTCTTGAATGGGTCGTCCTCAGTTAGGTTTGCTATGGAGTCTTCCTCTGTTAATATGTTACCAGTGGTCTTGGATGGTTCTTCTTCAGTTTGGTTTGCTATGAAGTATTCCTCTGTGAATATTTTACCAGTGGTCTTGGATGGTTCTTCCTCAGTTAGGTTTGCTAAGAAGTCTTCCTCTGTGGATATGTTACCAGTGGTCTTGGATGGGTCTTCCTCAGCGAGGTTTGCTATGAAGTCTTCCTCTGTGAATATGTTACCAGTGGTCTTGGATGGTTCTTCTTCAGTTAGGTTTGCTATGAAGTCTTACTCTGTGAATATGTAACCAGGTGTCTTGGATGGGTCTTCCTCAGTTAGGTTTGCTAAGAAGTCTTCCTCTGTGAATATGTTACCAGTGGTCTTGGATGGGTCTTCCTCAGCGAGGTTTGCTATGAAGTCTTCCTTTGTGAATATGTTACCAGTGGTCTTGGATGGTTCTTCTTCAGTTAGGTTTGCTATGAAGTATTCCTCTGTGAATATGTAACCAGTGGTCTTGGATGGGTCTTCCTCAGTTAGGTTCGCTATGAAGTCTTCCTCTGTGAATATTTTACCAGTGGTCTTGGATGGTTCTTCCTCAGTTAGGTTTGCTAAGAAGTCTTCCTCTGTGAATATGTTACCGGTGGTCTTGGATGGGCCTTCCTCAGCGAAGTTTGCTATGAAGTCTTCCTCTGTGAATATGTTACCAGCGATCTTGGATGGGTCTTCCTCAGTTTGGTTTGCTATGAAGTCTTCCTCTGTGAATATTTTACCAGTGGTCTTGGATGGTTCTTCATCAGTTAGGTTTGCTAAGAAGTCTTCCTCTGTGAATATGTTACCGGTGGTCTTGGATGGGCCTTCCTCAGCGAAGTTTGCTATGAAGTCTTCCTCTGTGAATATGTTACCAGTGGTCTTGGATGGGTCTTCCTCAGTTAGGTTTGCTATGAAGTCTTCCTCTGTGAATATGTTACCAGTGGTATTGGATTGTTCTTCTTCAGCTAGGTTTGCTATGAAGTCTTCCTCTGTGAATATGTTAACAGTGGTCTTGGATGGTTCTTCCTCAGTTAGGTTTGCTTACCAGTGGTCTTGGATGGTTCTTCCTCAGTTAGGTTTGCTAAGAAGTCTTCCTCGGTGAATTTATTACCAGTGCTCTTGGATGGGTCTTCCTCAGCTAGGGTTGGTAAGAAGTCTTCCTCTGTGAATAACTTACTAGCGATCTAGGATAGGTCTTCCTCAGCTAGGTTTCCTAAAAGGTATTCCTCTGTGAATATGTTACCAGAGGTCTTGGATGGGACTTCCTCAGTTAGGTTTGCTATGAAGTCTTCCTCTGTGAATATGTTACCAGTGGTCTTGGATGGGTCATCCTCAGTTAGGTTTACTATGAAGTCCTCCTCTGTGAATATGTTACCAGTGGTCTTGGATGGTTCTTCTTCAGTTAGGTTTGCTATGAAGTCTTCATCTGTGAATATGTTACCAGTGGTCTTGAATGGGTCTTTCTCAGTTAGGTTTGCTATGAAGTCTTCCTCTGTGAATATGTTACCAGTGGTCTTGGTTGGGTCTTCCTCAGCTAGGTTTGCTAAGAAGTCTTCCTCTGTAAATATGTTACCAGTGGTCTTGAAAGGGTCGTCCTCAGTTAGGTTTGCTATGAAGTCTTCTCTGTGAATATGTTAAGAAGTCTTCCTCTTTGAATATGTTACCAGTGGTCTTGGATTGGTCTTCCTCAGCTAGGTTTGCTATAAAGTCTTCCTCTGTGAATATGTTACCAGTGGTCTTGGATGGACCTTCTTCAGTTAGGTTTGCTATGAAGTCTTCCTCTGTGAATATGTTAAGAAGTCTTCCTCTGTGAATATGTTACCAGTGGTCTTAGATGGGTCTTCCTCAGCTAAATTTGCTTTGAAGTCTTCCTCTGTGAATATGTTACCAGTGGTCTTGGATGGGTCTTCCTCAGCTAGATTTGCTATGAAGTCTTCCTCTGTGAATATGTTACCAGTGGTCTTGGGTGGGTCGTTTTCAGTTAGGTTTGCTATGAAGTCTTCTTCTGTGAATATGTTACCAGTGGTTTTGGATGGTTCTTCTTCAGTTAGGTTTGCTATGAAGTCTTCCTCTTTGAATATGTTACCAGTGGTTTTGCATGGGTCTTCCTCAGCTAGGTTTCCTGAAAAGTCTTCCTCTGTGAATATGTTTCCAGTGGTCTTGAATGGGTCTTCCTCAGTTAGGTTTGCTAAGAAGTCTTCCTCTGTGAATATATTACCAGTGCTTTTGGATGGGTCTTCTCAGCTAGGTTTGGTAAGAAGTCTTCTTCTGTGAATAACTTACCAGCGATCTTGGATGGGTCTTCCTCAGCTAGGTTTCCTAAAAAGTCTTCCTCTGTGAATATGTTACCAGTGGTCTTGGATGGTTCTTCTTCAGTTAGGTTTGCTATGAAGTCTTCCTCTGTGAATATGTTACCAGTGGTCTTGGATGGGTCTTCCTCAGTTAGGTTTGCTATGAAGTCTTCCTCTGTGAATATGTTACCATTCGTTTTGGATGGGTCTTCCTCAGCTAGGTTTCCTAAAAAGTCTTACTCTGTGAATATGTTTCCAGTGGTCTTGAATCGGTCTTCCTCAGTTAGGTTTGCTAAGAAGTCTTCCTCTGTGAATATATTACCAGTGCTTTTGGATGGGTCTTCCTCAGCTAGGTTTGGTAAGAAGTCTTCTTCTGTGAATAATTTACCAGCGATCTTGGATGGGTCTTCCTCAGCTAGGTTTCCTAAAAAGTCTTCCTCTGAGAATATATTACCATTGGTCTTGGATGGGTCTTCCTCAGTTAGGTTTGCTATGAAGTCTTCCTTTGTGAATATGTTACCAGTGGTCTTGGATGGTTCTTCTTCAGTTAGGTTTGCTATGAAGTCTTCCTCTGTGAATATGTTACCAGTGGTTTTGGATGGGTCTTCCTCAGCTAGGTTTCATAAAAAGTCTTCCTCTGTGAATATGTTACCAGTGGTCTTGAATGGGTCTTCCTCAGTTAGGTTTGCTAAGAAGTCTTCCTCTGTGAATATATTACCGGTGCTTTTGGATGGGTCTTCTCAGCTAGGTTTGGTAAGAAGTCTTCTTCTCTGAATAACTTACCAGCGATCTTGGATGGGTCTTCCTCAGCTAGGTTTCCTAAAAAGTCTTCCTCTGTGAATATGTTACCAGTGGTCTTGGATGGGTCTTCCTCAGTTAGGTTTGCTATGAAGTCTTCCTCTGTGAATATGATACCAGTGGTCTTGGATGGGTCTTCCTCAGCTAGGTTTACTAAAAAGTCTTCCTCTGTGAATATGTTACCATTGGTCTTGGATGGGTCTTCCTTAGTTAGGTTTGCTATGAAGTCTTCCTTTGTGAATATGTTACCAGTGGTCTTGGATGGTTCTTCTTCAGTTAGGTTTGCTATGAAGTATTCCTCTGTGAATATGTAACCAGTGGTCTTGGATGGGTCTTCCTCAGTTAGGTTTGCTATGAAGTCTTCCTCTGTGAGTATGTTACCAGTGGTCTTGGATGGGTCTTCCTCAGCTAGGTTTGCTAAGAAGTCTTCCTCTGTGAATATGTTACCAGTGGTCTTGAAAGGGTCGTCCTCAGTTAGGTTTGCTATGAAGTCTTCCTCTGCGATTATGTTAAGAAGTTTTCCTCTTTCAATATGTTACCAGTGGTCTTGGATTGGTCTTCCTCAGCTAGGTTTGCTATAAAGTCTTCCTCTGTGAATATGTTACTAGTGGTCTTGGATGGGTCTTCTTCAGTTAGGTTTGTTATGAAGTCTTCCCCTGTGAATATGTTAAGAAGTCTTCCTCTGTGAATATGTTACCAGTGGTCTTAGATGGGTCTTCCTCAGCTAGATTTGCTTTGAAGTCTTCCTCTGTGAATATGTTACCAGTAGTCTTGGATGGGTCTTCCTCAGCTAGATTTGCTAGGAAGTCTTCCTCTGTGAATATGTTACCAGTGGTCTTGGATGGGTCATTTTCAGTTAGGTTTGCTATGAAGTCTTCTTCTGTGAATATGTTACCAGTGGTCTTGGATGGTTCTTTTTCAGTTAGGTTTGCTAAGAAGTCTTCCTCTGTGAATATGTTACCAGTGGTCTTGGATGGTTCTTCTTCAGTTTGGTTTGCTATGAAGTCTTCCTCTGTGAATATGTTACCAGTGGTCTTGGATGGTTCTTCCTCAGTTAGGTTTGCTAAGAAGTCTTCCTCTGTGAATATGTAACCTTTGGTCTTGGATGGGTCTTCCTCAGCGAGGTTTGCTATGAAGTCTTCCTCTGTGAATATGTTACCAGTGGTCTTGGATTGGTCTTCCTCAGTTAGGTTTGCTATGAAGTCTTCCTCTGTGAATATGTTACCAGTGGTCTTGGATTGTTCTTCTTCAGCTAGGTTTGCTATGAAGTCTTCCTCTGTGAATATGTTACCAGTGGTCTTGGATGGTTCTTCCTCAGTTAGGTTTACTATGAAGTCTTCCTCTGTGAATATGTTACCAGTGGTCTTGGATGGTTCTTCCTCGGTTAGGTTTGCTAAGAGGTCTTCCTCGGTGAATATATTACCAGTGCTCTTGGATGGGTCTTCCTCAGCTAGGTTTGGTAAGAAGTTTTCCTCTGTGAATAACTTACTAGCGATCTTGGATAGGTCTTCCTCAGCTAGGTTTCCTAAAAGGTCTTCCTCTGTGAATATGTTACCAGAGGTCTTGGATGGGTCTTCCTCAGTTAGGTTTGCTATGAAGTCTTCCTCTGTGAATATGTTACCAGTGGTCTTGGATTGTTCTTCTTCAGCTAGGTTTGCTATGAAGTCTTCCTCTGTGAATATGTTACCAGTGGTCTTGGATGGTTCTTCCTCAGTTAGGTTTACTATGAAGTCTTCCTCTGTGAATATGTTACCAGTGGTCTTGGATGGTTCTTCCTCGGTTAGGTTTGCTAAGAGGTCTTCCTCGGTGAATATATTACCAGTGCTCTTGGATGGGTCTTCCTCAGCTAGGTTTGGTAAGAAGTTTTCCTCTGTGAATAACTTACTAGCGATCTTGGATAGGTCTTCCTCAGCTAGGTTTCCTAAAAGGTCTTCCTCTGTGAATATGTTACCAGAGGTCTTGGATGGGTCTTCCTCAGTTAGGTTTGCTATGAAGTCTTCCTCTGTGAATATGTTAAAAAGTCTTCCTTTGTGAATATGTTACCAATGGTCTTGAATGGGTCGTCCTCAGTTAGATTTGCTATGGAGTCTTCCTCTGTTAATATGTTACCAGTTGTCTTGGATGGTTCTTCTTCAGTTTGGTTTGCTATGAAGTCTTCCTCTGTGAATATGTTACCAGTGGTCTTGGATGGTTCTTTCTCAATTTGGTTTGCTAAGAAGTCTTCCTCTGTTAATATGTTACTAGTGGTCTTGGATGGGTCTTCCTCAGCGAGGTTTGCTATGAAGTCTTCCTCTGTGAATATGTTACCAGTGGTCTTGAATGGGTCTTCCTCAGTTAGGTTTGCTATGAAGTCTTCCTCTGTGAATATGTTACCAGTGGTCTTGGATTGTTCTTCTTCAGTTAGGTTTGCTATGAAGTCTTCCTCTGTGAATATGTTACCAGTGGTCTTGGATGGTTCTTCCTCAGTTAGGTTTGCTAAGAAGTCTTCCTCTGTGAATATATTACCAGTGCTCTTGGATGGGTCTTCCTCAGCTAGGTTTGGTAAGAAGTCTTCCTCTGTGAATAACTTACTATCGATCTTGGATAGGTCTTCCTCAGCTAGGTTTCCTAAAAGGTCTTCCTCTATGAATATGTTACCAGAGGTCTTGGATGGGTCTTCCTCAGTTAGGTTTGCTAAGAAGTCTTCCTCTGTGAATATATTACCAGTGGTCTTTGTTGGGTCATCCTCAGTTAGGTTTACTATGAAGTCCTCCTCTGTGAATATGTTACCAGTGATCTTGGATGGTTCTTCTTCAGTTAGGTTTGCTATGAAGTCTTCCTCTGTGAATATGTTACCAGTGGTCTTGAATGGGTCTTTCTCAGTTAGGTTTGCTATGAAGTCTTCCTCTGTGAATATGTTACCAGTGGTCTTGGTTGGGTCTTCCTCAGCTAGGTTT
>NC_090729.1:61713996-61723750 GCF_036898095.1 Palaemon carinicauda | reverse complement strand
ATATATATATATATATATATATATATATATATATATATATATATATATATATTTATACATATATATACACACACACACACACACACACACATATATATATATATATATATATATATATATATATATATATATATATATATATATATATATATATATATATATATATATATATATATATATACATCCAAACACTTGTTCATTATTATAAAGGAGATAATTCTCGATTTTATTTTCTTCAGATTCATGAAGGAAAATATATCACTACTTAAACAGATGAGAATTTTAACTTGATCGACATGATAATCCAAAAGTTTTACCATCTTTTGTACCTGCCAGTTATTAATTATCTTGTTACTTTCTCAATTCATGTTGTCAGGTTCCTCGTCTGTGCTACTTATGACTTCAGTCAATATCAAGACATCTTTAAACCCAAAGTCATCATTTGGACTGGGAAGCTATGAACTAGATGAAGATGGATCTTATCTCAATGTTATTATCAAAATGACAAAAATGATTTGTGAATTCATACTTGGGCTTGCAGCATTTGGCTATAAAGTACTGGTGTGAAAGGTAGGATATTGTTTACCAACGAAGTGCAATTATTAGCAAAAGTTGCGCTATGAGGTAAAGAATAAAATGGAGAGTACTATGGTAAAAACAAATAAGGAATAAATTCGGAAGGTTTGGTAAAAAATTAGCAAGCTATAACATGAGTGCTGCTGAGTGACTAGTGATACCCTTTATCAAGGTGCACTAGAAAACGTAGAATTTGCCCTTTGAGGTCGTAGTTAAAAAGATGGAGCGTAAGACGATAAAAAGAAACAAAAAAGAATCGTAAGGAATAGTGATAAAGTAAAGAGATATGAAGTGGGGGCTGATAACGGTCGATAAGGCATTATAAAGGCCATTGCATAATGCCTGGAGTGTACTACTTTATATACCATTGACAATAGGGCCTGCTAATAATTAAGGATTTTTATAAGAGAAATCCCCAATGCTTTATACTATACTGAAAGTGGTGTATCTATATTTCTTCCAATGCCATGTGAATTAGTGTCTGATAATTAGAGTAGATGATTAAAGCTGAAAACTTACCTGACAATTCACATTACACCACAAGGATTAATGCTAGAAATAAGTCACATCATAACTTCTTTATCAGAAAAGCTCCAAAGTTGATTAGATTTACTGACTAAAGCTGGAAACTTGTCAAATATTTCACATTACAGAGAAAGAATTAGTCCCTCTATTGCTTTCTGTAAGTCAAATCCCCACCTCTTATCTGAGAAGTCATAGAATTAGGTAGATTTTTTAAATGCAATCTCACATCTTCAAGGCTGGAGAGATTTAAATGTTCTTGCAATAAGATGTGAAAATACTGAGAAGTGTAAAGATCCTATGAGAATATCCAAACTTTTCTGAAGATTCTTAGAAGAATTAGTATTTGATGTTACAAAATTTTATAAAGATTGAATAACGAAAAAGTCTTCCAATTTTGCAGTCTTAACAGAAAACAAAGTAATGTTTAGAAAATAGTTTTTTTTTTTTTTAGCCATATCATTGAGGTTATTCACAAATGTTGTCTTTTTTTTTGTATTGCAGTGTCTAGGAGTCTGTTGGTACACCGCAGTAGATTTCCAGATATTCCTTCTTACCCCTTTGATTTTGTTTCCATTCGTATGGAGAGAATGGTTCAACACTCCTCAAAGGATACTTAATAGGATAGGTAAGAAACTAAGAAACGAGCACACTAACTGTTGCGATCTTACACTAGGCCGAAAGTAAAATTCAGACCCATAGCAACGGATGATATTGAAATTATTAATTCCTCTCACTTCAGTCAACTACACCCTGTCATCCTCTAGTTCCCAAATTCTGTCTCCTTGCACCAAACTACACTAAAGAGACTACTCCTTTCTCTTCATCAATAACGCCTTACTAACCACCCACACCCGAAGTCAGTCCCTTATAATCAATAAGGGTGTGACTCACAGCTTGCTCCATGGTCAATAATGCCTTGCTATCTAACTGTACCCAGAGTCAGTCCCTTATTATCATTGAGGGTGTGTCTCATTCCTTGCTCCTCGGTCTATAAAAGTCTTGCTAACCACCAGTACTAAAAGTCAGCCCCTCATCATTAATGAAGATGTGTCTTACACCTTACTCCTCGGTCAATAACGCCCTGCTAACCACCAGTACCCAAAGTTAGATCTTAATCATCAAAGAGGGTGTTTATCACTTCTTGCTCCTCAGTCAATGACACCAAGCTAACCACCAGCACCCAAAGTCAGTTCCTTATCATCAATGAGAGTGTGTTTCATTTATTGCTCATCGGTCAATAACGTCCTGCTAACCACTAGTACCTAAAGTCAGTCTGTCCCTTACCATCAGTGAGGGTGTGACACTGCTCGCTCCTCTCTCAATAATGTCCTGATGACCGCCAGTGCCCAAATTAAATCCCTCATTATCAACGAGGGTGTGACTCTCTCCTTGCTCCTCAGTCAATAACGCTCTGCCATCCACCAGTACCTAAAGTCAGTCTGTCTCTCATAATCAACAAGGGTCTGACTCACAGCTTGCTCCTCGGTCAATAACGCCCTGATAACCACCAGTACCCAAAGTCAGTCCCTTATTATCAATGAGGGTGCATCTTACTCCTTGCTCCTCGGTCAGTAACGTCTTGCTAACCACCAGTAACTAGATTTAACCACTTATCATCAATGAGAGTGTGTCTCACTCCTTACTCCTTAGCCAAAAACACCCTGCTACCCACCAGTACCCAAAGTCAGTCCGTCACTTATCATCAATGAGGGTGTGACTCTTTGCTTGCTCTTCGGTCAATAACGTGCTGCTAACGACCAGTACTCAAAGTCAGTCCCTTATCATCAATAAGGGTGTGGCACACTGCTAGTTCTTCGGCCAATCACGGCCTGCTAACCACCAGTACCCAAAGTCAGTCCGTCCCTTATCATCATTGAGTGTGTGACTGACTCCTTGCTCCTCTGTCAATAATGCCCTTCTAACCACCAGTATCCAGAGTCATCCACTTATCATCAATGAGGGTGTGTCTCACTCCTTGCTCCTCAGTAATAACGTCTTGCTAACCACCAGTACCTAAAGTCAGCCCCTTATCATCAATGAGGGTGTGTCTCACTCATTGCGCGTCGGCCAATAACACCCTGCCAACCACCAGTATCAAAAGTCAGTCTGTCCCTTATCATCAATGAGGGTGTGACACTGCTTGTTCCTCTGTCAATAATGCTCTGATAACCTCCAGTACCCAAAGTCAATCCCTTATCATCATTGAGGGTGTGACTCTCTCCTTGCTCCTCAGTCAATAACACTCTGCCATCCACCGGTACCAAAAGTCAGTCCATCTCTTATCATCAACAAGAGTGTGACTCACTGCTTGCTTCTCGGTCAATAACACCTTGCTAGTCACCAGTACCCAAAATAAGTCCCTTATCATCAATGAGGGTGTGTCTCATTCCTTGCTCCTGGGTGTATAAAGTCTTGCTAACCACCAGTAACCAAAGTTAGCTCCTTATCATTAATGAGGATGTGTCTTACTCCTTACTCCACGGTCTAAAACAACCTGCTAACCACGAGTACCAAAAGCCAGCCCTCTATCATCAGAGAGGGTGTTTATAACTCCCTGCTCCTCAGTCAATGACATCAAGCTAACCACCAGTACCTAAAGTCAGTCCCTTATCATCAATTGGGGTGTGTCTCACTCATTGCTCGTCGGCCAATAACGCCATGCTGACCAACAGTATCAAAAGTCAGTCTCTCCCTTATCATCAACGAGGGTGTGACACTGCTTTTTCCTCTGTCAATAATGCTCTGATAACCTCCAGTACCCAAAGTCAATCCCTTATCATCATTGAGGGTGTGACTCTCTCCTTGCTCCTCAGTCAATAACGCTCTGCCATCCACCAGTACCCAAAGTTAGTCCATCTCTTATCATCAACGAGGGTGTGACTCACTACTTGCTTCTCGGTCAATAATGCCTTGCTAACCACCAGTATCCAAAATCAGTCTCTTATCATCAATGAGGGTGTGTCTCAATCCTTGCTCCTGGGTCTATAAAGTCTTGCTAACAACCAGTAACAAAAATCAGCCCCTTATCTTTAATGAGTATTTGTCTTACTCCTTACTCCTCGGTCAAAAACAACCTGTTAACCACCGGTACCCATAGTCAGCCTTCTATCATCAAAGAGGGTGGTTTTAACTTCCTGCTCCTCAGTCAATGACATCAAACTAACCACCAGTACCCAAAGTCAGTACCTTATCACCAATGAGGGTGTCTCACTCATTGCTCGTCGGCCAATAAAGCCCTGCTAACCACCAGTACCCAAACACAGTCTGTCCCTTATTATCAATGAGGGTGTGACACTGCTCGCTCCTCTTTCAATAATGCCCTGATAACCTCCAGTACCCAAGGTAAATCCCTCATTATCAATGAGGGTGTGACTCTCTTCTTGCTTCTCAGTTAATAACGCTCTGCCATCCACCAGTACCCTGAATCAGTCCGTCCCTTATCTTCAATGAAGGTGTGACTCACCGCTTGCTTCTCTGTCAAGAACGTACTGCTAACCACCTGTACCTAAAGTCAATCCCTTATCATCAATAAGAGTGTGTCTCACTCCTTGCTCCTCGGTCAAAAACGTCTTGCTAACCACTAGTACCAAAAGCCAGCCCCTTATCATGATTGAGGGTGTGTCTTTATCCTTACTCCTCGGTTAATAACGCCCTGCTAACTTCCAGTACTAAAAGTCTGCCCTTTATCATCAATGAGAGTCATCTCACTCCTTGCTCCTAGGTCAATGACGCCATGCTAACCACTAGTACCCAAAGTCAGTCCCTTATTATCAATGAGGGTGTGTCTCACTCATTGCTCATCGGCCAATAACGCCCTGCTAACCACCAGTATCAAAAGTCAGTCTGTCCCTTATCATCAATGAGGATGTGAACTGCTTGTTCCTCTGTCAACAATGTTCTGATAACCTCCAGTACCAAAGTCAATTCCTTATCATCATTTTGGGTATGACTCTCTCCTTGCTCCTCTGTCAATAACGCTCTGCCATCCAGCAGCACTCAAAGTCAGTCCGTCACTTATCATCAACGAGGGTGCGACTCACTGCTTGCTCCATGGTCAATAATGCCTTGCTATCCAACAGTACCCAGAGTCGGTCCCTTATTATCAATGAGGGTGTGTCTCATTCCTTGCTCCTCGGTCTATGAAAGTCTTGCTAACCCCCAGTACTAAAAGTCAGCCCCTTATCATTAATGAAGGCGTGTCTTACTCCTTACTCCTCGGTCAATAACGCCCTGCTAACCATCAGTACCCAAAGTTAGCTCTTAATCATCAAAGAGGGTGTTTCTCACTTCTTGCTCCTCAGTCAATGACACCAAGCTAACCACCAGCACCCAAATTCAGTTCCTTATCATCAATGAGGGTGTGTTTCACTTATCGCTCATCGGTCAATAACGTCCTGCTAACCACTAGTACCTAAAGTCAGTCTGTCCCTTACCATCAGTGAGGGTGTGACACTGCTCGCTCCTCTCTCAATAATGTCCTGATGACCGCCAGTACCCAAATTAAATCCCTCATTATCAACAAGGGTGTGACTCTCTCCTTGCTCCTCAGTCAATAACGCTCTGCCATCCACCAGTACCTAAAGTCAGTCCGTCCCTCATAATCAACAAGGGTGTGACTCACAGCTTGCTCCTCGGTCAATAACGCCCTGATAACCACCAGTACCCAAAGTCAGTCCCTTATTATCAATGAGGGTGCATCTTACTCCTTGCTCCTCGGTCAGTAACGTCTTGCTAACCACCAGTAACTAGATTTAACCACTTATCATCAATGAGAGTGTGTCTCACTCCTTACTCCTTAGCCAAAAACACCCTGCTACCCACCAGTACCCAAAGTCAGTCCGTCACTTATCATCAATGAGGGTGTGACTCTCTGCTTGCTCTTCGGTCAATAACGTGCTGCTAACGACCAGTACTCAAAGTCAGTCCCTTATCATCAATAATGATGTGACTCACTGCTAGTTCTTCGGCCAATAACGGCCTGCTAACCACCAGTACCAAAGTCAGTCCGTCCCTTATCATCATTGAGTGTGTGACTGACTCCTTGCTCCTCTGTCAATAATGCCCTTCTAACCACCAGTATCCAGAGTCATCCACTTATCATCAATGAGGGTGTGTCTCACTCCTTGCTCCTCAGTAATAACGTCTTGCTAACCACCAGTACCTAAAGTCAGCCCCTTATCATCAATGAGGGTGTGTCTCACTCATTGCGCGTCGGCCAATAACACCCTGCCAACCACCAGTATCAAAAGTCAGTCTGTCCCTTATCATCAATGAGGGTGTGACACTGCTTGTTCCTCTGTCAATAATGCTCTGATAACCCCCAGTACTCAAAGTCAATCCCTTATCATCATTGAGGGTGTGACTCTCTCCTTGCTCCTCAGTCAATAACACTCTGCCATCCACCGGTACCAAAAGTCAGTCCATCTCTTATCATCAACAAGAGTGTGACTCACTGCTTGCTTCTCGGTCAATAACACCTTGCTAGTCACCAGTACCCAAAATAAGTCCCTTATCATCAATGAGGGTGTGTCTCATTCCTTGCTCCTGGGTGTATAAAGTCTTGCTAACCACCAGTAACCAAAGTTAGCTCCTTATCATTAATGAGGATGTGTCTTACTCCTTACTCCACGGTCTAAAACAACCTGCTAACCACGAGTACCAAAAGCCAGCCCTCTATCATCAGAGAGGGTGTTTATAACTCCCTGCTCCTCAGTCAATGACATCAAGCTAACCACCAGTACCTAAAGTCAGTCCCTTATCATCAATTGGGGTGTGTCTCACTCATTGCTCGTCGGCCAATAACGCCCTGCTGACCAACAGTATCAAAAGTCAGTCTCTCCCTTATCATCAACGAGGGTGTGACACTGCTTTTTCCTCTGTCAATAATGCTCTGATAACCTCCAGTACCCAAAGTCAATCCCTTATCATCATTGAGGGTGTGACTCTCTCCTTGCTCCTCAGTCAATAACGCTCTGCCATCCACCAGTACCCAAAGTTAGTCCATCTCTTATCATCAACGAGGGTGTGACTCACTACTTGCTTCTCGGTCAATAATGCCTCGCTAACCACCAGTATCCAAAATCAGTCTCTTATCATCAATGAGGGTGTGTCTCAATCCTTGCTCCTGGGTCTATAAGGTCTTGCTAACAACCAGTAACAAAAATCAGCCCCTTATCTTTAATGAGTATTTGTCTTACTCCTTACTCCTCGGTCAAAAACAACCTGTTAACCACCAGTACCCATAGTCAGCCCTCTATCATCAAAGAGGGTGGTTTTAACTTCCTGCTCATCAGTCAATGACATCAAACTAACCACCAGTACCCAAAGTCAGTACCTTATCACCAATGAGGGTGTCTCACTCATTGCTCGTCGGCCAATAAAGCCCTGCTAACCACCAGTACCCAAACACAGTCTGTCCCTTATTATCAATGAGGGTGTGACACTGCTCGCTCCTCTTTCAATAATGCCCTGATAACCTCCAGTACCCAAGGTAAATCCCTCATTATCAATGAGGGTGTGACTCTCTTCTTGCTCCTCAGTTAATAACGCTCTGCCATCCACCAGTACCCTGAATCAGTCCGTCCCTTATCTTCAATGAAGGTGTGACTCACCGCTTGCTTCTCTGTCAAGAACGTACTGCTAACCACCTGTACCAAAAGCCAGCCCCTTATCATGATTGAGGGTGTGTCTTTATCCCTACTCCTCGGTTAATAACGCCCTGCTAACTTCCAGTACTAAAAGTCTGCCCTTTATCATCAATGAGAGTCATCTCACTCCTTGCTCCTAGGTCAATGACGCCATGCTAACCACTAGTACCCAAAGTCAGTCCCTTATTATCAATGAGGGTGTGTCTCACTCATTGCTCATCGGCCAATAACGCCCTGCTAACCACCAGTATCAAAAGTCAGTCTGTCCCTTATCATCAATGAGGATGTGAACTGCTTGTTCCTCTGTCAACAATGTTCTGATAACCTCCAGTACCAAAGTCAATTCCTTATCATCATTTTGGGTATGACTCACTCCTTGCTCCTCTGTCAATAACGCTCTGCCATCCAGCAGCACTCAAAGTCAGTCCGTCACTTATCATCAACGAGGGTGCGACTCACTGCTTGCTCCATGGTCAATAATGCCTTGCTATCCAACAGTACCCAGAGTCGGTCCCTTATTATCAATGAGGGTGTGTCTCATTCCTTGCTCCTCGGTCTATGAAAGTCTTGCTAACCCCCAGTACTAAAAGTCAGCCCCTTATCATTAATGAAGGCGTGTCTTACTCCTTACTCCTCGGTCAATAACGCCCTGCTAACCATCAGTACCCAAAGTTAGCTCTTAATCATCAAAGAGGGTGTTTATCACTTCTTGCTCCTCAGTCAATGACACCAAGCTAACCACCAGCACCCAAATTCAGTTCCTTATCATCAATGAGGGTGTGTTTCACTTATCGCTCATCGGTCAATAACGTCCTGCTAACCACTAGTACCTAAAGTCAGTCTGTCCCTTACCATCAGTGAGGGTGTGACACTGCTCGCTCCTCTCTCAATAATGTCCTGATGACCGCCAGTACCCAAATTAAATCCTTCATTATCAACGAGGGTGTGACTCTCTCCTTGCTCCTCAGTCAATAACGCTCTGCCATCCACCAGTACCTAAAGTCAGTCCGTCCCTCATCATCAACAAGGGTGTGACTCACAGCTTGCTCCTCGGTCAATAACGCCCTGATAACCACCAGTACCCAAAGTCAGTCCCTTATTATCAATGAGGGTGCATCTTACTCCTTGCTCCTCGGTCAGTAACGTCTTGCTAACCACCAGTAACTAGATTTAACCACTTATCATCAATGAGAGTGTGTCTCACTCCTTACTCCTTAGCCAAAAACACCCTGCTACCCACCAGTACCCAAAGTCAGTCCGTCACTTATCATCAATGAGGGTTTGACTCTCTGCTTGCTCTTCGGTCAATAACGTGCTGCTAACGACCAGTACTCAAAGTCAGTCCCTTATCATCAATAATGATGTGACTCACTGCTAGTTCTTCGGCCAATAACGGCCTGCTAACCACCAGTACCAAAGTCAGTCCGTCCCTTATCATCATTGAGTGTGTGACTGACTCCTTGCTCCTCTGTCAATAATGCACTTCTAACCACCAGTATCCAAAGTCATCCACTTATCATCAATGAGAGTGTTTCTCACTCCTTGCTCCTCGGTCAATAACGGCCTGCTAACCACCAGTATCCAAATTCAGCCCATTTTCATCAATGATGGTGTGTCTCACCCCTTACTCCTCGGTCAATAACGACCTGTTAACCACCTGTACCCAAAATCAGTCCCTTATCATCTATGACGGTGTGTATCCCTCTTTACGATGCGTTCAATAATACCCTATAAACCACTAGTACCCTAAGTTATTCCCTTATCATTAAAGCTGGTGTGTCTCACTCCTTCCCCCTCGATCAATAACGGCCTGCTAACCATCAGTACCCAAAGTCATCCCCTTATCATCAATGAGGGTATGTCTCTCTTTATGCCAAGCGGTCAGTAACAACCTGCTAACCACCAGTACCCTAACTCAGTCCCTTATCATCGATGAGGGTGTGTCTCATCCCTTGCTCGTTGGTCAAGAACGCCCTGCTAACCACCAGTACCCAAAGTTAGTCCCT
>NC_090729.1:61698996-61708996 GCF_036898095.1 Palaemon carinicauda | reverse complement strand
GAGACTGGCTATATATTCATATGATCAGTGACTAAGCTCCCACTCCATCTAAGCTAGGACAAGGAGTGACAAGTAAAGGCCTCTGATGACTCAGCAGATAAACCTCCAAACGCCCCATCTTCAGCTCACAAAGATGGTAAGGTTACCGCAACCAAAGGAACTAACGAGTTTGAGTGGGTCCTGAATCCCAGTCTGGTGATCACCAGTCAGGGACGTTACCACGTTGGCCACCATAACCCTTATAGATTTATGGTAGCCTATTGGAAACGTTCCTGCCCGTCATTTTGTAGACACAATTCAGAGATCCGGTTAAGCTCAATACTTTTTATTAGAGTCTGCAATTTCACTATCCCTGGAAGTTAGGAGGGCTAACTGATTAGACATCAGCACCCATTGCCTAGCCCTTCCTGGTCCTAGACTGATGGAGATGGAGCCTGGTTGCTGATCATATGTATATATGATCAATCTCTGTGACATTGTCCTGTCCCTAGGGCATTGTCCTCTCTCAAGGGCAATTCTCAGTCTCTAGGGCAGTGTTTCCCAACCTTTTTTAAATGATTACCCCAAAATTTTATTTCCAAGCAATCAATTACCCCATTGAACATATACCCGGTAACATCGGATGTTTTTTTTTGCAGCCACGTGATGAACTGTATGGCTCATGTAGCCCGCTATTGGCTGCTTATAGTTAAGGATCCAAAACAAATGCACACTTTTCCATTTTAATGGATATCAAAATGAACCATCATCAGTGCAGAATATTCAATGTAACATCTTGATTACCCCAAAAATACGGGTCCATTACCCCACTGGGGTAATTTACCCCAGGGTTGGGAAACACTGCTCTAGGGCATTATTCTGTGTTTAGGACATTCCCCGGTCCCTAGGGCACTTACCTGTGTTTAGGATATCGCTCTGTCCCTAGGGCATTCGCCTGTGTTTACAGCATTGCACCAGCTAATTTTGTGGAGAGTCCTGCGTGATTATATAACTCTTCATAAATATGTGAATTATATTCTGTCTGTTCATGAGCATAGCAAGTTCAAAGCTAATATTAGTGGAATCCTATCAAATGAATTACCAGCGGAGTACTCCAAGGGAATGTGTTGTCATATATGTTGTTTATCCTCCTCATAGATTTTGTAATGAGTAGAACAGTCGGAGATGGTGAAGAAGGATTGGATTGGATTGTTGATAGGAAATTAACAGACCAAAAGTATGGTGGTGATACTGTCCTTGTTAGCAGAACACCGCAGGATTTGCAATGCTTCCTTACCAGAATGCAAAAAATATCACATGAGGTTGGGCTGAAGATAAAAAGAAGAAAAACAGAGATGATATTAACTAAAATGCAATGACAAATAAAATATCATTGGAAGGAGAAAGGATGAATGAGGTATAATCATTCAAGTATTCAGGAACTATGATCTCTAATACAGGGTCCCTAGAATTCGAGTTTAGTGAAAGACTGAAAAAAAGCAAATCAGGCAATGGCTAGGTTAAGTAAAATTTTGAAATCCTATCGCCCTAAATTGGATATAAAAATCCGACTATTTATCAGTTTAGTGATATCGGTGTTACTACATGCTATGCTAAGAAACTATCGCCAGGAGACTTGGTAGATTTGAGAGCAAAGCTGTCAGAAAGATATTGGGAGTTAAATGGCAGGACATAATTAGAAATTAAACTATAAGAGATTATTCAAGTGCCATGTGTGGATGAGTTCATGATGAGGGGTAGATGAAGATGGTTTTGGCCTGCTCTTCGCACTCCAAACGCTTAGCTGGGCACCACAAGACCCTAAAAGAGTTGGAAGAACCAAGCCTACATGGCTGAGAACTATGAAGCACGAAGTAGGAGATGATGAATAGAGATAGACCCGACTGGTGAAATCTAACGGAGGCACTTTGCGTCTGTAAGCGTAGGAGGAGATGATGATGATGATGATGAATATTTTCCCTTAATCAGGTTTAGTGAATATTTTCCTGGGCCAGTAATATAACTTATTCAAAGTGTCTGATATTTTCACTTATTAGCTTTAGTGAAAACTTTCTGGGCTAGTAATATAACTAATTCTAGGTGTTTGATACTTTCACGAATCAGTTTTAGTGAATACTTTCTGGTCTAGTAATATAATCAATTCTAGAGTTCCATTACCTTCCATAAACAGGGTCAGGTAATATTTTTCTGACCAGTAATATTGCTAGTTCTAAGTGCCTCATATCTTCATTAATCAGGTCCAGTGAACACCTTCCTGTCTCATCCATCATGGCAACCTCTAAGTCGACTCACTTATTGCATGTTTCTCGTGGCACTACCAGTTCAGGGAATTTTCTTTGTCTTCAATGACTACTATCCTTTACATTTCGGACATTTGGATAAGGTAAGTTTTCCTTGAACTATCTTTACTTGCTTCATTTTGACAGTATATGTCCATGTTTACCCTCTTCATTTCTCACACATGAGTGAGGTATTATTATTATTATTATTATTATTATTATTATTATTATTATTATTATTATTATTATTATTATTACCTAGGCTACAGCTCTAGTTGAAAAAGTAGGATATTATAAGCCCAAGGGTTCCAGCAGGGAAAATAGCCCACTGAGGAAAGGAAATAAGGAAACGGAGAGAATAGAATTCTTTCGTAGAACCTAAAGTAAGATAACTAAACCAAGACAGTGGGAGACTATGGTATAAAAGCTATAACACTACCAGCATTAGAGAACATCGGTTTGATTTAAAAGTGTCATTTTCCTATAAGAGCTGCTCACCACAGCTAAAGAGTCTCGTCTACTCTTACCAAGCTAAAGTCGCCTATGGAAAATTGCATTGCAATAGTTAACCCCTTAAACAAAGAAGAATAGTAAAGTTTTCTTAGTTCTGTCATGTGTATGAGGAAAGAAGAGAATGTGTAAATAGGCCAAACTATTCGGTGTATGTGTAGGTATGTCTACTTCAATCTTCTTTTTTTCACAAATGGATTAAGTTCGCCAAATTCTACCAGCACCAACTTTGACAAGATGATGTGTCTACTTCTAAGTTTCTACAATGATAAGAAATATTTACCCTAATTTTACTCTCTTCATTTCATTTCTCAAACTTTGTTGCAGAATGTTTGCTTTTAATCGGTTCATATTTCCCACTTAGATAACTTATGTTTACTCAGCCCTATCGTTGCCCATTGTTGGATAATTCTTGGAAAATATATGTGTACTTCTACTGTCTTCATTTTTCTCATTTTGGATAAGGTATGACCACTCCTGTGATTGTGTGTCAGTGTGAGTTTACATCTTTATATTCATATTTATGTATGAGTGCCTGTCGGTACGTGTGTTTACCGTCAGTGGTGAAGTAACCATCAATTCAAAAAGTTAATTTATCTTGAAACCTCTATAAACAACAAATACAACTCTTCTTCTTCTTCTTCTTCCATTCCACAGGTCTTACAGACTTGTTGGGGCATTGTTCGTCTCTGGCATCGGAGCAGTGCTTCTCTCTCTGTGCACTGAGGCTCCTGTCATGGGGCTGGAGAAGCTACTTCTGAAAAGAGGCAAGACCAAGACTTAACTCACCCTAAGAGTTTTCAGAATATTTATCTGTATTTAGAATTATGTGTTCAGCATTGCTCTCATCTTTTGGTTTGATAGTCTTAACTGTTCTGGAGAGCAAGACTTAAGACACACACTAAAAATATTGAGAATATTTATTTATATCTAGGATTATGTATTCCAGAGGCATTATCCAAAAGGGTTTCTTATGATGATGTGCTTTAATCATAATATCAATCAGAAGCTACGAAAAAGTGTATGATTATTTGTCTATCTTTGAAATTTCCTGTGCCAAATCTTAAAATGAAAAATAAATTCTCTAACCAATTTGATGAATATTTTATTCTTATTTTAGATTATAAAGTAAATAAAGAGTTTGCTTATATGCATGAGTATGTGCGTTTACTAATATTCTCGCATGCATTGTAAATTAGGGAAATATCAAACTTGTCCATAACACTTTCAGCCTTTAGCCCGCTGGTAGAATTCTTCATTGGTGCCTGGTACCAAAAATTCAGAAGTGTAGCCAATCTCAGTTTGCCCTCCTAAGCCCACCATACACTCATAGCTTTAACTCAGAGGCCGAGTGAGGACACCCGATTTAACCGGTTTGTTCAGGCCAGTTTGAGCGTGAAAAGGGATATTTTGAACTGAAGTTAAGCCGCAAAGGCCATTGGATGAACTAAAGGAAATGGTGGAAATCTAGCCGCCCGTTCTCGTGATCTGGCAGCCAGTTTGCACGTGTATGGAGGTTCCTGTAGTCCTGCCCTCAGTGCAACATATGAATTGAAACTGATGCAGTGGCTCTGTTCCGAGAGGATAAGCGATTTGGTTCTGAATTTATCGTTATTTATAGGGGTTACCCAACACTTAGAAAAATGAATAGTAAAGATTATTCTGACAGATATGAAAATGCTGATAAGGATATCAAAATAGTCATTAATTTACATTGAGATATACAATGTTTCCAAAATTCATAACATAAACAGGGAACGGACAGGACTAAATTATTTAACGATAAGCACAGAATCTTTTCCAGAGAAAACCAGTACTAGGTTTTTCTTCGAGACATTTCAGCATTAAAATGTATATATTTTGTGCACTTGCCATTACGAACAAAAAACAAGCCGACTAAATTAACGTTCTTTTGATATATATATTGACAAATTAGTAATAGGCCTCTTTTCACTATTCTAAATGTGTTTAAACGTTTATTGCTGTTTAGGTATATATATATATAAATATATATATATATATATATATATATATATATATATATATATATATATATATATATATATATATATATATATATATATATACATATATATATATATATATATATATATGTATATATATATATATATATATATATATATATATAAGTTTATATATATATATATATATATATATATATATATATATATATATATATATATATATATATATATATATATATATATATATATCTATATATATATATATATATATATATATATATATATATATATATATATATATATATATATATATATATATATATATAGATATACCCTTTTAAAAGTAAACCTAAGCCTCATGTTAGTACTACTGCATTATATATTATAATTTAGTGACTCATGTCCTTTTGCTATATGCCACAGAACCATCTGTGTTGGAATAAATAAATACACATACATATTTATATAGACGCGCACACACACAAGCATATATATATATATATATATATATATATATATATATATATATATATATATATGTGTGTGTGTGTGTGTGTGTATTTGTTTATCTATTTATATTAACTTTTACACTTTCTCCTCATGTTAGTAATACTTCATTACATCGTAGAATTTCGAGGAGGAATCTCTCTTGCCTGAGAACCAGTGTTCAAACCATTTATTTTTGGTGTTTTTATTTCGTGCACGTCAACTAAGCTGGGCAGATGTTAGGGAATAAGAGATGTTTCTAGGGTGCTGGCTGGGTGTCAACGCCGGTTAAACGGATGGCACAACTGAAGTTTGTGAAAACTCTCGATATCCGACAGGACTGTCATTTCAGCGACTTGTCAGTTAAAACTGTGAGTGTATAGCAGAATCTAATGTGAACAATAATCGATTTGTTAATCAGGACTACATTGTTTTATATGATTAAATGCGAGATGGTACCAACTAAAGTTGGTGTTATTAACAAGATACTTGGATTGATTAAATGATGCTCAACCTACAAACTAACTATATTGGTCTTGCTGGATAATTTGTCGTAGGGGATTTAATAGTCCCTTACAGATATGGGTGTGTTGTGAGATAATACAGTTTTTTTTTATTGAATCTTCATTCACTTTAAATAACTCTCACCTTTTCTTTATAAATAACATTGAAAGCGTCAATAGGATTTTTTCTTAATTCTTTTTATGTGCTTTCGTCCATCAAAAGATGTTCCATTTTTCATATATAGTCAGTTTTATTCAAGATTACCAGTGCTTCAGATTTCTCAGTTTTATAATCATATCTTTCTTTAACTCGGCAATTGTTTTCCTGAATCTTCTTGGCAAATTGCAACCACTAATGTTTTACATATTCCTGTAGATAATGCCTTAATCATATTTATGTCCTCTACCAAAATACTGATTTTTTTCCTGATCACATACAATTTCTACACTACTCACTACACTTGATGTCATCGAGAAATTTAATCCATTTCCAAATTCACACTTCACATTCTTATCTGATTAACGTCTATGGTCGACGAGCTTTCACATCTTATCTTAGACGACGCGTCACGTAATATCTCGTACAATGACTATGTTAACGGAGTTTACTAGTAGTCAGTCAAACTGCATTCTTACGGATGGGGAATAATTACAGATATAATTCTATCATATATAACTAAATCGAAGTTCATCAATTCTTATCCTAAATAAAACTAAGCATAACTAATCAACAATCCCCATCTAAGATTCTACCTTCTACCGTTAAGCGAATAAAATAAGTTCCAAAGCCTTGCATGGGGAATGTTTTTTTTTTTTTTTTTTGGGGGGGGGGGGGTGCGGGGGGGGGGGGGGGTATTAGGGGAAGGTAGGTGGACTTGATGAACCTTGAAGGAAACAGCGAGTGAAGGAGGGATTCCTGAGGGAGAAGATGAGGCATAAAATATGATTATATTATTTGACCAAAAAAAAAAGACACTAAAAACCTAAAATGTATACATCCCGATAAGTTTACTCTCAGTAATATATGAAATATTCACAAAGACCAAAATATGTGTGTATATATATATATATATATATATATATATATATATATATATATATATATATATATATATATATATATATATATATATATATATATATATATATATATATATATATATATATATATATATATATATATATATATATATATACATACATATATACATATATATATATATATATATATATATATATATATATATATATATATATATATATATATATATATATATATATATATATATTGTATATATATACAATATATATATATACATATATATAAATATATATGAATATATATGTATATATATATATATTATATATATGTATATGTGTGTATATATATATATATATATATATATATATATATATATATATATATATATATATATATATATATATATATATATATATATATATGTGTGTGATATATATATATATATATATATATATATATATATATATATATATATATATATATATATATATATATATATGTATATATATAATATTAATATATATATATATATATATATATATATATATATATATATATATATATATATATATATATATATATATATATATGTGTGTGTGTGTGTGTGTGTATATATATATATATATATATATATATATATATATATATATATATATATATATATATATATATATATATATATATATATATATATATATGTGTGTGTGTGTGTGTGTGTGTATATATATATATATATATATATATATATATATATATATATATATATATATATATATATATATATATATATATATATATATATATATATATATAGCCAAGGTACAACCTTAGTTGGAAAAGCAGGATGCTATAATCCCAAGGGCTCCAACAGGGAAAATTAGCCCAGTGAGGAAAGGAAATACGAAAATAAATGAATGATGAGAATAAATTAACAGTATATCATTCTAAAAACAGTAATAGCGTCAAAACAGATATGTCCTATATAAACTATCAACAACGTCTAAAACATATATGTCATATATAAAAAATAAAAAGACTCATGTGTGCCTGGTCAACATAAAAACATTTGCTCCAACTTTGAACTTGTGAAGTTCTACTGATTCAACTAACCGATTAGGAAGATCATTCCACAAATTGGTAACAGCTGGAATAAAACTTCTAGAATACTCTGTAGTATTGAGCCTCATGATGGAGAAGACCTGGCTATTAGAATTAGCTGCCTGCCTAGTATTACGAACAGGATAGAATTGTCCAGGGATATCTTAATGTAAAGGATGGTCAGAGTTATGAAAAATCTTATGCAACATGCATAATGAACTAATTGAACGACGGTGCCAAAGATTAATATCTAGATCAGGAATAAGAAATTTAATAGACCGCAAGTTTCTATCCAACAAATTAAGATGAGAATCAGCAGATGAACATCAGACAGGAGAACAATACTCACAACAAGGTAGAATAAAAGAATTGAAAAACTTCTTCAGAATAGATTGATCACCGAAAATCTCAAAAGACTTTCTCAATAAGCCATTTTTTTTTGTGCAATTGAAGAAGACACAGACCTAATGTATTTCTCAAAAGCAAATTTTCTGTCGAGAATCACACCTGAAATTTTAAAAGTCATGCAAATTTAAAGAAACATTATCAATACTGATATTCAGATGTTGAGGAGCCACCGTCCTTGACCTACTTACAGTCATACTTTGAGTTTTGTTAGGATTTAGCTTCATACCCCATAATTTGCACCATACACTAATTCTAGCTAAGGGATTCACCAACCTCAGATCTACATTTAGGGGATGGAAATGATGCAAAGAGGGTAGTATCATCTGCATATGCAACAAGCTTGTTTTCTAGGCCAAAACACATGTCTTGTGTATATAGTATGAAAAGTAATGGGCTAAGAACACTACCCTGTGGAACACCGGGTGTCACATTCCTATACTCACTATGGTGCCCATCAACAACAACTCTTTGAGATCTATTACTTAAAAAAAATCAATAATAATGCTAAGAAACGACCCATCCACTCCCAACTGTTTCAGTTTGGAAACAAGGGCCTAATGATTAACACGGTCAAAGGCAGCTCTAAAATCAAGGCCAAACATACGAACTTCCTGACCACAATCAAGGGGTTTCTGTACAGCATTGGAGATTTTAAGAAGGGCATCACATGCTCCAAGGCTTTTACGAAAACCAAAATGCAAACTGGGGAATAGATGATTACCTTCCGCAAACCTATTAAGACATTTTGCTAGAGAACGTTCAAAAACTTTTGATAACATGGGGGTTATGGAAATATGGTGGTAATCAGTGGGACTTGAGGTACCACAAACACATTTACATAGAGGAGAAACATTACCAATTCTCCAACAAGTGCTAAAAGCTCCTCTTCTTGCCAACTTGCACAGAATAACAGATAACTTTGGAGCTAAGCAATTTGCTGTCTTTATAAAATACAAAGGAAAAATAACATTTGGGTCTACACTTCCATAAGCATCAAGGTCCATCATCAGATCTTTAATCTCACGAGATCGAAAAGCTAAACTAGTTAGTTTAGCCTCAGGAAAACAGGAATGAGGAAGCTTAAGTTTTTCATTACTCTGTTTACTCTAAAAAACATCAGTCAAAACGGTTGCCTTTTCCTTTGGACAGTGAGTGACTGAGCCATCTGGTTTAAGTAAAGGAGGAACTATTGGATCTACACCACAGAGTGCAGATTTAAGGATAGACCACCATTTATGTTCCTGAGTTGTACCAGAATGGGTTTTTTAGGATTAAGTTGTACTGCTTTCAGTTGAGGCATAAGCTCCCTGAGCAAAAGCTCGAAGCTGAGTATAGTTGTTCCAGGTCAAATCTGATATGTAACCTTTCCAAAGGTGATAGGCCTCCTGCTTCTCCAAATAAGAACGTCTACAATCATCATTGAACCACGGTTTGTCCTTCACTTGGTACCTTAGCACACGGGAAGGGATACGCCTATCAGTTATGTTGACTAGATTCTCATTCAAAGGGACAAGAGGATCTACACAACTCTATAATTGTGACCAATTCAAGCACGAAAGATCATGCAAAATCCCATTCCAGTCTGCTTGGGATTTCATGTAAATTTTACAAGAGTGTTATATATCAGGGACAGGCTACTCAGTCTTCACTACTAATGAAATCAAGGCATGATCAGATGTCCCGCCTGGA
>NC_090729.1:61678996-61683996 GCF_036898095.1 Palaemon carinicauda | reverse complement strand
TATTTTAAGTCTACTTGATTTTTTTTCGGGGGTATCAGGATGATTATAATAAGTGAATAGCCATTTACTTCTAAATATATATCTATATCTATATCTATCTATCTATCTATCTATCTATCTATCTATCTATCTATCTATCTATCTATATATATATATATATATATATATATATATATATATATATATATATATATATATATATATATATATATATATATATATATATATATATATATAGCAAAGTGTAAATTCCACAGGCAACAGGAAAGGAAAAGACCAGGTACCAAGCGCTTGCGTGTATTATGTACACTTCTTCAGGGTACAAAGTTAAATAGAAAATAAAATCATACAATAAAGAAACCTACCAAAACTGAAATAAAAGCCACAAACAAGCAAAGCATCATCAATATGTTAAAATATTTAATAGTCGTTAAAAATTAATAAACAACTGTCATTTTGAAATAAAATACCAATAATATAACAAGCATTGAACTAAATGTTTACATTGTACTTCCTTACAATTTCATTAACAAAATGAGAGTCTGGTTTAAAAAAGACCAGAGCTAAGGTTTAAAATTTGATTATCAAAATATTTATTAAAAGCAGATTCAATAATATTTCTTTTAACAAAGTTTTTTTCAAAATAAAATCTCCGAGGAGTTTTCCCAGTCAATGCAATGGCTAAAATCTTTGGTTCTCATATTGAGTTCCAATTTCGCCCCATTAGGTTTTGACAACGTCACCACACTCAAAGTAGTCCTTGCTTTTATGTATTCTAGATCCTTTTGAGAGCATTTCTCAATAACAAAGTGACCTATGGTATAGAATGTTAATGGTTATCAGAAAAGCCAAATCATAAAGGATTGAATTATCTTACAATACTCAATTGTGTAGATATTAGAGAGTCCTACATAAAGTTGCTGTTGGTATTGAAATTCGAAAACAGCAAAGCCATTCCCAATAGCCAGGTAACACGTGCCGAACACATTGATCATACTTAGCATCAACTATCAAGAGCACATGTGTTTTCATGCTGGGCCAGTAAATGGCATTTCAGGTGCCGTCCTTTATCTGTGTTCACCATGAAAATGTATCTAAAATTTAGAAGAGGAAATCCATGAAAGGTTTGTTGTTTATTTATAAAAAAAATAAACTAAACAGTCAAGAAATGAAAGCCATAAAAGCCTTTATTGTGTTTACATTTGTTACATAATTCAGTCCATGATCTTTAAAAAATGGGAGTCATTCGCTTTTTGCCGAAATAGCACTAATGGATTTTCACTTAATTCTAATACAAATAAGCAAATACTAGCTTTTGTGTGTAGTGAATATATGGTAATAGGTTTTCCAAAGAGATTTTACAGTCAGTGGACAGACATTGATATAGTTCCAAATTTTTAAGAGGAATGGATTGACCAAAAGAAGGAAAATCTTATGATCCATCCTTAATTCTATCTCACACTTTCTTATTCGTATCTAATATTTGTATATGATGATAGGATCTTATATGATACTTAAAACGATAGCATTAGTATTATAAGACCATTTACGAAGATGGGTTTAAAATTGTAAGGGAAATTTGATTAAAACTAATTCAATAGTAATAATTATTTTCATAATTATACATCAAAGAAAGTTTTATTATTTCATCTTGTGGAATCTCTACAAGTATAATATTTTATGCTGGGTAAGATTTTGTTATACGATATACAAACGGTGCTGACAGCTAGGGCAGCTTATAGGTTTGGAAACGATCTATATTTGTTTTGTTTTTGCTCAGCATCTTTGACAGCAGGTAACTATTTGAAGACATGCTAAATTTCATTAGCATACCGTTAACATTAGCCACTTAAAGGTTTCTAATATATTGATGTTAAAAACGAACTGACTAGCAATAATGGAGTGACTGCTTGTTACTCATATCTATGAACACTTAACCCTTGCAGTATCCTCATCAAAAAATCACACCTAGTACCATTCGGGTCAGGTTTGAACCGTATTTAAATATTCCTACATTTTTGCCTTTCGAATTTAATTTTCCACCAATTTTTGTGACATACACAGTTTTACTTCATGGTTCAACTCAGGGGATAATGTGTGTAGTGTCTTTTACTTCAAAGAATACTCCTAAACTAGCCCCAAACCTATCAACTAATGAACATTCCATTCATTTGAGGACAAAGGCGTAAAAAAGCAAAGCTCTCTAGTTAAGTGTTACTTTGCTATATTTTCACAAAATTTTGAAAGCTTCTTGTCCCTATTTACGATAATTTTACTTCTTACACTCAAATGTGCAATGTTATTGTGCATAGGCCGTTCTATATTTCAATAGCACATCCATTCTCTTTCGGGTCAGATATGACCCTTGTTTGCATTTGGACAGTTCTTCGCCATGCATAGTGATATTGGTATTATATGCCCAGGACCTACTATGTGGTAGCGACTGTCCTTCAGAATACTCCCCTAACCCACGCATCGTCCCTTTCATTGTAAAGGTTAGGTTCTATCTGAAACTTTCTATGCACATTTATTGCATTTGTATGTCACTGTGCCATGTTGTTTGCATGCGTGTTTTCGGCATTTGCTACATACAGTTGAGACCTTACTGTCTCCTTTGCAAAGGTAGAACGTCGTCTCTTTGATGGTTGTGACTGGTCTGGAGGTGCAATAGTATTTAGATTAGTTCTTGCTGCTTCACAAACACGTTTAGCATTGGGAGTCCTTGGTAACATACGTTGCACTGCCAAATGTGATTGAACTAAGCTCATTGCAAGCTCTTTGCAAAAATAACCTTCGTTTAAAGCTAACCTCTTTATTCCAATCTGGATCAACTTGCATCCACAATACAAAGGCATTGTAAGCTGAAATGTCAATTATGGTATCAATCAAGGCCACTGACCATCTCACTGTTTGCCGTTTTGATCGATAAGCTGCCACAAGCTTATCAAGAGTATCCACACCGCCTTTTGTCTCATATAAAACTCAATAATGTTTGGTTTCTTATCTTCTTTCTCACTAAATGTTATGGAATCATGTATATTACCCAAAAGGACAATAGTCTTACCTATCCTGGGGCAATATGAAATAAGGACAATATCCTCATAGTATCTTTTGATGGTGGAAAATACTGTGCGATTTTTTGGATTTACAAATTCAGCAGGAAGTTCTTTCCTATTTTTACGAACAGTTCCTACTCTAGTCTGATCTGGAGAACTTAACTCTTTAGCTAAGGGCACACTGCAAAAGAAATTATCACATGTTATGTTCCTTCCTTTCAAAGCATCAGTCTGCTTTAGTACCACACGCTTTCCTTTACCCATTCAGCTGCGTCACCATTTTTTCGACCAAGGTACACTTCTGCATTCCACAGATAACTTGTTCCAGAGTCGCAAGCAGCTCAGACTTTTATCCTATACCTATCTGGCTTAGAAGGTATGTACTGACAAATTGGACATCTTCCTCTGAACGGTTGATGATACATTGAACATAAGTGGAAGCCTTTCAACCGACTTATCCCAAATATATCTTATAGCTGCCAGCTTGTCATGACGTCTCCTTGGGTTTCGAGTTGTTTTGTCATCAAAACAAACATACTTTCAAATTTGTAAGAAGTTTTTTAGATACATTGTTGCTCTAAATATTGGCTAACCATAAGAGTCATCCCACAAACTTCTAAGGGACTCGTGACGAGATTTATACAGGCCAGCTAAGATACGCAAACCATAAAAAGCCTTCAATTCATTCATATTGTAAACATCTCTTCCAGTCACTCTATTTGCTTCCTTATTTGTCATTTCAAGAACTATTTTGAAAATGGCTTCAGCTATGAAAAGGTTAAATGCTGATACTACATCATTAGTGATTCTCGAGGCTACATATCGGGTAATCCCAGGTGTTTGAGAGATTACATTCCTATCACATGATCTACCAGCTGAGGAGCATTGTCCATCTCTCTCCTCATGCCATATTATATCTCCCTTTTTGGAAACAAATACTTCATGATAAAGGTCTTGTGTAACATTATTGTTTAGTAATTATCTTGGTCACCATTGTTTTCAGAATATTCAGAATCACTATTATGATCTCTATTTAAAGAAACATTATCACTTTCACTATCCTCAATGTCTGAATTGAAATCATCACTTTCTTCATCTTGGTGGTAAAATCTACCCCCCGAAAATTTGTGAGCTTCTGTGAAGAAAAAATTAAACAAAAAACTGATTAGATATAGTAATGAAAACTCTAGCTGTAATCACATCATTCCTCACAACCTCAAGATTATTATAGTGCAAGAACAACCCATGAAACATACTAACTCAGCCATAGCAAGAAGATATCTCCAGAGTAAATTACTAGTGCTTCCCTCACTTCCACACTGAGATATAAACAAGAGAAGTGACTTTATCAAAAATAAAGAAAATTAACACAATCCATTTAAAGACAACGTGGAACAAAACCGGATTAAGAGAAATAAGGTAAATTCAGGGGCCTTTATTATTATTATTATTATTATTATTATTATTATTATTATTATTATTATTATTATTATTATTATTATTATTATTATTATTATTATTATTATTATTACAATCTTTAATATTGCTCTTATCAGCATTATTACTAATCATTTAAAAAGAATTTTAATCAAAATTATCTATATTTTCTTTTAAAAATGAATGCGGGTCAAAAAAGAACCGAGGATAAAAGATGTTACCTTTTTATCACGTAAAAACTGTTGATATTGCATTTGCAATATTTATTCCAGATAATGACCTCACAAATTTAGGAAAAGTCATGAAATACTAACCCCGTACAGTGCATATTGAAAGAGCTATGTTCAATTAAAGTAGCTCCGGGTCAAAAAAGACCACAAGGAGACTGCAAAGGTTAAGTTTGGATATTTCATCAAAACTGATCGGTTATATCATAATGTTCCCATTTATACTACATAAATAATCATATAATAAATGCTTCGACACATAATGTAGCATATGCACATG
>NC_090729.1:61626496-61673996 GCF_036898095.1 Palaemon carinicauda | reverse complement strand
ACTTTCAATACAAAACACCAAGAAATGCGCTAATAAAACAAATAAACATAACAGAAAGAATGATATATAAAGAAGTAGGCTATTTCCCTTTAAAAAAGGAAGAAATAGCACGAGTAAGAAATAAAGCGTACCCTTTTTACTTATCCCGCTGATTAGGCTTAGTGAGATTTTCAAAAGGTCTTCATTATTCATCGTGTGACATATAGCATCAAAGTAAATCTTATCAACTGACATAGCTTGGGCATCTATTTTAAATTTTTACTTTCCTAATAAAATTGGAATATCAGAGCCAGTGGTCTTGGATGGATCTTCCTCAGTTAGCGTTGCTATGAAGTCTTCCTTTGTGAATATATTACCAATGGTCTTGGATGGGTCTTCCTCAGCTAGGTTTGCTAAAAAGTCTTCCTCTGTGAATATATTACCAGTGCTCTTGGATGGGTCTTCCTCAGCTAGGTTTGCTAAGAAGTCTTCCTCTGTGAATATGTTACCAGTGGTCTTGGATGGGTCTTCCTCAGTTAGGTGTGCTAAGAAGTCTTCCTCTGTGAATATGTTACCAGTGGTCTTGGAAGGGTCTTCCTCAATTAGGTTTGCAATGAAGTCTTCCTCTGTGAATATGTCACCAGTGGTCTTGGATGGGTCTTCCTCAGCTAGGTTTGCTATGAAGTCTTCCTCTGTGAATATGTTACCAGCGGTCTTGGATGGGTCTTCCTCAGCTAGGTTTGCTAAGAAATCTTCCTCTGTGAATATGTTACCAGTGGTCTTGGATGGGTCTTCCTCAGTTAGGTTTGCTGAGAAGTCGTCCTCTGTGATTATGTTACCAGTGGTCTTGTATGGGTCTTCCTCAATTAGGTTTGCTATGAAGTCTTCCTCTGTTAATATGTTACCAGTGGTCTTGGATGGGTCTTCCTCGGCTAGGTTTACTATGAAGTCTTCCTCTGTGAATATGTTACCAGTGGTCTTGGATGGGTCTTCCTCAGTTAGGTTTGCTAAGAAGTCTTCCTCCTTGAATAATTTACCAGCGATCTTGGATGGGTCTTCCTCAGCTATGTTTCCTAAGAAGTCTTCCTCTGTGAATATGTTACCAGTGGTCTTGGATGGGTCTTCCTCAACTAGGTTTTCTAGAAAGTCTTCCCCTGTGAATATGTTACCAGCGGTCTTGGATGGGTCTTCCTCAGTTAGGTTTGCTATGACGTCTTCCTCTGTGAATATGATACCAGTGGTCTCGGATGGGTCTTCCTCAGTTAGGTTTGCTAAGAAGTCTTCCTCTGTGAACAATTTACCAGCGATCTTGGATGGGTCTTCCTCAGCGAGGTTTCCTAAAGAGTCTTCCTTTGTGAATATGTTACCAGTGCTCTTGGATGGGTCTTCCTCATTTAGGTTTGCTCTGAAGACTTCCTATGTGAATATGTTACCAGTGGTCTAGGATGGGTCTTCTTCAGTTAAGTTTGCTATGAAGTCTACCTCTGTGAATATGTTACCAGCGGTCTTGGATGGGTCTTTCTCAGCTAGGTTTGCTAAGAAGTCTTCCTCTGTGAATATGTTACCAGTGGTCTTGGATGGGTCTTCCTCAGTTAAGTTTGTTAAGAAGTCTTCTTCTGTGATCATTTCATCAGTGGTCATGGATGGGTCTTCCTCAGTTAGGTTTGCTATGAAGTCTTCCTCTGTGAATACGATAAAAGTCTTCCTCTTTGAAGATGTTACCAGTGGTCTTGGATGGGTCTTCCTCAGTTAGGTTTGCTATGAAGTCTTCCTCTGTGAATATGTTACCAGTGGTCATGGATGGGTCTTACTCTGTTAGGTTTTCTATGAAGTCTTCCCCTCTGAATATGTTAAGAAGTGTTCCTCTGTGAATATAATACAAGCGGTCTTGGATGGGCCTTCCTCAGCTAGGTTTGCTAAGAAGTCTTCCTCTGTGAATAAATCAACAGTGGTCTTGGATGGGTCTTCCTCAGCTAGGTATGCTATGAAGTGTTCCTCTGTGAGTATGTTACCAGTGGTCTTGGAAGGGTCTTCCTCAGTTAGGTTTGCTCTGAAGTCTTCCTCTGTGAATATGTTACCAGTGGTCTTGGATGGGTCTTCCTCATTCAGGTTTGCTATGAAGTCTTCCTCAGTGAATATGTTATCTGCGGTCTTGGATGGGTCTTCCTCAGCTAGGTTTGCTAAGAAGTCTTCCTCTGTGAATATGTTACCAGTTGTGTAGGATGGGTCTTCCCCAGTTAGGTTTGTTTTGAAGTCTTCCTCTATGAATATGTTACCAGTGTTCTTGGATGGGTCCTCCTCAACTAGGTTTGCTATTAAGTCTTCCTCTGTGAATATGTTACCAGTGGTCTTGGATGGGTATTCCATAGTTAGGTTTATTATGAAGTCATCCTCTGTGAATATGTTACCAGTGGTCTTGGATGGGTCTTCCTCACCTAGGTTTGTTATGAAGTCGTCCTTTGTGATTATTTTACCTGTGGTATTGGATGTGTCTTCCTCAGCTAGGTTTGCTATGAAGTCTCCTCTGTGAATATGTTACCAGTGGTCTTGGATGGGTCTTCCTCTGTTATGTTTGCTAAGAAGTCTTCCTCTGTGAATATGTTACCAGTGGTCTTAGATGGGTCTTCCACAATTGGGTTTGCTATGAGTCTTCCTCTGTGAATATGTTACAAGTGGTCTTGGATGGGTCTTCCTCAGTTAGGTTTGCTATGAAGTCTTACTCTGTGAATATGTTACCTAGCGGTCTTGGATGGGTCTTCCTCAGTTAGGTTTGCTATGAAGTCTTCCTCTGTGAATATGTAACCAGTGGTCTTGGATGGGTCTTCCTCAGCTAGGTTTCCTAAGAAGTCTTCCTTTGTGAATATGTACCAGTGGTCTTGGATGGGTCTTCCTCAGTTAGGTTTGCTATGAAGTCTTCCTCTGTGAATATGTTTCCAGTGTCTTGGATGGGTCTTCCTCAGTTAGGTTTGCTATGAAGTCTTCTCTGTGAATATGTTACCAGTGGTCTTGGATGGTCTTCCTCAGTTAGGTTTTCTAAAAAGTCTTCCTCTATTGAATGTGTTACCAGTGGTCTTGGATGGGTCTTCATAAGTTAGGTTTGCTAAAAAGTCTTCCTCTGTGAATATGTTACCAGAGGTCTTACATGGGTCTTCCTAAGTTAGGTTTGCTATGAAGTCTTCCTCTGTGAATATGTTACCAGTGGTGTGGATGGTCTTCCTCAGTTAGGTTTGCTAAGAAGTCTTCCACTGTGAATATGTTACCAGTGGTCATGGATGGGTCTTCCTCAGTTAGTTTTAATATGAAGTCTTCCTCTGTGAATATATTAGGAAGTCTTACACTTTGAATATGTTACCAGCGGTCTTGGATGGGCCTTCCTCAGCTATGTTTGCTAAGAAGTCTTCCTCTGTGAATATATTACCAGAGTTCTTGGATGGGTCTTCCTCAGCTAGGTTTGCTATGAAGTCTTCCTCTCTGAATATGTTACCAGTGGTCTTGGATGGGTCTTCCTCAGCTAGGTTTGCTATGAAGTCTTCCTCTGTGAATATGTTACCAGTGGTCTTGGATGGGTCTTCCCCAGTTAGGTTTGCTTATGAAGTCTTCCTCTGTGAATATGTTACCAGTGGTCTTGGATGGGTCTTCCTCACTAGGTTTGCTATGAAGTCTTCCTCTGTGAATATTTTACCAGTGGTCTTGGATGGGTCTTCCTCAGCTAGGTTTGCTATGAAGTCTTCCTCTGTGAATATGTTACCAGCGGTCTTGGATGGGTCTTCCTCAGTTAGGTTTGCTAGAAGTCTTCCTCTGTGAATATGTTACCAGTGGTCTTGGATGGGTCTTCCTCAGTTGGGTTTGCTATGAAGTCTTCTTCTGTGAATTTTTTAAGAAGTCTTCCTCTATAAATATGATACCAGCGGTCTTAGATTGGTCTTCCTCAGTTAGGTTTGCTAAGAAGTCTTCCTCTGTGAATATGTTACCAGCGGTCTTGGATGGGTCTTCCTCAGTTAGGTTTGCTAAGAAGTCTTCCTCTGTGAATATGTTACCAGTGGTCTTGGATGGGTCTCCTCAGCTAGGTTTGCTATTAAGTCTTCCTCTGTGAATATGTTACCCGTGGTCTTGGATGGGTGTTCATAAGTAAGGTTTGCTAATAAGTCTACTCTGTGAATATGTTACCAGCGGTCTTGGATGGGTCTTTTCAGTTAGGTTTGCTAAGAAGTCTTCCTCTGTGAATATTTACCAGGGTCTTGGATGTCTTCCTCAGTTAGGTTTGCTAAGAAGTCTTCCACTGTGAATATGTTACCAGTGGTCTTGGATGGGTCTTCCTCAGTTAGGTTTGATATGTCTGTGAATATGTTAAGAAGTCTTCCTCTGTGAATATGTTACCAGCGGTCTTGGATGGGCCTTCCTCAGCTAGGTTTGCTAAGAAGTCTTCCTCTGTGAATATATTACCAGTGGTCTTGGATGGGTCTTCCTCACCTAGGTTTGCTGAGAACTCTTCCTCTGTGAATATTACCAGTGCTCTTGGATGGGTCTTCCTCAGTTAGGTTTGCTAAGAAAGTCTTCTCTGTGAATATGTTACCAGTGGTCTTGGATGGTCTTCTTCAGCTAGGTTTGCTAAGAAGTCTTCCTCTGTGAATATTTACCAGCGATCTTGGATGGGTCTTCCTCAGCTAGGTTTCCTAAGAAGTCTTCCCTGTGAATATGTTACCAGTGGTCTTGGATGGGTCTTCCTCAGTTAGGTTTGCTATGAAGTCTTCCTCTGTGAATATGTTACCTGGTCTTGGATGGGTCTTCCTCAGCTAGGTTTGCTATGAAGTCTTCCTCTGTGAATATGTTACCAGCGGTCTTGGATGGGTCTTCCTCAGTTAGGTTTGCTATGAAGTCTTCCTCTGTGAATATGTTACAGTGGTCTTGGATGGGTCTTCCTCAGTTAGGTTTGCTATGAAGTCTTCCTCTGTGAATATGTTACCATGGTCTTGGATGGGTCTTCCTCAGTTAGTTTGCTATGAAGTCTTCTCTGTGAATATGTTACCAGCGGTCTTGGATGGGTCTTCCTCAGTTAGGTTTGCTATGAAGTCTTCCTCTGTGAATATGTTACCAGTGTCTTGGATGGGTCTTCCTCAGCTAGGTTTCCTAAGAAGTCTTCCTCTGTGAATATGTTACCAGTGGTCTTGGATGGGTCTTCCTCAGTTAGGTTTGTTATGAAGTTCCTCTGTGAATATGATACCACTGGTCTTGGATGGGTCTTCCTCAGTTAGGTTTGCTAAGAAGTCTTCCTCTGTGAATATGTTACCAGTGGTCTTGGATGGGTCTTCCTCAGCTATGTTTGCTATGAAGTCTTCCTTTGAATATGTTACCAGTGGTCTTGGATGGGTCTTCTTCAGTTAAGTTTGCTATGAAGTCTTCCTCTGTGAATATGTTATCAGCGGTCTTGGATGGGTCTTTCTCAGCTAGGTTTGCTATGAAGTCTTCCTCTGTGAATATGTTACCAGTGGTCTTGGATGGGTCTTCCTCACTTAAGTTTGTTAAGAAGTCTTCTTCTGTGAATTATTTTATCAGTGGTCATGGATTTCTCTTCCTCAGTTAGGTTTGCTATGAAGTTTTCCTCTGTGAATATGTTAAAAGTCTTCCTCTGTGAATATGATACCAGAGGTCTTGGATGGGTTTTCCTCAGCTAGATTTGACATGAAGTCTTCCTCTGTGAATATGTTATCAGTGGTCATGGATGGGTCTTCCTCGGTTTGGTTTTCTATGAAGTCTTCCTCTCTGAAAATGTTAAGAAGTCTTCCTCTGTGAATATGTACCAGCGTCTTGGATGGGTCTTCCTCAGTTAGGTTTGCTAAGAAGTCTTCCTTTGTTAATAATGTAACAGTGGTCTTGGATGGATCTTCCTCAGCTATGTTTGCTATGAAGTCTTCCTCTCTGAATATGTTACCAGTGGTCTTGGATGGGTCTTCCTCGAATTGGTTTGCTATGAAGTCTTCTTATGTGAATATGTTACCAATGGTCTTGGATGGGTCTACTTCAGTTAGGTTTCTATGAAGTCTTCCTCTGTGAATATGTTACCAGTGGTCTTGGATGGGTCTTCCTCATTTAGGTTTGCTATGGAGTCTTCATCAGTGAATATTTTATCAGCGGTCTTGGATGGGTCTTCCTCAGTTAGGTTTAATATGAAGTCTTCCTCTGTGAATATGTTAAGAAGTCTTCTCTGTGAATATGTTACCAGCGGTCTTGGATAGGCCTCCTTCAGCTAGGTTTGCTAAGAAGTCTTCCTCTGTGAATATATTACCAGTGTCTTGGATGGTCTTCCTCAGTTAGGTTTGCTAAGAAGTCTTCCTCTGTGAATATGTTACCAGTGGTCTTGGATGGGTCTTCCTAAGTTAGGTTTCCTATGAAGTCTTCCTCTGTGAATATGTTACCCCTGGTCTTGGATGGGTCTTCCTCAGCTATGTTTGCTATGAAGTCTTCCTCTGTGAATATTTAACCAGTGGTCTTGGATGGGTCTTCCTCAGTTAGGTTTTCTATGAAGTCTTCCTCTGTGAATATGTTAACAATGGTCTTGGATGGGTCTTCCTCAATTAGGTTTTCGATGAAGTCTTCCTCTGTGAATATGTTAACAATGGTCTTGGATGGGTCTTCCTCAGTTAGGATTGCTATGAAGTCTTCCTCTGTGAATATATAACCAGCGGTCTTGGATGGGTCTTCCTCTGTTAGGTTTGCTATGAAGTCTTTTTCTGTGAATATGTTACCAGTGGTCTTGGATGGGTCTTCCTCAGCTATATTTGTTATGAAGTCTTCCTCTGTGAATATGTTACCAGTGGTCTTGGATGGGTCTTCCTCAGTTAATTTTGTTAAGAAGTCTTTTTCTGTGATTATTTTATCAGTGGTGATGGATGCGTCTTCCTCAGTTAGGTTTGCTATGAAGTCTTCCTCTGTGAATATGTTACAAGTGGTTTGGATGGGTCTTCCTCAGCTATGTTTGTTATGAAGTCTTCCTCTTTGAATATGTTACCAGTGGTCTTCGATGGGTCTTCCTCAGTTAAGTTTGTTAAGAAGTCTTCCTCTGTGAATATGAAGTCTTCCTCTGTGAATATGATACTAGTGGTCTTGGATGGAGCGTCCTCATCTAGGTTTGCTATGAAGTCTTCCTCTGTGAATATGTTACCAGCGGTCTTGGATGGGTCTTCTCAGCTAGGTTTGCTAAAGTCTTCCTCTGTGAATATTTACCAGCGTCTTGGATGGGTCTTCCTCGGCTAGGATTCCTAAGAAGTCTTCCCTGTGAAATGTTACCAGTGGTCTTGGATGGGTCTTTCTCAGTTAGGTTTGCTATGAAGTTCCTCTGTGAATATGATACCAGCGGTCTTGGATGGGTCTCCTCAGCTAGGTTTGCTAAGAAGTCTTCCTCTGTGAATAATGTAACAGTGGTCTTGGATGGTCTTCCTCAGCTATGTTTGCTATGAAGTCTTCCTCTCTGAATATTTACCAGTGGTCTTGGATGGGTCTTCCTCAGTTTGGTTTGCTATGAAGTCTTCTTCTGTGAATATGTTACCAATGGTCTTGGATGGGTCTACTTCAGTTAGGTTTGCTATGAAGTCTTCCTCTGTGAATATGTTACCAATGGTCTTGGATGGGTCTTCCTCATTTAGGTTTGCTCTGGAGTCTTCCTCAGTGAATATTTTATCAGCGGTCTTGGATGGGTCTTCCTCAGTTAGTTTTTATGAAGTCTTCTTCTGTGAATGTGTTAAGAAGTCTTCTCTGTGAATATGTTACCAGCGGTCTTGGATAGGCCTTCCTCAGCTAGGTTTGCTAAGAAGTCTTCCTCTGTGAATATATTACCCATGCTCTTGGATTGGTCTTCCTCAGTTAGGTTTGCTAAGAAGTCTTCCTCTGTGAATATGTTACCAGTGGTTTTGGATGGGTCTTCCTAAGTTAGGTTTCTTATGAAGTCTTCCTCTGTGAATATGTTACCCCTGGTCTTGGATGGGTCTTCCTCAGCTATGTTTGTTATGAAGTCTTCCTTTGTGAATATGTTACCAGTGGTCTTGGATGGGTCTACTTCAGTTAGGTTTGCTATGAAGTCTTCCTCTGTGAATATGTTACCAATGGTCTTGGATGGGTCTTCCTCATTTAGGTTTGCTATGGAGTCTTCCTCAGTGAATATTTTATCAGCGGTCTTAGATGGGTCTTCCTCAGTTAGGTTTAATATGAAGTCTTCTTCTGTGAATGTGTTAAGAAGTCTTCTCTGGGAATATGTTACCAGCGGTCTTGGATGGGCCTTCCTCAGCTAGGTTTGCTAAGAAGTCTTCCTCTGTGAATATATTACCAGTGCTCTTGGATTGGTCTTCCTCAGTTAGGTTTGCTAAGAAGTCTTCCTCTGTGAATATGTTACCAGTGGTTTTGGATGGGTCTACCTAAGTTAGGTTTCTTATGAAGTCTTCCTCTGTGAATATGTTACCCTTGGTCTTGGATGGGTCTTCCTCAGCTATGTTTGCTATGAAGTCTTCCTCTGTGAATATTTACCAGTGGTCTTGGATGGGTCTTCCTCAGTTAGGTTTTCTATGAAGTCTTCCTCTGTGAATAAGTTAACAATGGTCTTGGATGGGTCTTCCTCAGTTAGTTTCTATGAAGTCTTCCTCTGTGAATATGTTAACAATGGTCTTGGATGGGTCTTCCTCAGTTCTGTTTGCTATGAAGTCTTCCTCTGTGAATATTAACCAGCGGTCTTGGATGGGTCTTCCTCTGTTAGGTTTGCTATGAAGTCTTCTTCTGTGAATATGTTACCAGTGGTCTTGGATGGGTCTTCCTCAGCTAGGTTTGTTATGAAGTCTTCCTCTTGTGAATATGTTACCAGTGGTCTTGGATGGGTCTTCCTCAGTTAAGTTTGTTAAGAAGTCTTCTTCTGTGATTATTTTATCAGTGGTGATGGATGCTTCCTCATTACGTTTGCTATGAAGTCTTCCTCTGTGAATATGTTACAAGTGGTCTTGGATGGGTCTTCCTCAGCTAGGTTTGTTATGAAGTCTTCCTCTTGAATATGTTACCAGTGGTCTTGGATGGGTCTTCCTCGGTTAAGTTTGTTAAGAAGTCTTCCTCTGTGAATATGTTAAAAGTCTTCCTCTGTGAATATGATACCAGTGGTCTTGGATGGGTCTTCCTCTTCTAGTTTGCTATGAAGTCTTCCTTTGTGAATATGTTACCAGTGGTCTTGGATGGGTCTTCCTCAGCTAGGTTTGCTAAGAATCTTCCTCTGTGAATATTTACCAGGTCTTGGATGGTCTTCCTCAGCGAGGATTCCTAAGAAGACTTCCCCTGTGAATATGTTACCAGTGGTCTTGGATGGGTCTTCCTCACTTAGGTTTGCTATGAAGTTCCTCACTGTGAATATGTTACCAGTGGTCTTGGATGGGTCTTCCTCAGCTAGGTTTGCTAAGAAGTCTTCCTCTCTGAATATGTTACCAGTGCTCTTGGTGGGTCTTCCTCATTTAGGTTTGCTCTGAAGTCTTCCTATGTGAATATGTTACCAGTGGTCTTGGATGGGTCTTCCTTCAGTTAGTTTGCTATGAAGTCTTCCTCTGTGAATATGTTATCAGTGGTCTTGGATGGGTCTTCCTCAGCTAGGTTTGCTAAGAAGTCTTTTTCTGTGATTATTTTATCAGTGGTGATGGATGCGTCTTCCTCAGTTAGGTTTGCTATGAAGTCTTCCTCTGTGAATATGTTACAAGTGGTTTTGGATGGGTCTTCCTCAGCTATGTTTGTTATGAAGTCTTCCTCTTTGAATATGTTACCAGTGGTCTTCGATGGGTCTTCCTCAGTTAAGTTTGTTAAGAAGTCTTCCTCTGTGAATATGTTAAAAGTCTTCCTCTGTGAATATGATACTAGTGGTCTTGGATGGAGCGTCCTCATCTAGGTTTGCTATGAAGTCTTCCTCTGTGAATATGTTACCAGCGGTCTTGGATGGGTCTTTCTCAGCTAGGTTTGCTAAGAAATCTTCCTCTGTGAATAATTTACCAGCGATCTTGGATGGGTCTTCCTCGGCGAGGATTCCTAAGAAGTCTTCCCCTGTGAAAGTGTTACCAGTGGTCTTAGATGGGTCTTTCTCAGTTAGGTTTGCTATGAAATGTTCCTCTGTGAATATGATACCAGCGGTCTTGGATGGGTCCTCCTCAGCTAGGTTTGCTAAGAAGTCTTCCTCTGTTAATAATGTAACAGTGGTCTTGGATGGATCTTCCTCAGCTATGTTTGCTATGAAGTCTTCCTCTCTGAATATTTTACCAGTGGTCTTGGATGGGTCTTCCTCGGTTTGGTTTGCTATGAAGTCTTCTTCTGTGAATATGTTACCAATGGTCTTGGATGGGTCTACTTCAGTTAGGTTTGCTATGAAGTCTTCCTCTGTGAATATGTTACCAATGGTCTTGGATGGGTCTTCCTCATTTAGGTTTGCTCTGGAGTCTTCCTCAGTGAATATTTTATCAGCGGTCTTGGATGGGTCTTCCTCAGTTAGTTTTAATATGAAGTCTTCTTCTGTGAATGTGTTAAGAAGTCTTCTCTGTGAATATGTTACCACCGGTCTTGGATAGGCCTTCCTCAGCTAGGTTTGCTAAGAAGTCTTCCTCTGTGAATATGTTACCCATGCTCTTGGATGGTCTTCCTCAGTTAGGTTTGCTAAGAAGTCTTCCTCTGTGAATATGTTACCAGTGGTCTTGGATGGGTCTTCCTAAGTTAGGTTTCTTATGAAGTCTTCCTCTGTGAATATGTTACCTGGTCTTGGATGGGTCTTCCTCAGCTATGTTTGTTATGAAGTCTTCCTTCTGTGAATATGTTACCAGTGGTCTTGGATGGGTCTCCTTCAGTTAGGTTTGCTATGAAGTCTTCCTCTGTGAATATGTTACCAATGGTCTTGGATGGGTCTTCCTCATTTAGGTTTGCTATGGAAGACTTCCTCTGTGAATATTTATCAGCGGTCTTGGATGGGTCTTCCTCAGTTAGGTTTAATATGGAGTCTTCTTCTGTATGTGTTAAGAAGTCTTCTCTGTGAATATGTTACCAGCGGTCTTGGATGGGTCTTCCTCAGCTAGGTTTGCTAAGAAGTCTTCCTCTGTGAATATGTTACCAGTGGTCTTGGATGGGTCTTCCTCAGTTAGGTTTGCTAAGAAGTCTTCCTCTGTGAATATGTTACCAGTGGTCTTGGATGGGTCTTCCTCAGTTAGGTTTCTATGAAGTCTTCCTCTGTGAATATGTTACCTGGTCTTGGATGGGTCTTCCTCAGCTAGGTTTGCTATGAAGTCTTCCTCTGTGAATATTTACCAGTGGTCTTGGATGGGTCTTCCTCAGTTAAGTTTGCTATGAAGTCTTCCTCTGTGAATATGTTATCAGCGGTCTTGGATGGGTCTTCCTCAGCTAGGTTTGCTATGAAGTCTTCCTCTGTGAATATGTTACCAGTGGTCTTGGATGGGTCTTCCTCACTTAAGTTTGTTAAGAAGTCTTCTTCTGTGAATATTTTATCAGTGGTCATGGATCTCTTCCTCAGTTAGGTTTGCTATGAAGTTTCCTCTGTGAATATGTTAAAAGTCTTCCTCTGTGAATATGTTACCAGAGGTCTTGGATGGGTCTTCCTCAGCTAGTTTGCATGAAGTCTTCCTCTGTGAATATGTTACCAGTGGTCTTGGATGGGTCTTCCTCGGTTTGGTTTTCTATGAAGTCTTCCTCTCTGAAAATGTTAAGAAGTCTTCCTCTGTGAATATGTACCAGCGGTCTTGGATGGGTCTTCCTCAGTTAGGTTTGCTAAGAAGTCTTCCTTCTGTTAATAATGTAACAGTGGTCTTGGATGGATCTTCCTCAGCTATGTTTGCTATGAAGTCTTCCTCTGTGAATATGTTACCAGTGGTCTTGGATGGGTCTTCCTCATTGGTTTGCTATGAAGTCTTCTTCTGTGAATATGTTACCAATGGTCTTGGATGGGTCTACTTCAGTTAGTTTTCTATGAAGTCTTCCTCTGTGAATATGTTACCAGTGGTCTTGGATGGGTCTTCCTCATTTAGGTTTGCTATGGAGTCTTCTCAGTGAATATTTTATCAGCGGTCTTGGATGGGTCTTCCTCAGTTAGGTTTAATATGAAGTCTTCCTCTGTGAATATGTTAAGAAGTCTTCTCTGTGAATATGTTACCAGCGGTCTTGGATAGGTCCTTCAGCTTGGTTTGCTAAGAAGTCTTCCTCTGTGAATATGTTACCAGTGGTCTTGGATGGGTCTTCCTCAGTTAGGTTTGCTAAGAAGTCTTCCTCTGTGAATATGTTACCAGTGGTCTTGGATGGGTCTTCCTCAGTTAGGTTTGCTATGAAGTCTTCCTCTGTGAATATGTTACCTGGTCTTGGATGGGTCTTCCTCAGCTAGGTTTGCTATGAAGTCTTCCTCTGTGAATATTTACCAGTGGTCTTGGATGGGTCTTCCTCAGTTAGGTTTTCTATGAAGTCTTCCTCTGTGAATATGTTACCATGGTCTTGGATGGGTCTTCCTCAGTTAGGTTTGCTATGAAGTCTTCCTCTGTGAATATGTTACCATGGTCTTGGATGGGTCTTCCTCAGTTAGGTTTGCTATGAAGTCTTCCTCTGTGAATATATACCAGCGGTCTTGGATGGGTCTTCCTCAGTTAGGTTTGCTATGAAGTCTTCCTCTGTGAATATGTTACCAGTGGTCTTGGATGGGTCTTCCTCAGCTATGTTTGTTATGAAGTCTTCCTCTGTGAATATGTTACCAGTGGTCTTGGATGGGTCTTCCTCAGTTAAGTTTGTTAAGAAGTCTTCCTCTGTGAATTATTTATCAGTGGTGATGGATGCTATTCCTCATTAGGTTTGCTATGAAGTCTTCCTCTGTGAATATGTTACAAGTGGTCTTGGATGGGTCTTCCTCAGCTATGTTTGCTATGAAGTCTTCCTCTGTGAATATGTTACCAGTGGTCTTGGATGGGTCTTCCTCAGTTAGAAGTCTTCCTCTGTGAATATGAAGTCTTCCTCTGTGAATATGTTACCAGTGGTCTTGGATGGGTCTTCCTCAGCTAGGTTTGCTATGAAGTCTTCCTTGTGAATATGTTACCAGTGGTCTTGGATGGGCGTCCTCATCTAGGTTTGCTATGAAGTCTTCCTCTGTGAATATGTTACCAGCGGTCTTGGATGGGTCTTCCTCAGCTAGGTTTGCTAAGAAGTCTTCCTCTGTGAATAATTTACCAGGTCTTGGATGGGTCTTCCTCAGCTAGGATTCCTATGAAGTCTTCCTCTGTGAATATGTTACCAGTGGTCTTGGATGGGTCTTCCTCAGTTAGGTTTGCTATGAAGTCTTCCTCTGTGAATATGATACCAGCGGTCTTGGATGGGTCTCCTCAGCTAGGTTTGCTAAGAAGTCTTCCTCTGTTGAATAATGTACAGTGGTCTTGGATGGTCTTCCTCAGCTATGTTTGCTATGAAGTCTTCCTCTCTGAATATTTACCAGTGGTCTTGGATGGGTCTTCCTCGTTGGTTTGCTATGAAGTCTTCTTCTGTGAATATGTTACCAATGGTCTTGGATGGGTCTACTTCAGTTAGGTTTGCTATGAAGTCTTCCTCTGTGAATATGTTACCATGGTCTTGGATGGGTCTTCCTCATTTAGGTTTGCTCTGGAAGTCTTCCTCAGTGAATATTTTATCAGCGGTCTTGGATGGGTCTTCCTCAGTTAGTTTAATATGAAGTCTTCTTCTGTGAATGTGTTAAGAAGTCTTCTCTGTGAATATGTTACCATGGTCTTGGATGGGTCTTCCTCAGCTAGGTTTGCTAAGAAGTCTTCCTCTGTGAATATGTTACCAGTGGTCTTGGATGGGTCTTCCTCAGTTAGGTTTGCTAAGAAGTCTTCCTCTGTGAATATGTTACCAGTGGTCTTGGATGGGTCTTCCTAAGTTAGGTTTGCTATGAAGTCTTCCTCTGTGAATATGTTACCTGGTCTTGGATGGGTCTTCCTCAGCTATGTTTGCTATGAAGTCTTCCTCTGTGAATATTTACCAGTGGTCTTGGATGGGTCTTCCTCAGTTAGGTTTTCTATGAAGTCTTCCTCTGTGAATATGTTACATGGTCTTGGATGGGTCTTCCTCATTAGGTTTGATGAAGTCTTCCTCTGTGAATATGTTACATGGTCTTGGATGGGTCTTCCTCAGTTAGGTTTGCTATGAAGTCTTCCTCTGTGAATATATACCAGCGGTCTTGGATGGGTCTTCCTCTGTTAGGTTTGCTATGAAGTCTTTCTGTGAATATGTTACCAGTGGTCTTGGATGGGTCTTCCTCAGCTATGTTTGTTATGAAGTCTTCCTCTGTGAATATGTTACCAGTGGTCTTGGATGGGTCTTCCTCAGTTAAGTTTGTTAAGAAGTCTTTCTGTGATTATTTATCAGTGGTTGGATGGGTCTTCCTCAGTTAGGTTTGCTATGAAGTCTTCCTCTGTGAATATGTTACCAGTGGTCTTGGATGGGTCTTCCTCAGCTATGTTTGTTATGAAGTCTTCCTCTTTGAATATGTTACCAGTGGTCTTGGATGGGTCTTCCTCAGTTAGTTTGTTATGAAGTCTTCCTCTGTGAATATGTTAAAAGTCTTCCTCTGTGAATATGTTACCAGTGGTCTTGGATGGGGTCCTCAGCTAGGTTTGCTATGAAGTCTTCCTCTGTGAATATGTTACCAGCGGTCTTGGATGGGTCTTCCTCAGCTAGGTTTGCTAAGAAGTCTTCCTCTGTGAATATGTTACCAGTGGTCTTGGATGGGTCTTCCTCCTAGGTTTGCTAAGAAGTCTTCCTCTGTGAATATGTTACCAGTGGTCTTGGATGGGTCTTCCTCAGTTAGGTTTGCTAAGAAGTCTTCCTCTGTGAATATGTACCAGTGGTCTTGGATGGGTCTTCCTCAGCTAGGTTTGCTATGAAGTCTTCCTCTGAATATGTTACCAGTGGTCTTGGATGGGTCTTCCTCAGTTAGGTTTGCTATGAAGTCTTCTTCTGTGAATATGTTACCAATGGTCTTGGATGGGTCTACTTCAGTTAGGTTTGCTATGAAGTCTTCCTCTGTGAATATGTTACCATGGTCTTGGATGGGTCTTCCTCATTTAGGTTTGCTATGGAGTCTTCCTCAGTGAATATTTTATCAGCGGTCTTGGATGGGTCTTCCTCAGTTAGTTTTAATATGAAGTCTTCTTCTGTGAATGTGTTAAGAAGTCTTCTCTGTGAATATGTTACCAGCGGTCTTGGATGGGTCTTCCTCAGCTAGGTTTGCTAAGAAGTCTTCCTCTGTGAATATGTTACCATGCTCTTGGATGGGTCTTCCTCAGTTAGGTTTGCTAAGAAGTCTTCCTCTGTGAATATGTTACCAGTGGTCTTGGATGGGTCTTCCTCAGTTAGGTTTCTATGAAGTCTTCCTCTGTGAATATGTTACCTGGTCTTGGATGGGTCTTCCTCAGCTAGGTTTGCTATGAAGTCTTCCTCTGTGAATATGTTACCAGTGGTCTTGGATGGGTCTTCCTCAGTTAGGTTTGCTATGAAGTCTTCCTCTGTGAATATGTTACCAATGGTCTTGGATGGGTCTTCCTCATTTAGGTTTGCTATGAAGTCTTCCTCTGTGAATATGTTATCAGCGGTCTTGGATGGGTCTTCCTCAGTTAGGTTTTATGAAGTCTTCTTCTGTGAATGTGTTAAGAAGTCTTCTCTGTGAATATGTTACCAGCGGTCTTGGATGGGTCTTCCTCAGCTAGGTTTGCTATGAAGTCTTCCTCTGTGAATATGTTACCAGTGGTCTTGGATGGGTCTTCCTCAGTTAGGTTTGCTAAGAAGTCTTCCTCTGTGAATATGTTACCAGTGGTCTTGGATGGGTCTTCCTAAGTTAGGTTTCTTATGAAGTCTTCCTCTGTGAATATGTTACCCTGGTCTTGGATGGGTCTTCCTCAGCTATGTTTGCTATGAAGTCTTCCTCTGTGAATATGTTACCAGTGGTCTTGGATGGGTCTTCCTCAGTTAGGTTTTCTATGAAGTCTTCCTCTGTGAATAGTTAACATGGTCTTGGATGGGTCTTCCTCAGTTAGGTTTCTATGAAGTCTTCCTCTGTGAATATGTTACAGTGGTCTTGGATGGGTCTTCCTCAGTTCTGTTTGCTATGAAGTCTTCCTCTGTGAATATTACCAGCGGTCTTGGATGGGTCTTCCTCAGTTAGGTTTGCTATGAAGTCTTCTCTGTGAATATGTTACCAGTGGTCTTGGATGGGTCTTCCTCAGCTAGGTTTGTTATGAAGTCTTCCTCTTGTGAATATGTTACCAGTGGTCTTGGATGGGTCTTCCTCAGTTAGTTTGTTAAGAAGTCTTCTCTGTGAATTATTTTATCAGTGGTCTTGGATGGTCTTCCTCATTAGGTTTGCTATGAAGTCTTCCTCTGTGAATATGTTACCAGTGGTCTTGGATGGGTCTTCCTCAGCTATGTTTGCTATGAAGTCTTCCCTTTGAATATGTTACCAGTGGTCTTGGATGGGTCTTCCTCGTTAAGTTTGTTAAGAAGTCTTCCTCTGTGAATATGTTAAAAGTCTTCCTCTGTGAATATGTTACCAGTGGTCTTGGATGGGTCTTCCTCTTCTAGTTTGCTATGAAGTCTTCCTTTGTGAATATGTTACCAGTGGTCTTGGATGGGTCTTCCTCAGCTAGGTTTGCTATGAAGTCTTCCTCTGTGAATATTTACCAGGTCTTGGATGGGTCTTCCTCAGCGAGGTTTGCTAAGAAGTCTTCCTGTGAATATGTTACCAGTGGTCTTGGATGGGTCTTCCTCAGTTAGGTTTGCTATGAAGTCTTCCTCCTGTGAATATGTTACCAGTGGTCTTGGATGGGTCTTCCTCAGCTAGGTTTGCTAAGAAGTCTTCCTCTGTGAATATGTTACCAGTGCTCTTGGATGGGTCTTCCTCAGTTAGGTTTGCTCTAAGAAGTCTTCCTCTGTGAATATGTTACCAGTGGTCTTGGATGGGTCTTCCTCAGTTAGGTTTGCTATGAAGTCTTCCTCTGTGAATATGTTACCAGTGGTCTTGGATGGGTCTTCCTCAGCTAGGTTTGCTAAGAAGTCTTCCTCTGTGAATATTTACCAGTGGTCTTGGATGGGTCTTCCTCAGTTAGGTTTGCTATGAAGTCTTCCTCTGTGAATATGTTACAGTGGTCTTGGATGGGTCTTCCTCAGCTATGTTTGTTATGAAGTCTTCCTCTGTGAATATGTTACCAGTGGTCTTGGATGGGTCTTCCTCAGTTAAGTTTGTTAAGAAGTCTTCCTCTGTGAATATGTTAAAAGTCTTCCTCTGTGAATATGATACAGTGGTCTTGGATGGGCGTCCTCATCTAGGTTTGCTATGAAGTCTTCCTCTGTGAATATGTTACCAGCGGTCTTGGATGGGTCTTCCTCAGCTAGGTTTGCTAAGAAGTCTTCCTCTGTGAATATTTACCAGGTCTTGGATGGGTCTTCCTCGGCGAGGTTTCCTAAGAAGTCTTCCCTGTGAAATGTTACCAGTGGTCTTAGATGGGTCTTCCTCAGTTAGGTTTGCTATGAAGTTCCTCTGTGAATATGTTACCAGCGGTCTTGGATGGGTCTTCCTCAGCTAGGTTTGCTAAGAAGTCTTCCTCTGTTAATAATGTAACAGTGGTCTTGGATGGATCTTCCTCAGCTATGTTTGCTATGAAGTCTTCCTCTCTGAATATTTACCAGTGGTCTTGGATGGGTCTTCCTCGGTTTGGTTTGCTATGAAGTCTTCTTCTGTGAATATGTTACCAATGGTCTTGGATGGGTCTACTTCAGTTAGGTTTGCTATGAAGTCTTCCTCTGTGAATATGTTACCATGGTCTTGGATGGGTCTTCCTCATTTAGGTTTGCTCTGGAGTCTTCCTCAGTGAATATTTTATCAGCGGTCTTGGATGGGTCTTCCTCAGTTAGTTTTAATATGAAGTCTTCTTCTGTATGTTAAGAAGTCTTCCTCTGTGAATATGTTACCACCGGTCTTGGATGGGTCTTCCTCAGCTAGGTTTGCTAAGAAGTCTTCCTCTGTGAATATGTTACCATGCTCTTGGATGGGTCTTCCTCAGTTAGGTTTGCTATGAAGTCTTCCTCTGTGAATATGTTACCAGTGGTCTTGGATGGGTCTTCCTCAGTTAGGTTTGCTATGAAGTCTTCCTCTGTGAATATGTTACCTGGTCTTGGATGGGTCTTCCTCAGCTAGGTTTGCTATGAAGTCTTCCTTGTGAATATGTTACCAGTGGTCTTGGATGGGTCTTCCTCAGCTAGGTTTGCTATGAAGTCTTCCTCTGTGAATATGTTACCATGGTCTTGGATGGGTCTTCCTCATTTAGGTTTGCTATGAAGTCTTCCTCTGTGAATATGTTACCAGCGTCTTGGATGGGTCTTCCTCAGTTAGGTTATGGTCTTCTTCTGTATGTTAAGAAGTCTTCCTCTGTGAATATGTTACCAGTGGTCTTGGATGGGTCTTCCTCAGCTAGGTTTGCTAGAAGTCTTCCTCTGTGAATATGTTACCAGTGCTCTTGGATGGGTCTTCCTCAGTTAGGTTTGCTAAGAAGTCTTCCTCTGTGAATATGTTACCAGTGGTCTTGGATGGGTCTTCCTCAGTTAGGTTTGCTATGAAGTCTTCCTCTGTGAATATGTTACCTGGTCTTGGATGGGTCTTCCTCAGCTAGGTTTGCTATGAAGTCTTCCTCTGTGAATATTTACCAGTGGTCTTGGATGGGTCTTCCTCAGTTAAGTTTGCTATGAAGTCTTCCTCTGTGAATATGTTATCAGCGGTCTTGGATGGGTCTTCCTCAGCTAGGTTTGCTATGAAGTCTTCCTCTGTGAATATGTTACCAGTGGTCTTGGATGGGTCTTCCTCACTTAAGTTTGTTAAGAAGTCTTCCTCTGTGAATATGTTATCAGTGGTCATGGATCTCTTCCTCAGTTAGGTTTGCTATGAAGTCTTCCTCTGTGAATATGTTAAAAGTCTTCCTCTGTGAATATGTACCAGAGGTCTTGGATGGGTCTTCCTCAGCTAGTTTGCATGAAGTCTTCCTCTGTGAATATGTTATCAGTGGTCTTGGATGGGTCTTCCTCTTGGTTTCTATGAAGTCTTCCTCTCTGATGTTAAGAAGTCTTCCTCTGTGAATATGTACCAGTGGTCTTGGATGGGTCTTCCTCAGTTAGGTTTGCTAAGAAGTCTTCCTTTGTGAATATGTTACAGTGGTCTTGGATGGGTCTTCCTCAGCTATGTTTGCTATGAAGTCTTCCTCTCTGAATATGTTACCAGTGGTCTTGGATGGGTCTTCCTCGAATTGGTTTGCTATGAAGTCTTCTTCTGTGAATATGTTACCATGGTCTTGGATGGGTCTCCTCAGCTAGGTTTTCTATGAAGTCTTCCTCTGTGAATATGTTACCAGTGGTCTTGGATGGGTCTTCCTCAGTTAGGTTTGCTAAGAAGTCTTCTCTGTGAATATTTTATCAGCGGTCTTGGATGGGTCTTCCTCAGTTAGGTTTTATGAAGTCTCTCTGTGAATATGTTAAGAAGTCTTCCTCTGTGAATATGTTACCAGTGGTCTTGGATGGGTCCTTCAGCTAGGTTTGCTATGAAGTCTTCCTCTGTGAATATTTACCAGTGGTCTTGGATGGGTCTTCCTCAGTTAGGTTTGCTAAGAAGTCTTCCTCTGTGAATATGTTACCAGTGGTCTTGGATGGGTCTTCCTCAGTTAGGTTTGCTATGAAGTCTTCCTCTGTGAATATGTTACCTGGTCTTGGATGGGTCTTCCTCAGCTAGGTTTGCTATGAAGTCTTCCTCTGTGAATATTTAACCAGTGGTCTTGGATGGGTCTTCCTCAGTTAGGTTTGCTATGAAGTCTTCCTCTGTGAATATGTTACCATGGTCTTGGATGGGTCTTCCTCAGTTAGGTTTCTATGAAGTCTTCCTCTGTGAATATGTTACCATGGTCTTGGATGGGTCTTCCTCAGTTAGGTTTGCTATGAAGTCTTCCTCTGTGAATATATACCAGCGGTCTTGGATGGGTCTTCCTCAGTTAGGTTTGCTATGAAGTCTTCCTCTGTGAATATGTTACCAGTGGTCTTGGATGGGTCTTCCTCAGCTATGTTTGCTATGAAGTCTTCCTCTGTGAATATGTTACCAGTGGTCTTGGATGGGTCTTCCTCAGTTAGTTTGTTAAGAAGTCTTCCTCTGTGATATTTATCAGTGGTCTTGGATGGGTCTTCCTCAGTTAGGTTTGCTATGAAGTCTTCCTCTGTGAATATGTTACAGTGGTCTTGGATGGGTCTTCCTCAGCTATGTTTGCTATGAAGTCTTCCTCTTGTGAATATGTTACCAGTGGTCTTGGATGGGTCTTCCTCAGTTAGAAGTCTTTCTGTGAATATGTTAAAAGTCTTCCTCTGTGAATATGTTACCAGTGGTCTTGGATGGGTCTTCCTCATTAGGTTTGCTATGAAGTCTTCCTCTGTGAATATGTTACAGTGGTCTTGGATGGGTCGTCCTCAGTTAGGTTTGCTATGAAGTCTTCCTCTGTGAATATGTTACCAGCGGTCTTGGATGGGTCTTCCTCAGCTAGGTTTGCTAAGAAGTCTTCCTCTGTGAATAATTTACCAGTGGTCTTGGATGGGTCTTCCTCAGCTAGGTTTGCTATGAAGTCTTCCTCTGTGAATATGTTACCAGTGGTCTTGGATGGGTCTTCTCAGTTAGGTTTGCTATGAAGTTCCTCTGTGAATATGTTACCAGCGGTCTTGGATGGGTCTTCCTCAGCTAGGTTTGCTATGAAGTCTTCCTCTGTGAATATGTTACCAGTGGTCTTGGATGGGTCTTCCTCAGCTATGTTTGCTATGAAGTCTTCCTCTGTGAATATTTTACCAGTGGTCTTGGATGGGTCTTCCTCAGTTGGTTTGCTATGAAGTCTTCTCTGTGAATATGTTACCATGGTCTTGGATGGGTCTTCCTCAGTTAGGTTTGCTATGAAGTCTTCCTCTGTGAATATGTTACCATGGTCTTGGATGGGTCTTCCTCAGTTAGGTTTGCTCTGAAGTCTTCCTCTGTGAATATTTACCAGTGGTCTTGGATGGGTCTTCCTCAGTTAGTTTTAATATGAAGTCTTCTTCTGTGAATGTGTTAAGAAGTCTTCCTCTGTGAATATGTTACCACCGGTCTTGGATGGGTCTTCCTCAGCTAGGTTTGCTAGAAGTCTTCCTCTGTGAATATGTTACCAGTGGTCTTGGATGGGTCTTCCTCAGTTAGGTTTGCTATGAAGTCTTCCTCTGTGAATATGTTACCAGTGGTCTTGGATGGGTCTTCCTCAGTTAGGTTTCTATGAAGTCTTCCTCTGTGAATATGTTACCTGGTCTTGGATGGGTCTTCCTCAGCTAGGTTTGCTATGAAGTCTTCCTCTGTGAATATGTTACCAGTGGTCTTGGATGGGTCTTCCTCAGTTAGGTTTGCTATGAAGTCTTCCTCTGTGAATATGTTACCATGGTCTTGGATGGGTCTTCCTCATTTAGGTTTGCTATGAAGTCTTCCTCTGTGAATATGTTACCAGTGGTCTTGGATGGGTCTTCCTCAGTTAGGTTATGAAGTCTTCTGTATAAGAAGTCTTCCTCTGTGAATATGTTACCAGTGGTCTTGGATGGGTCTTCCTCAGCTAGGTTTGCTATGAAGTCTTCCTCTGTGAATATGTTACCAGTGGTCTTGGATGGGTCTTCCTCAGTTAGGTTTGCTATGAAGTCTTCCTCTGTGAATATGTTACCAGTGGTCTTGGATGGGTCTTCCTCAGTTAGGTTTCTATGAAGTCTTCCTCTGTGAATATGTTACCAATGGTCTTGGATGGGTCTTCCTCAGTTATGTTTGCTATGAAGTCTTCCTCTGTGAATATTTAACCAGTGGTCTTGGATGGGTCTTCCTCAGTTAGGTTTGCTATGAAGTCTTCCTCTGTGAATATGTTACCAGCGGTCTTGGATGGGTCTTCCTCAGCTAGGTTTGCTATGAAGTCTTCCTCTGTGAATATGTTACCAGTGGTCTTGGATGGGTCTTCCTCAGTTAAGTTTGTTAAGAAGTCTTCTTCTGTGATTATTTTATCAGTGGTCATGGATCTTCCTCAGTTAGGTTTGCTATGAAGTCTTCCTCTGTGAATATGTTAAAAGTCTTCCTCTGTGAATATGATACCAGGGTCTTGGATGGGTCTTCCTCAGCTAGTTTGCATGAAGTCTTCCTCTGTGAATATGTTACCAGTGGTCTTGGATGGGTCTTCCTCGGTTGGTTTTCTATGAAGTCTTCCTCTCTGAAATGTTAAGAAGTCTTCCTCTGTGAATATGTACCAGCGGTCTTGGATGGGTCTTCCTCAGTTAGGTTTGCTATGAAGTCTTCCTTCTGTGAATATGTTACCAGTGGTCTTGGATGGGTCTTCCTCAGCTATGTTTGCTATGAAGTCTTCCTCTCTGAATATGTTACCAGTGGTCTTGGATGGGTCTTCCTCGATTGGTTTGCTCTGAAGTCTTCTTCTGTGAATATGTTACCATGGTCTTGGATGGGTCTACTCAGTTAGGTTTGCTATGAAGTCTTCCTCTGTGAATATGTTACCAGTGGTCTTGGATGGGTCTTCCTCATTTAGGTTTGCTAGAAGTCTTCTCAGTGAATATTTTATCAGCGGTCTTGGATGGGTCTTCCTCAGTTAGTTTAATATGAAGTCTTCCTCTGTGAATATGTTAAGAAGTCTTCCTCTGTGAATATGTTACCAGTGGTCTTGGATGGGTCTTCCTCAGCTAGGTTTGCTAAGAAGTCTTCCTCTGTGAATATGTTACCAGTGGTCTTGGATGGGTCTTCCTCAGTTAGGTTTGCTAAGAAGTCTTCCTCTGTGAATATGTTACCAGTGGTCTTGGATGGGTCTTCCTCAGTTAGGTTTGCTATGAAGTCTTCCTCTGTGAATATGTTACCAGTGGTCTTGGATGGGTCTTCCTCAGCTATGTTTGCTATGAAGTCTTCCTCTGTGAATATTTACCAGTGGTCTTGGATGGGTCTTCCTCAGTTAGGTTTGCTATGAAGTCTTCCTCTGTGAATATGTTACCATGGTCTTGGATGGGTCTTCCTCATTAGGTTTGCTATGAAGTCTTCCTCTGTGAATATGTTACCATGGTCTTGGATGGGTCTTCCTCAGTTAGGTTTGCTAAGAAGTCTTCCTCTGTGAATATTACCAGCGGTCTTGGATGGGTCTTCCTCAGTTAGGTTTGCTATGAAGTCTTTCTGTGAATATGTTACCAGTGGTCTTGGATGGGTCTTCCTCAGCTAGGTTTGCTATGAAGTCTTCCTCTGTGAATATGTTACCAGTGGTCTTGGATGGGTCTTCCTCAGTTAGGTTTGCTAAGAAGTCTTTCTGTGATTATTTATCAGTGGTCTTGGATGGTCTTCCTCAGTTAGGTTTGCTATGAAGTCTTCCTCTGTGAATATGTTACCAGTGGTCTTGGATGGGTCTTCCTCAGCTATGTTTGTTATGAAGTCTTCCTCTGTGAATATGTTACCAGTGGTCTTCGATGGGTCTTCCTCAGTTAAGTTTGTTAAGAAGTCTTCCTCTGTGAATATGTTAAAAGTCTTCCTCTGTGAATATGATACAGTGGTCTTGGATGGGTCTTCCTCATCTAGGTTTGCTATGAAGTCTTCCTCTGTGAATATGTTACCAGCGGTCTTGGATGGGTCTTTCCTCAGCTAGGTTTGCTAGAAGTCTTCCTCTGTGAATATTTACCAGCGTCTTGGATGGGTCTTCCTCGGCGAGGATTTAAGAAGTCTTCCCTGTGAAAGTGTTACCAGTGGTCTTGGATGGGTCTTTCTCAGTTAGGTTTGCTATGAAAGTCTTCCTCTGTGAATATGATACCAGCGGTCTTGGATGGGTCTTCCTCAGCTAGGTTTGCTAAGAAGTCTTCCTCTGTTAATAATGTAACAGTGGTCTTGGATGGTCTTCCTCAGCTATGTTTGCTATGAAGTCTTCCTCTCTGAATATTTACCAGTGGTCTTGGATGGGTCTTCCTCGGTTTGGTTTGCTATGAAGTCTTCTTCTGTGAATATGTTACCAAGTGGTCTTGGATGGGTCTACTTCAGTTAGGTTTGCTATGAAGTCTTCCTCTGTGAATATGTTACCAATGGTCTTGGATGGGTCTTCCTCATTTAGGTTTGCTCTGGAGTCTTCCTCAGTGAATATTTTATCAGCGGTCTTGGATGGGTCTTCCTCAGTTAGTTTTAATATGAAGTCTTCTTCTGTGAATATGTTAAGAAGTCTTCTCTGTGAATATGTTACCAGCGGTCTTGGATAGGCCTTCCTCAGCTAGGTTTGCTAAGAAGTCTTCCTCTGTGAATATATTACCATGCTCTTGGATGGTCTTCCTCAGTTAGGTTTGCTAAGAAGTCTTCCTCTGTGAATATGTTACCAGTGGTCTTGGATGGGTCTTCCTCAGTTAGGTTTCTTATGAAGTCTTCCTCTGTGAATATGTTACCCCTGGTCTTGGATGGGTCTTCCTCAGCTATGTTTGTTATGAAGTCTTCCTTCTGTGAATATGTTACCAGTGGTCTTGGATGGGTCTTCCTCAGTTAGGTTTGCTATGAAGTCTTCCTCTGTGAATATGTTACCAATGGTCTTGGATGGGTCTTCCTCATTTAGGTTTGCTATGGAAGTCTTCCTCAGTGAATATTTTATCAGCGGTCTTAGATGGGTCTTCCTCAGTTAGGTTTAATATGAAGTCTTCTTCTGTGAATGTGTTAAGAAGTCTTCTCTGTGAATATGTTACCAGCGGTCTTGGATGGGTCTTCCTCAGCTAGGTTTGCTAAGAAGTCTTCCTCTGTGAATATTTACCAGTGTCTTGGATGGTCTTCCTCAGTTAGGTTTGCTAAGAAGTCTTCCTCTGTGAATATGTTACCAGTGGTCTTGGATGGGTCTTCCTCAGTTAGGTTTGCTATGAAGTCTTCCTCTGTGAATATGTTACCAGTGGTCTTGGATGGGTCTTCCTCAGCTATGTTTCTATGAAGTCTTCCTCTGTGAATATTTACCAGTGGTCTTGGATGGGTCTTCCTCAGTTAGGTTTGCTATGAAGTCTTCCTCTGTGAATAGTTAACATGGTCTTGGATGGGTCTTCCTCAGTTAGTTTGCTATGAAGTCTTCCTCTGTGAATATGTTACCATGGTCTTGGATGGGTCTTCCTCAGTTAGGTTTGCTATGAAGTCTTCCTCTGTGAATATATACCAGCGGTCTTGGATGGGTCTTCCTCTTAGGTTTGCTATGAAGTCTTCTCTGTGAATATGTTACCAGTGGTCTTGGATGGGTCTTCCTCAGCTATGTTTGTTATGAAGTCTTCCTCTGTGAATATGTTACCAGTGGTCTTGGATGGGTCTTCCTCGGTTAAGTTTGTTAGAAGTCTTCCACTGTGAATATGTTAAAAGTCTTCCTCTGTGAATATGATACCAGTGGTTTGGATGGGTCTTCCTCATCTAGGTTTGCTGAAGTCTTCCTCTGTGAATATGTTACCAGTGGTCTTGGATGGGTCTTCCTCAGTTATGTTTGCTATGAAGTCTTCCTCTGTGAATATTACCAGTGGTCTTGGATGGGTCTTCCTCAGTTAGGTTTGCTATGAAGTCTTCTTCTGTGAATATGTTACCAGTGGTCTTGGATGGGTCTTCCTCAGCTAGGTTTGCTATGAAGTCTTCCTCTGTGAATATGTTACCAGTGGTCTTGGATGGGTCTTCCTCAGTTAGGTTTGCTAGAAGTCTTCCTCTGTGAATATTTATCAGTGGTCTTGGATGGGTCTTCCTCATTAGGTTTGCTATGAAGTCTTCCTCTGTGAATATGTTACAGTGGTCTTGGATGGGTCTTCCTCAGCTAGGTTTGCTATGAAGTCTTCCTCTGTGAATATGTTACCAGTGGTCTTGGATGGGTCTTCCTCGTTAAGTTAGGTTTTGTTATGAAGTCTTCCTCTGTGAATATGTTACCAGTGGTCTTGGATGGGTCTTCCTCAGCTAGGTTTGCTAAGAAGTCTTCCTCTGTGAATATTTACCAGGTCTTGGATGGGTCTTCCTCAGCTAGGTTTGCTATGAAGTCTTCCTCTGTGAATATGTTACCAGTGGTCTTGGATGGGTCTTCCTCAGTTAGGTTTGCTATGAAGTCTTCCTCTGTGAATATGTTACCAGTGGTCTTGGATGGGTCTTCCTCAGTTAGGTTTGCTAGAAGTCTTCCTCTGTGAATATGTTACCAGTGGTCTTGGATGGGTCTTCCTCAGTTAGGTTTGCTATGAAGTCTTCCTCTGTGAATATGTTACCAGTGGTCTTGGATGGGTCTTCCTCAGTTAGTTTGCTATGAAGTCTTCCTCTGTGAATATGTTACCAGTGGTCTTGGATGGGTCTTCCTCACTAGGTTTGCTATGAAGTCTTCCTCTGTGAAATGTTACCAGTGGTCTTGGATGGGTCTTCCTCAGTTAGTTTGTTAAGAAGTCTTCTGTGAATATTTATCAGTGGTCTTGGATGGGTCTTCCTCAGTTGTTTGCTATGAAGTCTTCCTCTGTGAATATGTTAAAGTCTTCCTCTGTGAATATGATGGGTCTTTTGGTCTAGTTTGCTATGAAGTCTTCCTCTGTGAATATGTTACCAGTGGTCTTGGATGGGTCTTCCTCAGCTAGGTTTGCTATGAAGTCTTCCTCTGTGAATATGTTACCAGTGGTCTTGGATGGGTCTTCCTCTGTTAGGTTTTTATGAAGTCTTCCTCTCTGATGTTAAGAAGTCTTCCTCTGTGAATATGTACCAGCGGTCTTGGATGGGTCTTCCTCAGCTAGGTTTGCTAGAAGTCTTCCTCTGTGAATATGTTACAGTGGTCTTGGATGGGTCTTCCTCAGCTAGGTTTGCTATGAAGTCTTCCTCTGTGAATATGTTACCAGTGTCTTGGATGGGTCTTCCTCAGTTGGTTTGCTATGAAGTCTTCCTCTGTGAATATGTTACCATGGTCTTGGATGGGTCCCTTCAGTTAGGTTTGCTATGAAGTCTTCCTCTGTGAATATGTTACCAGTGGTCTTGGATGGGTCTTCCTCAGCTAGGTTTGCTATGAAGTCTTCCTCTGTGAATATTTACCAGTGGTCTTGGATGGGTCTTCCTCAGTTAGTTTTTATGAAGTCTTCCTCTGTGAATATGTTGAAGTCTTCTTTGTGAATATGTTACCAGCGGTCTTGGATGGGTCTTCCTCAGCTAGGTTTGCTATGAAGTCTTCCTCTGTGAATATGTTACCAGTGGTCTTGGATGGGTCTTCCTCAGTTAGGTTTGCTAGAAGTCTTCCTCTGTGAATATGTTACCAGTGGTCTTGGATGGGTCTTCCTAAGTTAGGTTTCCTATGAAGTCTTCCTCTGTGAATATGTTACCTGGTCTTGGATGGGTCTTCCTCAGCTATGTTTGCTATGAAGTCTTCCTCTGTGAATATTTACCAGTGGTCTTGGAGGGTTTCCTCAGTTAGGTTTTGCTATGAAGTCTTCTCTGTGAATATGTTACCAGTGGTCTTGGATGGGTCTTCCTCAGTTAGGTTTCTATGAAGTCTTCCTCTGTGAATATGTTACAATGGTCTTGGATGGGTCTTCCTCAGTTAGGTTTGCTATGAAGTCTTCCTCTGTGAATATTAACCAGTGGTCTTGGATGGGTCTTCCTCAGTTAGGTTTGCTATGAAGTCTTCCTCTGTGAATATGTTACCAGTGGTCTTGGATGGGTCTTCCTCAGCTATGTTTGTTTTGAAGTCTTCCTCTTTGAATATGTTACCAGTGGTCTTGGATGGGTCTTCCTCAGTTAGTTTTTTAGAAGTCTTCCTTCTGTGAATTTTATCAGTGGTGATGGATGGGTCTTCCTCAGTTAGGTTTGCTATGGAAGTCTTCCTCTGTGAATATGTTACAAGTGGTCTTGGATGGGTCTTCCTCAGCTATGTTTGCATGAAGTCTTCCTCTTTGAATATGTTACCAGTGGTCTTGGATGGGTCTTCCTCGGTTAAGTTTGTTAAGAAGTCTTCCTCTGTGAATATGTTAAAAGTCTTCCTCTGTGAATATGATACCAGTGGTCTTGGATGGGTCTTCCTCATCTAGTTTGCTATGAAGTCTTCCTCTGTGAATATGTTACCAGTGGTCTTGGATGGGTCTTCCTCACTAGGTTTGCTATGAAGTCTTCCTCTGTGAATATGTTACCAGCGGTCTTGGATGGGTCTTCCTCAGCTAGGTTTGCGAAGAAGTCTTCCTCTGTGAATAATTTACCAGGTCTTGGATGGGTCTTCCTCAGCGAAGTTTGCTATGAAGTCTTCCTCTGTGAATATGTTACCAGTGGTCTTGGATGGGTCTTCCTCAGTTAGGTTTGCTATGAAGTCTTCCTTTGTGATTATATACCTGCGGTCTTGGATGGGTCTTCCTCTGTTAGGTTTGCTATGAAGTCTTCTTCTGTGAATATGTTACCAGTGGTCTTGGATGGGTCTTCCTCAGCTATGTTTGTTATGAAGTCTTCCTCTTGTGAATATGTTACCAGTGGTCTTGGATGGGTTTCCTCAGTTAAGGTTTGTTAAGAAGTCTTTCTGTGATTATTTATCAGTGGTTGGATGGTCTTCCTCAGTTAGGTTTGCTATGAAGTCTTCCTCTGTGAATATGTTACCAAGTGGTTTTGGATGGGTCTTCCTCAGCTATGTTTGTTATGAAGTCTTCCTCTTGAATATGTTATCAGTGGTCTTGGATGGGTCTTCCTCAGTTAAGTTTGTTAAGAAGTCTTCCTCTGTGAATATGTTAAAAGTCTTCCTCTCTGAATATGATACCAGTGGTCTTGGATGGGGCGTCCTCATCTAGATTTGCTATGAAGTCTTCCTTCTGTGAATATGTTACCAGTGGTCTTGGATGGGTCTTCCTCAGCTAGGTTTGCTATGAAGTCTTCCTCTGTGAATATGTTACCAGCGGTCTTGGATGGGTCTTCTCAGCTAGGTTAGCTAAGAAGTCTTCCTCTCTGAATATTTACCAGCGTCTTGGATGGGTCTTCCTCGGCGAGGTTTCCTAAGAAGTCTTCCTCTGTGAATATGTTACCAGTGGTCTTAGATGGGTCTTCCTCAGTTAGTTTTGCTATGAAGAGTTCCTCTGTGAATATGATACCAGTGGTCTTGGATGGGTCTTCCACAGCTAGGTTTGCTAAGAAGTCTTCCTCTGTTGAATATGTTACAGTGGTCTTGGATGGGTCTTCCTCAGCTATTTTTGCTATGAAGTCTTCCTCTCTGAATATTTTACCAGTGGTCTTGGATGGGTCTTCCTCAGTTTGGTTTGCTATGAAGTCTTCTTCTGTGAATATGTTACCAATGGTCTTGGATGGGTCTACTTTCAGTTAGGTTTGCTATGAAGTCTTCCTCTGTGAATATGTTACCAATGGTCTTGGATGGGTCTTCCTCATTTAGGTTTGCTATGGAGTCTTCCTCAGTGAATATTTTATCAGCAGTCTTGGATGGGTCTTCCTCAGTTAGGTTCAATATGAAGTCTTCTTCTGTGAATGTGTTAAGAAGTCTTCTCTGTGAATATGTTACCAGCGGTCTTGGATAGGCCTTCCTCAGCTAGGTTTGCTAAGAAGTCTTCCTCTGTGAATATATTACCAGTGCTCTTGGATTGGTCTTCCTCAGTTAGGTTTGCTAAGAAGTCTTCCTCTGTGAATATGTTACCAGTGGTTTTGGATGGGTCTACCTAAGTTAGGTTTCTTATGAAGTCTTCCTCTGTGAATATGTTACCCCTGGTCTTGGATGGGTCTTCCTCAGCTATGTTTGCTATGAAGTCTTACTCTGTGAATATTTAACCAGTGGTCTTGGATGGGTCTTCCTCAGTTAGGTTTTCTATGAAGTCTTCCTCTGTGAATAAGTTAACAATGGTCTTGGATGGGTCTTCCTCAGTTAGGTTTTCTATGAAGTCTTCCTCTGTGAATATGTTAACAATGGTCTTGGATGGGTCTTCCTCAGTTATGTTTGCTATGAAGTGTTCCTCTGTGAATATATAACCAGCGGTCTTGGATGGGTCTTCCTCTGTTAGGTTTGCTATGAAGTCTTCTTCTGTGAATATGTTACCATTGGTCTTGGATGGGTCTTCCTCAGCTATGTTTGTTATGAAGTCTTCCTCTTTGAATATGTTACCAGTGGTCTTGGATGGTCTTTCTCAGTTAAGTTTGTTAAGAAGTCTTCTTCTGTGATTATTTTATCAGTGGTGATGGATGCATATTCCTCAATTATGTTTGCTATGAAGTCTTCCTCTGTGAATATGTTACAAGTGGTCTTGGATGGGTCTTCCTCAGCTATGTTTGTTATGAAGTCTTCCTCTTTGAATATGTTATCAGTGGTTTCGATGGGTCTTCCTCGGTTAAGTTTGTTAAGAAGTCTTCCTCTGTGAATATGTTAAAACTCTTCATCTGTGAATATGATACCAGTGGTCTTGGATGGGTCATCCTCATCTAGATTTGCTATGAAGTCTTCCTTTGTGAATATGTTACCAGTGGTCTTGGATGGGTCTTCCTCAGCTAGGTTTGCTAAGAAATCTTCCTCTGTGAATAATTTACCAGCGATCTTGGATGGGTCTTCCTCAGCGAGGATTCCTAAGAAGACTTCCCCTGTGAATATGTTACCAGTGGTCTTGGATGGGTCTTTCTCAGTTAGGTTTGCTATGAAGGGTTCCTCTCTGAATATGATACCAGTGGTCTTGGATGGGTCTTCCTCAGCTAGGTTTGCTAAGAAGTCTTCCTCTCTGAATATGTTACCAGTGCTCTTGGGTGGGTCTTCCTCATTTAGGTTTGCTCTGAAGTCTTCCTATATGAATATGTTACCAGTGGTCTTGGATGGGTCTTCTTCAGTTGAGTTTGCTATGAAGTCTTCCTCTGTGAATATGTTATCAGCGGTCTTGGATGGGTCTTCCTCAGCTAGGTTTGCTAAGAAGTCTTCCTCTGTGAAAATGTTACCAGTGGTCTTGGATGGGTCTTCCTCAGTTAAGTTTGTTAAGAAGTTCTTCTGTGATTATTTTATCAGTGGTGATGCATGGCTCTTCTCAGTTAGGTTTGCTATGAACCCTTCCTCTGTGAATATGTTAAAAGTCTTCCTCTGTGAATATGATACCAGTGGTCTTGGATGGGTCTAGATTTGCTATGAAGTCTTCCTCTGTGAATATTTTACCAGTGGTCTTGGATGGGTCTTCCTCAGCTAGGCTTGCTATGAAGTCTTCCTCTGTGAATATGTTATCAGTGGTCGTGAATGGGTCTTCCTCTGTTAGTTTTTTATGAAGTCTTCCTCTCTGAAAATGTTAAGAAGACTTCCTCTGTGAATATGTCACCAGCGGTCTTGGATGGGTCTTCCTCAGCTAGGTTTGCTAAGAAGTCTTCCTCTTTTAATAATGTAACAGTGGTCTTGGATGGATCTTCCTCAGCTATGTTTGCTATGAAGTCTTCTTCTGTGAATATGTTACCAATGGTCTTGGATGGGTCCACTTCAGTTAGGTTCTCTATGAAGTCTTCCTCTGTGAATATGTTACCAGTGGTCTTGGATGGGTCTTCCTCATTTAGGTTTGCTATGGAGTCTTCCTCAGTGAATATTTTATCAGCGGTTTCGGATGGGTCTTCCTCAGTTAGTTTTAATATGAAGTCTTCCTCTGTGAATATGTTAAGAAGTCTTCTTTGTGAATATGTTACCAGCGGTGTTGGATAGGCCTTCCTCAGCTAGGTTTGCTAAGAAGTCTTCCTCTGTGAATATATTACCAGTGCTCTTGGATCGGTCTTCGTCAGTTAGGTTTGCTAAGAAGTCTTCCTCTGTGAATATGTTACCAGTGGTCTTGGATGGATCTTCCTAAGTTAGGTTTCCTATGAAGTCTTCCTCTGTGAATATGTTACCCCTGGTCTTAGATGGGTCTTCCTCAGCTATGTTTGCTATGAAGTCTTCCTCTGTGAATATTTAACCAGTGGTCTTGGAGGGTCTTCCTCAGATAGGTTTTCTATGAAGTCTTCCCCTGAGAATATGTTAACAATGGTCTTGGATGGGTCTTCCTCAGTTAGGTTTTCTATGAAGTCTTCCTCTGTGAATATGTTAACAATGGTCTTGGATGGGTCTTCCTCAGTTAAGTTTGCTATGAAGTCTTCCTCTGTGATTATATAACCAGCGGTCTTGGATGGGTCTTCCTCGGTTAGGTTTGCTATGAAGTCTTCTTCTGTGAATATGTTACCAGTGGTCTTGGATGGGTCTTCCTCAGCTATGTTTGTTTTGAAGTTTTCCTCTTTGAATATGTTACCAGTGGTCTTACATGGGTCTTCCTCAGTTAAGTTTGTTAAGAAGTCTTCTACTGTGATTTTTTTATCAGTGGTGATGGATGCGTCTTCCTCAGTTAGGTTTGCTATGGAGTCTTCCTCTGTGAATATGTTACAAGTGGTCTTGGATGGGTCTTCCTCAGCTATGTTTGTCATGAAGTCTTCCTCATTGAAAATGTTACCAGTGGTCTTGGATGGGTCTTCCTCGGTTAAGTTTGTTAAGAAGTCTTCCTCTGTGAATATGTTAAAAGTCTTCCTCTGTGAATATGATACCATTGGTCTTGGATGGGACTTCCTCATCTAGACTTGCTATGAAGTCTTCCTCTGTGAATATGTTACCAGTGGTCTTGGATGGGTCTTCCTCAACTAGGTTTGCTATGAAGTCTTCCTCTGTGAATATGTTACCAGCGGTCTTCGATGGGTCTTCCTCAGCTAGGTTTGCGGAGAAGTCTTCTTCTGTGAATAATTTACCAGCGATCTTGGATGGGTCTTCCTCAGCGAGGATTCCTAAGAAGTGTTCCCCTGTGAATATGTTACCAGTGGTCTTGGATGGGTCTTCCTCAGTAAGGTTTGCTATGAAGTCTTCCTCTGTGAATATGTTACCAGTGGTCTTGGATGGGTCTTCCTCAGTTAATTTTGTTAAGAAGTCTTTTTCTGTGATTATTTTATCAGTGGTGATGGATGCGTCTTCCTCAGTTAGGTTTGCTATGAAGTCTTCCTCTGTGAATATGTTACAAGTGGTTTTGGATGGGTCTTCCTTAGCTATGTTTGTTATGAAGTCTTCCTCTTTGAATATGTTATCAGTGGTCTTCGATGGGTCTTCCTCAGTTAAGTTTGTTAAGAAGTCTTCCTCTGTGAATATGTTAAAAGTCTTCCTCTCTGAATATGATACCAGTGGTCTTGGATGGGGCGTCCTCATCTAGATTTGCTATGAAGTCTTCCTTTGTGAATATGTTACCAGTGGTCTTGGATGGGTCTTCCTCAGCTAGGTTTGCTATGAAGTCTTCCTCTGTGAATATGTTACCAGCGGTCTTGGATGGTTCTTTTTAAGCTAGGTTAGCTGAGAAATCTTCCTCTCTGAATAATTTAACAGCGATCTTGGATGGGTCTTCCTCGGCGAGGATTCCTAAGAAGTCTTCCCCTGTGAAAGTGTTACCAGTGGTCTTAGATGGGTCTTTCTCAGTTAGTTTTGCTATGAAGAGTTCCTCTGTGAATATGATACCAGCTGTCTTGGATGGGTCTTCCTCAGCTAGGTTTGCTAAGAAGTCTTCCTCTGTTAATAATGTAACAGTGGTCTTGGATGGATCTTCCTCAGCTATTTTTGCTATGAAGTCTTCCTCTCTGAATATTTTACCAGTGGTCTTGGATGGGTCTTCCTCGGTTTGGTTTGCTATGAAGTCTTCTTCTGTGAATATGTTACCAATGGTCTTGGATGGGTCTACTTTAGTTAGGTTTGCTATGAAGTCTTCCTCTGTGAATATGTTACCAATGGTCTTGGATGGGTCTTCCTCATTTAGGTTTGCTATGGAGTCTTCCTCAGTGAATATTTTATCAGCGGTCTTGGATGTGTCTTCCTCAGTTAGGTTCAATATGAAGTCTTCTTCTGTGAATGTGGTAAGAAGTCTTCTCTGTGAATATGTTACCAGCGGTCTTGGATAGGCCTTCCTCAGCTAGGTTTGCTAAGAAGTCTTCCTCTGTGAATATATTACCAGTGCTCTTGGATTGGTCTTCCTCAGTTAGGTTTGCTAAGAAGTCTTCCTCTGTGAATATGTTACCAGTGGTTTTGGATGGGTCTACCTAAGTTAGGTTTCTTATGGAGTCTTCCTCTGTGAATATGTTACCCCTGGTCTTGGATGGGTCTTCCTCAGCTATGTTTGCTATGAAGTCTTCCTCTGTGAATATTTAACCAGTGGTCTTGGATGGGTCTTCCTCAGTTAGGTTTTCTATGAAGTCTTCCTCTGTGAATAAGTTAACAATGGTCTTGGATGGGTCTTCCTCAGTTAGGTTTTCTATGAAGTCTTCCTCTGTGAATATGTTAACAATGGTCTTGGATGGGTCTTCCTCAGTTATGTTTGCTATGAAGTGTTCCTCTGTGAATAAATAACCAGCGGTCTTGGATGGGTCTTCCTCTGTTAGGTTTGCTATGAAGTCTTACTCTGTGAATAAGTTAACAATGGTCTTGGATGGGTCTTCCTAAGTTAGGTTTCTTATGAAGTCTTCCTCTGTGAATATGTTACCCCTGGTCTTGGATGGGTCTTCCTCAGCTATGTTTGTTATGAAGTCTTCCTTTGTGAATATGTTACCAGTGGTCTTGGATGGGTCTTTCTCAATTAGGTTTGCTATGAAGGGTTCCTCTGTGAATATAATACCAGTGGTCTTGGATGGGTCTTCCTCAGCTAGGTTTGCTAAGAAGTCTTCCTCTCTGAACATGTTACCAGTGGTCTTGGATGGGTCTTCCTCAGCTAGGTTTGCTATGAAGTCTTCCTCTGTGAATATGTTACCAGCGGTCTTGGATGGGTCTTTCTCAGCTAGGTTTGCGAAGAAATCTTCTTCTGTGAATAATTTACCAGCGATCTTGGATGGGTCTTCCTCAGCGAGGATTCCTAAGAAGTCTTCCCCTGTGAAAGTGTTACCAGTGGTCTTAGATGGGTCTTTCTCAGTTAGGTTTGCTATGAAGGGTTCCTCTGTGAATATGATACCAGCGGTCTTGGATGGGTCTTCCTCAGCTAGGTTTGCTAAGAAGTCTTCCACTGTTAAAAATGTAACAGTGGTCTTGGATGGATCTTCCTCAGCTATGTTTGCTATGAAGTCTTCCTCTCTGAATATGTTACCAGTGGTCTTGGATGGGTCTTCCTCGGTTTGGTTTGCTATGAAGTCTTCTTCTGTGAATATGTTACCAATGGTCTTGGATGGGTCTACTTCAGTTAGGTTTGCTATGAAGTCTTCCTCTGTGAATATGTTACCAATGGTCTTGGATGGGTCTTCCTCATTTAGGTTTGCTATGGAGTCTTCCTCAGTGAATATTTTATCAGCGGTCTTGGATGGGTCTTCCTCAGCTAAGTTTGCTAAGAAGTCTTCCTCTGTGAATATATTACCAGTGCTCTTGGATTGGTCTTACTCAGTTAGGTTTGCTGAGAACTCTTCCTCTGTGAATATGTTACCAGTGGTTTTGGATGGGTTTTCCTAAGTTAGGTTTCTTATGAAGTCTTCCTCTGTGAATATGTTACCCCTGGTCTTGGATGGGTCTTCCTCAGCTATGTTTGCTATGAAGTCTTCCTCTGTGAATATTTAACCAGTGGTCTTGGATGGGTCTTCCTCAGTTAGGTTTTCTATGAAGTCTTCCTCTGTGAATAAGTTAACAATGGTCTTGGATGGGTCTTCCTCAATTAGGTTTTCTATGAAGTCTTCCTCTGTGAATATGTTAACAATGGTCTTGGATGGGTCTTCCTCAGTTATGTTTGCTATGAAGTGTTCCTCTGTGAATATATAACCAGCGGTCTTGGATGGGTCTTCCTCTGTTAGGTTTGCTATGAAGTCTTCTTCTGTGAATATGTTACCAGTGGTCTTGGATGGGTCTTCCTCAGCTATGTTTGTTATGAAGTCTTCCTCTTTGAATATATTACCAGTAGTCTTGGATGGGTCTTTTTCAGTTAAGTTTGTTAAGAAGTCTTCTTCTGTGATTATTTTATCAGTGGTGATGGATGCGTATTTCTCAGTTTGGTTTGCTATGAAGTCTTCCTCTGTGAATATGTTACAAGTGGTCTTGTATGGGTCTTCCTCAGCTATGTTTGTTATGAAGTCTTCTTCTTTGAATATGTTACCAGTGGTCTTCGATGGGTCTTCCTCGGTTAAGTTTGTTAAGAAGTTTTCCTCTGTGAATATATTAAAAGTCTTCCTCTCTGAATATGATACCAGTGGTCTTGGATGGGTCGTCCTCATCTAGATTTGCTATGAAGTCTTCCTTTGTGAATATGTTACCAGTGGTCTTGGATGGGTCTTCCTCAGCTAGGTTTGCTACGAAATCTTCCTCTGTGAATAATTTACCAGCGATCTTGGATGGGTCTTCCTCAGCGAGGATTCCTAAGAAGTCTTCCCCTGTGAATATGTTACCAGTGGTCTTGGATGGGTCTTTCTCAGTTAGGTTTGCTATGAAGGGTTCCTCTGTGAATATGATACCAGTGGTCTTGGATGGGTCTTCCTCAGCTAGGTTTGCTAAGAAGTCTTCCTCTCTGAATATGTTACCAGTGCTCTTGGATGGGTCTTCCTCATTTAGGTTTGCTCTGAAGTCTTCCTATATGAATATGTTACCAGTGGTCTTGGATGGGTCTTCTTCAGTTAAGTTTGCTATGAAGTCTTCCTCTGTGAATATGTTATCAGCGGTCTTGGATGGGTCTTCCTCAGCTAGGTTTGCTAAGAAGTCTTCCTCTGTGAAAATGTTACCAGTGGTCTTGGATGGGTCTTCCTCAGTTAAGTTGGTACGAGGGGTTCTTCTGTGATTATTTTATCAGTGGTGATGGATGGCTCTTCCTCAGTTAGGTTTGCTATGAACCCTTCCTCTGTGAATATGTTAAAAGTCTTCCTCTGTGAATATGATACCAGTGGTCTTGGATGGGTCTTTCTCAGCTAGATTTGCTATGAAGTCTTCCTCTGTGAATATGTTACCAGTGGTCTTGGATGGGTCTTCCTCAGCTAGGCTTACTATGAAGTCTTCCTCTGTGAATATGTTATCAGTGGTCATGGATGGGTCTTCCTCTGTTAGGTTTTTTATGAAGTCTTCCTCTCTGAAAATGTTAAGAAGTCTTCCTCTGTGAATATGTCACCAGCGGTCTTGGATGGGTGTTCCTCAGCTAGGTTTGCTAAGAAGTCTTCCTCTGTTAATAATGTAACAGTGGTCTTGGATGGATCTTCCTCAGCTATGTTTGCTATGAAGTCTTCTTCTCTGAATATGCTACCAGTGGTCTTGGATGGGTCTTCCTCGGTTTGGTTTGCTATGAAGTCTTCCTCTGTGAATATGTTACCAATGGTCTTGGATGGGTCTACTTCAGTTAGGTTTGCTATGAAGTCTTCCGCTGTGAATATATTACCAGTGGTCTTGGATGGGTCTTCCTCATTTAGGTTTGCTATGGAGTCTTCCTCAGTGAATATTTTATCAGCGGTCTTGGATGGGTCTTCCTATAGCAGGTTTGCTAAGAAGTCTTCCTCTGTGAATATGTTACAAATGGTCTAGGATTGTTCTTCCCCAGTTATTTTTGCTATGAAGTCTTCCTCTGTGATTATTTTACCAGTGGTCTTGGATGGGTCTTCCTCAGTTAGGTTCAATATGAAGTCTTCCTCTGTGAATATGTTAAGAAGTCATCCTCTGTGAATATGTTACCAGCGGTCTTGGATAGTCCTTCCTCAGCTAGGTTTGCTAAGAAGTCTTCCTCTATGAATATATTACCAGTGCTTTTGGATGGGTTTTCCTCAGCTAGGCTTGGTAAGAAGTCTTCCTTTGTGAATATGTTACCAGTGCTCTTGGATCGGTCTTCCTCAGTTAGGTTTGCTAAGAAGCCATCCTCTGTGAATATGTTACCAGTGGTCTTTGATGGGTTTCCTAAGTTAGGTTTCCTATGAAGTCTTCATCTGCGAATATGTTACCTGTGGTCTTGGATGGGTCTTCCTCAGCTATGTTTGTTATGAAGTCTTCCTCTTTGAATATGTTACCAGTTGTCTTGTATGGGTCTTCCTCAGTTAAGTTTGTTAAGAAGTCTTCTTCTGTGATTATTTTATCAGTGGTCATGGATCCCTCTTCCTCAGTTAGGTTTGCTAAGAAGTCTTCCTCTGTGAATATGTTACCAGTGCTCTTGGATGGGTCTTCCTCATTTAGGTTTGCTCTGAAGTCTTCTTATATGAATATGTTACCAGTGGTCTTGGATGGGTCTTCTTCATTTAAGTTTTCTATGAAGTCTTCCTCTGTGAATATGTTATCAGCGGTCTTGGATGGGTCTTCCTAAGCTAGGTTTGCTAAGAAGTCTTCCTCTGTGAAAATGTTACCAGTGGTCTTGGAAGGGTCTTCCTCAGTTAAGTTAGTTAACAAGTCTTCTTCTGTGATTATTTTATCAGTGGTCATGGATGCCTCTTCCTCAGTTAGTTTTGCTATGAAGTCTTCCTCTGTGAATATGTTACCTGTGGTCTTGGATGGGTCTTCCTCAGCTATGTTTGTTATGAAGTCTTACTCTTTGAATATGTTACCAGTGGACTTGGATGGGTCTTCCTCAGTTAAGTTTGTTAAGATGTCTTCTTCTGTGATTATTTTATCAGTGGTCATGGATGGGTCTTCCTCAGTTAGGTTTGCTATGAAGTCTTTCTCTGGGAATATGTTACCAGTGGTCTTGGATGGGTCTTCCTCAGCTATGTTTGTTATGAAGTCTTTCTCTTTGAATATGTTACCAATGGTCTTTGATGGGTCTTCCTAAGTTAAGTTTGTTAAGGAGTCTTCTTCTGTGATTATTTTATCAGTGATCATGGATGCATCTTCCTCAGTTAGGTTTGCTATGAAGTCTTCCTCTGTGAATATGTTACCAGTGGTCTTGGATGGGTCTTCCTTAGCTATGTTTGTTATGAAGTCTTCCTCTTTGAATATGTTACCAGTGGTCTTGGATGGGTCTTCATCAGCTATGTTTGCTAAGAAGTCTTCCTCTGTGAATATGATACCAGTGGTCTTGGATGGGTCTTCCTCAGCTAGGTTTGCTAAGAAGTCTTCCTCTGTGAATATGTTACCAGTGGTCTTGGATGGGTCTTCCTCAGCTAGGTTTGCTAAGAAGTCTTCCTCTGTGAATATGTTACCAGTGGTTTTGGATGGGACTTCCTCATTTAAGTTTTGTTAAGAAATCTTCTTTTGTGATTATTTTATCAGTGGTCATGGATGGGTCTTCCTAAGTTAGGTTTGCTATGAAGTCTTCCTCTGTGAATATGATACCAGTGGTCTTGGATGGGTCTTCCTCAGCTAGATTTGCTATGAAGTCTTCCTCTGTGAATATGTTACCAGTGGTCTTGGATGGGTCTTCCTCAGCTAGGTTTGCTATGAAGTCATCCTCTGTGAAAATGTTACCAGCGGTCTTGGATGGGTCTTCCTCAGCTATGTTTGCTAAGAAGTCTTCCTCTGTGAATAATTTACCAGCAATCTTGGATGGGTCTTCCTCAGCGAGGATTCCTAAGAAGTCTTCACCTGTGAATATGTTACCAGTGGTCTTGGATGGGTCTTCCTCAGCTAGGTTTGCTATGAAGGGTTCCTCTGTGAATATGATACCAGTGGTCTTGGATGGGTCTTCCTCAGCTAGGTTTGCTAAGAAGTCTTCCTCTGTGAATATGTTACCAGTGCTCTTGGATGGGTCTTCCTCATTTAGGTTTGCTCTGAAGTCTTCCTATATGAATATGTTACCAGTTGTCTTGGATGGGTCTTCTTCAGTTTAGTTTGCTATGAAGTCTCCCTCTGTGAAAATGTTATCAGCGGTCTTGAATGGGTCTTCCTCAGCTAGGTTTGCTAAGAAGTCTTCCTCTGTGAAAATGTTATCAGTGGTCATGGATGGGTCTTCCTCAGTTAGGTTTGCTATGAAGTCTTCCTCTGTGAATATGTTACCAGTGGTCTTGGATGGGTCTTCCTAAGTTAGGTTTCCTATGAAGTCTTCCTCTGTGAATATGTTCCCTGTGGTCTTGGATGGGTCTTCCTCAGCTAGGTTTGTTATGAAGTCTTCCTCTATGAATATATTACCAGTTGTCTTGGATGGGTCTTCCTCAGTTAAGTTTGTTAAGAAGTCTTCTTCTGTGATTATTTTATCAGTGGTCATGGCCTTCTTCAGTTAGGTTTGCTAAGAAGTCTTCCTCTGTGAATATGTTACCAGTGCTCTTGGATGGGTTTTCCTCATTTAGGTTTGCTCTGAAGTCTTCCTATATGAATATGTTACCAGTGGTCTTGGATGGGTCTTCTTCATTTAAGTTTGCTATGAAGTCTTCCTCTGTGAATATGTTATCAGCGGTCTTGGATGGGTCTTCCTCAGCTAGGTTTGCTAAGAAGTCTTCCTCTGTGAAAATGTTACCAGTGGTCTTGGAAGGGTCTTCCTCAGTTAAGTTTGTTAACAAGTCTTCTTCTGTGATTATTTTATCAGTGGTCATGGATGCCTCTTCCTCAGTTAGGTTTGCTATGAAGTCTTCCTCTGTGAATATGTTACCTGTGGTCTTGGATGGGTCTTCCTCAGCTATGTTTGTTATGAAGTCCTCCTCTTTGAATATATTACCAGTGGTCTTGGATGGGTCTTCCTCAGTTAAGTTTGTTAAGATGTCTTCTTCTATGATTATTTTATCAGTGGTCATGGATGGGTCTTACTCAGTTAGGTTTGCTATGAAGTCTTTCTCTGTGAATATGTTACCAGTGGTCTTGGATGGGTCTTCCTCAGCTATGTTTGTTATGAAGTCTTTCTCTTTGAATATGTTACCAGTGGTCTTGGATGGGTCTTCCTAAGTTAAGTTTGTTAAGGAGTCTTTTTCTGTGATTATTTTATCAGTGGTCATGGATGCATCTTCCTCAGTTAGGTTTGCTATAAAGTCTTCCTCTGTGAATATGTTAAAAGTCTTCCTCTTTGAATATGGTACCAGTGGTCTTGGATGGGTCTTCCTCAGCTATATTTGCTATGAAGTCTTCTGTGAATATGTTACCAGTGGTCTTGGATGGGTCTTCCTCAGCTAGGTTTGCTATGAAGTCTTCCTCTGTGAATATGGTACCAGCTGTCTTGGATGGGTCTTCCTCAGCTATGTTTGCTAAGAAGTCTTCCTCTGTGAATAATTTACCAGCAATCTTGGATGGGTCTTCCTCAGCGAGGATTCCTAAGAAGTCTTCACCTGTGAATATGTTACCAGTGGTCTTGGATGGGTCTTCCTCAGCTAGGTTTGCTATGAAGAGTTCCTCTGTGAATATGTTACCAGTGCTCTTGGATGGGTCTTCCTCATTTAGGTTTGCTAAGAAGTCTTCCTATATGAATATGTTACCAGTGGTCTTGGATGGGTCTTCTTCAGTTTAGTTTGCTATGAAGTCTTCCTCTGTGAAAATGTTATCAGCGTCTTGGATGGGTCTTCCTCAGCTAGGTTTGCTAAGAAGTCTTCCTCTGTGAAAATGTTACCAGTGGTCTTGGATGGGTCTTCTTCAGTTAAGTTTGTTAAGAAGTCTTCCTCTGTGAATATGTTACCAGTGGTCTTGGATGGGTCTTCTTCAGTTAGATTTGCTATGAAGTCTTCCTCTGTGAATATTTATTTATGTTCGATCTACCGGAATCCAGACAGGGATGATTCTATCTTCGATTGTCGTCTTACCATTATGGCTAAGATACAAGAAGATGATAGAAAGGCTTTTTTTGTGGTTTTGTTGGTGATTTTAATGCTCACCATAGGGAGTGGTTAAGTTCTATCTCTCCTACCGAGCGCCATGCCTTAAGAGCTTTAGACTTTGCCTCTGAAATAGGCTGTGAGCAAATCCTAAATGAAGCTACTCACAGGTCTGGTAATTGCTTGGACCTTGTATACACTGACTCCCGTGGCGTTATAACTGGTAAGGTTGGTTCTCCAGTCGGGACATCTGATCATGCCTTGATTTAATTTTTAGTGAAGACTGAGCAGCCTGTCCCTGATATATCATATTCTTGTAAATTGTATATGAAATCCCAAGCAGACTGGAATGGGATTTTACATGATCTTTTGTGCTTGAATTGGTCACAATTATATAATAGTGTAGATCCTGTTGTCCCTTTGAATGAGAATCTAGTCAACATAATTGATAGGCGTATCCCTTCTCGTGTCCTAAGGTACCGAGTGAAGGACAAACCGTGGTTCAATGATGATTGTAGACGTGCTTTTTTGGAGAAGCAGGAGGCCTATCAACTTTGGAAGGGTAACAGATCAGATTTGACCTGGAACAACTATACTCAGCTTCGAGCTTTTGCTCAGAGAGTTTATGCCTCAACTGAAAAGGAGTACAATTTAACCATAAAAGAAACACTTTCTGGTACAACTCAGGAACATAAATGGTGGTCTACCCTTAAATCTGCACTCTTTGGTGTAGATGCAACAGTTCCTCCTTTACTTAAACCAGATGGCTCAGTCACTCACTGTCCAAAGGAAAAGGCAACCCTTTTGGCTGATGTTTTTGACAGTAAACAGAGTAATGAAAAACTTGAACTTCCTCATTCCTGTTTTCCTGAGGCTAAACTAACTAGTTTAGCTTTTCGATCTCGTGAGATTAGAGCTCTGTTGATGGACCTTGATGCTTATGGAGGTGTAGACCCAAATGGTATTTTTCCTTTGTTTTTTATAAAGACAACAGATTTCTTAGCTCCAAAGTTATCTGTTATTTTGCGCAAGTTAGCAAGAAGAGGAGCTTTTAGCACTAGTTGGAGAATTGGTAATGTTACTCCTCTATGTAAATGTGTTTGTGGTAGCTCAAGTCCCACTGATTACCGCCCAATTTCCATAACTCCCATATTATCTAAAGTTTTTGAACGTCTTCTGGCAAAACGTCTTAATAGGTTTGCTGAAGGTAATCATCTACTCCCTAGTTTGCAATTTGGTTTTCGTAAAGGCCTTGGAGCATGTGATGCCCTTCTTACAATCTCCAATGCTGTACAGAAATCCCTTGATTGTGGTCGGGAAGTTCGTATGATTGGCCTTGATTTTAGTGCTGCCTTTGACCATGTTAATCATAAGGCCCTTGTTTTCAAACTGAAGCAGTTGGGAGTGGGTGGGTCATTTCTTAGCTTTATTACTGGTTTTTTAAGTAATAGATCTCAAAGAGTTGTTGTTGATGGGCACCATAGTAATTATAGGAATGTGATATCCGGTGTTCCACAGGGTAGTATGCAGATGATGCTACTCTCTTGGCATCAATTCCATCCCCTGAATGTAGATCTAGGGTTGGTGAATCCCTTAATAGAGATTTAGCTAGAATTAGTGCAGGGTGCAAATTATGGGGTATGAAGTTGAATCCTAACAAAACTCAAAGTATGATTGTAAGTAGGTCAAGGACGGTGGTTCCTCAACATCCGGATCTCAGTATTGATAATGTTTCTTTAAATATGTATGACTCTTTCAAAATTTTAGGTGTGATTCTCGACAGTAAATTTACTTTTGAGAAACATATAAGGTCTGTGTCTTCTTCAATTTCACAAAAAATAGGCTTATTGAGAAAGTCTTTCAAGATTTTCGGTGATCAATCTATTCTGAAGAATTGTTTTAATTCTTTCATTCTACCTTGTTTTGAGTATTGTTCTCCTGTCTGGTCTTCAGCTGCTGATTCTCATCTTAATTTGTTGGAAAGAAACTTACGGTCTATTAAATTTCTCATTCCTGATCTAGATATTAATCTCTGGCACCGTCGTTCAATTAGTTCATTATGTATGTTGCATAAGATTTTTCACAACTCTGACCATCCTTTACATTCAGATCTCCCTGGACAATTCTATCCTGTTCGTAATACTAGGCAGGCAGCTAATTCTAATAGCCAGGCCTTCTCCATCACGAGGCTTAATACTACGCAGTACTCTAGAAGTTTTATTCCATCTGTGACCAAGTTGTGGAATGATCTTCCTAAACGGGTGGTTGATTCAGTAGAACTTCAAAAGTTCAAAGTTGGAGCAAATGCTTTTTTGTTGACCAGGCGGACATAGTCTTTCTATAGTTTGTTTATGACATATTTGTTTTTGATGTTGTTGATAGTTTTTTATTTGACATGTCTGTTTTGACGTTGTTTCTTATTTTAGAATGATTTATTGTTAATTTATTCTCTTCATTTATTTATTTCCTTATTTCCTTTCCTCACTGGGCTATTTTTCTCTGTTGGAGCCCCTGGGCTTATAGCATCTTGCTTTCCCAACTAGGGTTGTAGCTTGGATAGTAATAAAAATAATAATAATATGTTACCAGCGGTCTTGGATGGGTCTTCCTCAGCTAGGTTTGCTAAGAAGTCTTCCTCTGTGAATAATTTACCAGCGATCTTGGATGGGTCTTCCTCAGCGAGGATTCCTAAGAAGTCTTCCTCTGTGAATATGTTATCAGCGGTCTTGGATGGGTCTTCCTCAGCTAGGTTTGCTAAGAAGTCTTCCTTTGTGAAAATGTTACCAGTGCTCTTGGATGGGTCTTCCTCAGTTAAGTTTGTTAAGAAGTCTTCTTTTGTGATTATTTTACCAGTGGTCATAGATGGCTCTTCCTCTGTTAGGTTTGCTAAGAAGTCTTCCTCTGTGATTATGATACCAGTGGTCATGGATGGGTCTTCCTCAGGTAGATTTGCTATGAAGTCTTCCTCTGATAATATGTTATCAGTGGTCATGGATGGGTCTTCCTCTGTTAGGTTTTCTATGAAGTCTTCCTCTCTGAAAATGTTAAGAAGTCTTCCTCTGTGAATATGTTACCAGTGGTCTTGGATGGGTCTTCCTCAGCTAGGTTTGCTATGAAGTCTTCCTATGTAAATATGTTATCAGTGGTCATGGATGGGTCTTCCTCTGTTAGGTTTTCTATGAAGTCTTCCTCTCTGAAAATGTTAGGAAGTCTTCCTCTGTGAATATGTCACCAGCGGTCTTGGATGGGTCTTCCTCATCTAGGTTTGCTAAGAAGTCTTCCTCTGTGAATAATGTAACAGTGGTCTTGGATGGATCTTCCTCAGTTATGTTTGCTATGAAGTCTTCCTCTCTGAATATGTTACCAGTGGTCTTGGATGGGTCTTCCTCAGTTTGGTTTGCTATGAAGTCTTCCTCTGTGAATATGTTACCAATGCTCTTGGATGGGTCTACTTCACTTAGGTTTGCTATGAAGTCTTCCTCTGGGAATATGTTACCAGTGGTCTTGGATGGGTCTTCCTCATTTAGGTTTGCTATGGAGTCTTCCCAAGTGAATATTTTATCAGCGGTCTTCGATGGGTCTTCCTCAGCTAGGTTCGCAGAGAAGTCTTCCTCTGTCAATATGTTACAAATCGTCTAGGATGGGTCTTCCCCAGTTAGGTTTGCTATGAAGTCTTCCTCTGTGATTATTTTACCAGTGGTCTTGGATGGGTCTTCCTCAGTTTGGTTTGCTATGGAGTCTTCCTCTGTGAATATGTTACCAATGGTCTTAGATGGGTCTACTTCAGTTAGGTTTGCTATGAAGTCTTCCTCTGTGAATATGTTACCAGTGGTCTTGGATGGGTCTTCCTCATTTAGGTTTGCTATGAAGTCTTCCTCAGTGAATATGTTATCAGTGGTCTTGAATGGTTCTTCCTCAGCTATGTTTGCTAAGAAGTCTTCCTCTGTGAATATGTTACAAGAGGTCTAGGATGGGTCTTCCCCAGTTAGGTTTGCTATGAAGTCTTCCTCTGTGATTATTTTACCAGTGGTCTTGGATGGGTCTTCCTTAGTTAGGTTTAATATGAAGTCTTCTTCTGTGAATATGTTAAGAAGTCTTCCTCTGTGAATATGTTACCAGCTGTCTTGGATGGGTCTTCCTCAGCTAGGTTTGCTAAGAAGTCTTCCTCTGTGAATATATTACCAGTGCTTTTGGATGGGTCTTCCTCAGCTAGGTTTGCTAAGAAGTCTTCCTCTGTGATTATGTTACAAGTGCTCTTGGATCGGTTTCCCTCAGTTAGGTTTGCTGAAAAGTCTTCCTCTGTGAATATGTTACCAGCGGTCTTAGATGGGTCTTCCTCAGATAGGTTTGCTAAGAAGTCTTCCTTTATGAATATGTTACCAACGGTCTTGGATGGGTCTTCCTCAGTTAAGTTTGTTAACAAGTCTTCTTCTGTGATTATTTTATCAGTGGTCATGGATGCCTCTTCTTCAGTTAGGTTTGCTATGAAGTCTTCCTCTGTGAATATGTTACCAGTGGTCTTGGATGGGTCTTCCTCATCTATGTTTGTTATGAAGTCTTCCTCTTCGAATATGTTACCAGTTGTCTTGGATGGGTCTTCCTCAGTTAAGTTTGTTAAGAAGTCTTCTTCTGTGATTATTTTATCAGTGGTCATGGATGCCTCTTTCTCAGTTAGGTTTGCTATGAAGTCTTCCTCTGTTAATATCTTACCTGTGGTCTTGGATGGGTCTTCCTCAGCTATGTTTGTTATGAAGTCTTACTTTTTGAATATGTTACCAGTGGTCTTGGATGGGTCTTCCTCAGTTAAGTTTGTTAAGATGTCTTCTTCTGTGATTATTTTATCAGTGGTCATGGATGGGTCTTCCCCAGTTAGGTTTGCTATGAAGTCTTTCTCTGTGAATATGTTACCAGTGGTCTTGGATGGGTCTTCCTCAGCTATGTTTGTTATGAAGTCTTTTTCTTTGAATATGTTACCAGTGGTCTTTGATGGGTCTTCCTAAGTTAAGTTTGTTAAGGAGTCTTCTTCTGTGATTATTTTATCAGTGGTCATGGATGCATCTTCCTCAGTTAGGTTTGCTATGAAGGCTTCCTCTGTGAATATGTTACCAGTGGTCTTGGATGGGTCTTCCTTAGCTATGTTTGTTATGAAGTCTTCCTCTTTGAATATGTTACCAGTGGTCTTGGATGGGTCTTCCTCAGCTATGTTTGCTAAGAAGTCTTCCTCTGTGATTATGTACAAATATGTCAGTGGGGTAAAAAGCCCCCAACTGGGCTTCATGTCCCATAGCGTGGTGGGCCTTTATACCCCGAAACGACATTTTTTATCAACCTCTTTTTTCGATTCTTTAACAGGGATACGAGAGAGTTTTGTTGATCGAAATAATACACTCTTTGAATATATATATATATATATATATATATATATATATATATATATATATATATATATATATATATATATATATATATATATATATATATATATATATATATATATATATATATATATATATATATATATATATATATATATATATATATATTATATATATATATTCCATTAGAATTACAAAACTTTGAAAGAATTTACATCCAAAAAATAAATCACTTGAATTATTTAAGTATGAACAAAACACAGAATAACACAAAAGAAATGTTCACTGGAAATGAAATTTTACACCAAAATTTTGTTTTGATAACTAAGGAAAATAGATAATCTTTTACACTCTAAGGATTAAACTCTTAAAAAAATTACATAAAGCGATTGATATACCTACAAGTTTTAGCTCTCACAAAATAATGCCAAAATAGATAAACTTCACGTATATTAGATGCACAGGGCCATTTACA
>NC_090729.1:61608996-61621496 GCF_036898095.1 Palaemon carinicauda | reverse complement strand
AACCATATTGTATATACATGTGATAAGCGCTCCAATCAAGCTAGGACGAGGAAGGACCAGGTAATAGCTGCTTATAACTAAACCCCTCACCCATTGCTGAAAAGAATAGCGAGGTTACAGAGACTATAAGAGACTAACGAGGTAGAACTTGTCTCGAACGCAAGTACATCAGACACTAAAGGAAATAACGAGTTTGAGCGGGACTCGATCACCATCCAGAGACATTGCCGACTTTAGAAAACTTACACAGTAGAATGCTCGCATCTATTTTACTACTCTAACCTAACCTATCCAGTCCTAGTTAGTTCTAACCATATATAAGAATATCTTCCCTATTATGTTTCAGTGGAAATATACATATGCCAATGTGCATAGAAGGGCGTCTTTTCTAGGTAACGATTAAAATAAATTCTTACTTTACCAAACAAATCCATTTGATCTTTTTGGTCAATGATATACTGTTATATATATATATATATATATATATATATATATATATATATATATATATATATATATATATATATATATATACATTTATATGTATATATATAAATATACACATTAGAATATATATATATATATATATATATATATATATATATATATATATATATATATATATATATATATATATATATATATATATATATATATATATATATATATGAATGATCAAATCATTCGTGCATTCTGGTAGGAAAACAAATTAAATCCTGTGGTGTTCTGCTAATAAAGATAATATCATCAGCATATTCTTGGTCTACTAATTTCCCATCACCTATCCAGTTCATTCCTTTTCCACAATCTCCACCTTTACTTTGTATTGTATACACACACACACACACACACACACACACATATATATATATATATATATATATATATATATATATATATATATATATATATATATATATATATATATATATGTGTGTGTGTGTGTGTGGGTGTGTGTGTATATATATATATATATATATATATATATATATATATATATATATATATATATATATATATATATATATATATATGTGTGTGTGTGTGTATATATATATATATATATATATATATATATATATATATATATATATATATATATATATATATATATATATATATATACATATATATAATATATATATATATATATATATATATATATATATATATATATATATATATATATATATATATATATATATATATATATATATATATATATATATATATATATAATCAAATCATTCATGCATTCTGGTAAGAAAACAAAGTAAATCCTGTGGTGTTCTGCTAATAAAGATAATATCATCAGTATATTCTTGGTCTACTAATTTCTAATCACCAATCCACTTCATTCCTTTTCCACAATCTCCACCCGTTCTTTGTATTGCGGTCTTGGATGGGTCTTCCTCAGCTAGGTTTGCTAAGAAGTCTTCCTCTGTGAATAATTTAACAGTGGTGTTGGATGGGTCTTCCTCATTTAGGTTTGCTATGAAGTCTTCCTCAGTGAATATGTTATCAGCGGTCTTGAATGGGTCTTCCTCAGTTTGGTTTGCTATGGAGTCTTCCTCTGTGAATATGTTACCAATGGTCTTGGATGGGTGTACTTCAGTTAGGTTTGCTATGAAGTCTTCCTCTGTGATTATTTTACCAGTGGTCATGGATGGGTCTTCCTCAGTTAGGTTTAATATGAAGTCTTCCTCTGTGAATATGTTAAGAAGTCTTCCTCTGTGAATATGTTACCAGCGGTCTTGGATGGGCCTTCCTCAGCTAGGTTTGCTAAGAAGTCTTCCTCTGTGAATATATTACCAGTGCTTTTGGATGGGTCTTCCTCAGCTAGGTTTGCTAAGAAGTCTTCCTCTGTGATTATGTTACCAGTGCTCTTGGATCGGTCTCCCTCAGTTAGGTTTGCTGAGAAGTCTTCCTCTGTGAATATGTTACCAGCGGTCTTGGATGGGTCTTCCTCAGCTAGGTTTGCTAAGAAGTCTTTCTTTATGAATATGTTACCAGCAGTCTTGGATGGGTCTTCCTCAGCTAGGTCTGCTAAGATGTCTTCCTCTATGAATATGTTACCAGTGGTCCTAGATGAGTCTTCCTCAGTTAGGTTTGCTATGAAGTATTCTTCTGTGAATATGGTACCAATAATTGGACAAACCTAGTTACTTTAATACATATTACAGCAAATTAATGCACCGGAAAGTATGCCATCTATATTATACTGTGTATTTCACTTTCGTGAATTTAAGATTATCCTGTTATCTGCTGCCCTTTTGTCAACGACCTAACATGACTTGAAGTGAGAAACATTAAGTGACCGTAGTTTATGAGTGTAATAAGGAAGCAAAATTATCAATATTCTAGTTCATATATTCCTCAGAGACGTAGGAAGACTGTTATCAAGTGAAATTTTGAATCCCATGTACAAATATGTCAGGTGGGGTAAAAAGCCCCCATCTGGGCTTCATGTCCCATAGCGTGGTGGGCCTTTATACCCCGAAACGACATTTTTTATCAACCTCTTTCTTCGATTCTTTAACAGGGATACGAGAGAGTTTTGGTGATCGAAATAATACACTCTTTGAATATATATATATATATATATATATATATATATATATATATATATATATATATATATATATATATATATATGTATATATATATATATATATATATATATATATATATATATATATATATATATATATATATTCCATTAGAATTATAAAATTTCGAAAGAATTTACATCCAAAAAATAAATCACTCGAATTATTTAAGTATGAACAAAACACAGAATAACACAAAAGAAATTTTCACTGGAAATGAAATTTTACACCAAAATTTTGTTTTGATAACTAAGGAAAATAGATAATCTTTTACACTCTAAGGATTACACTCTTAAAAAAATTACATAAAGTGATTGATATACCTACAAGTTTTAGCTCTCACAAAATAATGCCAAAATAGATACACTTCACGTATATTAGATGCAGAGGGCCATTTACAGAATTTATATAACTCCAGCACGCATAACAACACAATAAATTTAAATAACCTTTAAAGTTTCCGTTACGTTTCAACACACTACAGACAATATATATTGTATTTAAACGTGAACACTTTTGAGAGGACACTCTTAAGGCACTTGAATAGGAGACAGGATGAACTTTGGCTCTTTCACTGGAGAGGCTGTTCGTCTTAAGACCAACCCATCCCTAGGGCCATATATATTTATTCATCTCTCTCTCTCTCTCTCTCTCTCTCTCTCTCTCTCTCTCTCTCTCTCTCTCTCTCTCTCTCTCTCTCTCTCTCTCTCTCTGTATATATTTACATATATATATATGTACGTATATATATATATATATATATATATATATATATATATATATATATATATATATATATATATATATATATATATATATATATGTTTATATATATATATATATATATATATATATATATATATATATATATATATATATATATATATATATATATATATATATATACATATATCATTTTTAACTCGAATTACCCCTTATATGTCAACACAGATCAAAATCACCAACGAAATTCTCTTTCCTTTGATGAGTATAGGGTTCAACCTTAGTATGGGATAGAAATTTATGTCAATTTGAGCTTGATATTGTTTTCATTTGCCTTCATATATATATATATATATATATATATATATATATATATATATATATATATATATATATATATATATATATATATATATATATATATATATATATATATATATATATATATATATATATATATATATTTTTCTTTTGGGGGGGGGCTCAAGCCATGTCGTCCTGATGGAAGTTCCTATAGGGTAGCTTCCTAGGGTATATTACAACTACGGCGATATTCCCAGAGAATTTACCTTAAGGTACCAGAATTCTAACTCCTGGAGCGAGTATCCCTCGTGAAAGGGATATCGCGACATATCAGAGGACGTATTCTAGACACGTCACATGGCAATCTACGACCTGAACAGAGATTTCGTCTCGTAGGAGGTGATTGACGAGATACGAATTCGGGAAAGAAAAAGGGGATCCGCTCCCAAGGCTTCCCTATCCCCCGATTCGTATGCGTGCCTGGCGCCAATCCTGGCGCCATCTGTATTCCTTTTTGCGTAGCTTAACAACTCGGTGTTTTTTCCTGTTTTTCTCGCAAATCTTGGATTTATTCAGCTTTTCATGGCTTCTCCGTCTTCGTTGGCCTCGGATAAGTTAAGTATAGTGTCTGTTATGTATAAATGTAGGCTCTTGGTAAAATTTTGAGTGATTAATAGGATTAATCTTTGATACAAGAGCCGTAGCCTACCAGAGGTGTCCTGGACACTGTCACTCGCTAGGTATAAATTAGTTAGTCAGAGTGACATTCCTGGTTGTTTTGCTTTAATAAATTTTAGCTATTTAGCTTTACATAGGATTTCCTTTCGTGCTTAGTATTATTTGGCGAAGTATTCGCCATTCTGGCCTACGCTAGGCCATGTAGCCTAGTCGTTTGGTCCTAGTACTTCATGCATGATTTTGGTTTTTCCGAGTGTAATTAAAATTTTATTGAAGCTTTAGGCTATATTTTATACATTTTAGACTGTGTGGAATATTTCCAAGATTGTATACGTGTGAGTTTCGGTGAATTAGGTAATCGATTCTCTTGGTGCCTAGGCTAATTGCTTATGGAGCCTTAGTATACTTTATCATACTCCCCGGTTGCTTTCTTTTCTTCGGAGAAAGTATGCAATCCCTTTCCCTCTGTTTAAGCCTTGGGCTTATCCCTAAGTGGTTTTTTCCGAATTTATTTTCGATAAAACTATACTAGGGTGTTACTCTACCTTCCTGTTCCAGTAAGTCTGGTTCAAAGAGGGACAGAACAACAAAGTTTTAAGTCTGATTCCGTGTTGTCTGACTTGGGGCAGTCTCCCTCGCTGACCTAACACTTACAAAGGGAGCTTAGCTCCCTTAGGTCACTACCGAAGGTTTCTGTAAGTTATGATTCCTTCTTTTGTGATCGACCAGACTAAGTCCTGTTGCTGTTCTCGGGGGAGGATAAGTTCTTCCCTTGGGAGTAGCAACGCCTTCCTTGCTTTGGTGCTCTGGAAGCTGGCAAGTATTGCTGGCCCTTTCCCTTAGATCTCCCTTAGGCTAAGACAAAGTTTCTTGGCTGCGGGTGATCTGTCACTAAAGCAAGGTTGGCAGGACCCTCTTGTCCCTTCCCCCTCTATCTCCGTAATGGCCTAGCCATTACTGTACTGTACCTTGCCGGCCGGCAGAGCTGGCCGGCAGGGGTATTACTGTACTGTACGTCGTTCTACTTCTGGACCTAGTATAGGTTGGGATGTGGAATTGACTCAGCCCATTGCCGGCCGGCAGAGATGCTGGCCGGCAAGGGTCTTATGTTTTCGAGTGCTGCCCGGACCTCTCTTGGTCCCTCATCCATGCCTGCCGGCAGAGCCGGACGGCATTGGTCAATGAAGCCTGAATTACTTTCTCCCCTTCCTTATATGCACTCTTTCGGTTGCCGGGCTTGGGGGGTTATGTACACTCTTATCCCGGCATCCATTCTATTTTCTTCTAGTGCTGTACCTGTCCCGGCTGCCGGCCTATGAGGCCAGCTGCCGGCCTATGAGGCCGGCAGCCGGGCAGGTGTAGTCTTCTGGTTCTTTTGCTGCCGGCTGGCATCGGTCTTGTACCTTTGCCGGCCGGCTTATGTCAGTCCTGGTCTGCCTGTCACCAAGAGTGTGGCCGGCAGCTGGGTACTACCTTGTGTAGTTGCTGGCCGCAGCTATTGCCGGCCAAAACTGGCTGTTACCGGCCGGCTGTTGCTGCCGACCGGCACAGGCATTTGAACCAGAGTGCTGCCGCCCTATAGCTGTTAAGTAGTATACTTTAAAGCTAATTGTGGTGTGTGCCGGCCGGCAAAGGCAGGCCGGCACACATCCTCCTATACTGTACTAGTATTCTTCTGTATAGCATATACAGTAAGAAGAAAACTATAGTAAAGGTTTAGGTACAGCACTGTATCTTCTAACACTATTGTGTTTTCTTGCACGGCCCTTTGCTGTTGCCCTCAGATAGGAAGCAGAGTTCTTCCCTGTCTATTATCCAGGATTTTAAAATCATTGCCTAGGTGTGAGCTCCACCTGTTTTCTCTGGAAACCTTGCATTGGTTACTCTAGAAGAGATAAACCATTTTGATTTTATTATCTGGAAGGCTGCAGCAATGGATTGTGAGGGAAACACAAGTGTGTGTCTTTCCTTTATGAATTGTTATGCTATACTATGCATATCCAGTGATACATAGTTCACTTGATACTCATGGAAATTTCTTCTCTTTACAGGAGGACCCTCCGAAGTGCGGAAATGTTTTCTGCAATGTCCGCAGAGGTTCTTGCTGTTGTAGGAGACACGCAGCATGCGCTGTCTCCAAGGATGATCTCCAGTATTGGGACCCTCAGGTATGTACTGTATGCACTAACCTGATTACTGAGGCTTTTGATTCCCCTAGAACGGCGGAATCAAGGGATATAGCAAGGGAAAAGCTTCGTACTTGGGTAAGGGGCTTCAAGAAGAACACCTCTGGCCCTTATCTTCCAAGTGAGAAGATGAGGGCGTATCTTTTTCCCCAGGCATCAGCTGAGGCAGTGATTCCCCAGCCTCAAGAGGAGATCCCCCAAGATCAAGTCCAGATGGACGCGGAAGTCGCAGTTGCGATGCAAGACATCCAGTTGTATGACAGGATGTCTGACCTGGATGAACGTTTGGAAGAAGACCTCCTGGCAGAAGGTCAGTATCAAGTTCAAACCCCGGATGTCGTAGAGGATGAGGTCGACGAGGTGTCGGCTACTCCGGTTCAGATGCCGGAGCCTATCCCCTCAACATCGGCTGGTCTCCCAGTAGAACTGGGACAGGCCCTCTCTTCGATTGTTGGAATGATCCAACAAATGCAGAAGGAGAATCAGGAGAAGGCGGCTGCAATGGAACTGCGTATGCAGTCCCTGGCAGAATCACATGGGCCCCAGAAAAGGCTCAATGTGAAAGACCTTCCCATATGCTATGATGCTAACCCATGGAGGTATGCTGAGCACATGCCGATGACGACTGGAAAGATCGTCATCTCGAATAAGCTGGGTTCAGTTCCCCTAGAGGAGGTAGAATTCTGGCCCAGCAAGGCATCATATCCGGACTGCTATGTCCGGCTGAGAAAAGAACCAGCTTCAAGGGAGGAGACAGAGCCGAAGGAGGTCATTATTATGGACCACGCTAAGGCTCAAGCCCTGCTTTCATCCTCGATGAAAGAGAGGGGCTTCTCTAATTCGAAGGTAGCTGCATTGAGCAAGAAGCTCCCTTCTTTTGTGTCCTCTCCTGATAGAGCCTTCCCCTTTTTACAGAAAGGGTTTGCGCCTGTCCTAAAAGCAGTCGAGGCCGGCAAGCCTTGCCCCTCCCTGGAGGAGTGTAAACCCTTGTCGCTGGCTCTGCCTATGGACCACAAAGAATGGAAGGATGTCCATCTGACATTCTCAGTGGGAAAGTTGGAGGCTGATATTGCTGGACGGCAATTCGGCGAGGACCTCCCCAAGCTGTCCGACTCTCTTTTACGAAGAGAGTTCGAGACAAAAGAAAGACTGGCTGCCTCAATGTCTCATCTGACTACTCTTGAGACAATGGCAAGTGACCCTAAGGTCCATGAAATGTTCATGGTAGTGGCTAAGTCTCACCTAGCCACAGTGACGAAGGACCTTTATGGCTTCGTCAAGGCTAGGAGAGCTTGCAGGGAGTTCGTGTTCACTGGGGCTTCGGTGAGACACGAGCCAAGGAAGTTAATCTCCTCCAACATTTGGGGAAAAGACCTTTTCCCTACCGATGTGGTCAAAGAGGTTGTTGATAAGGCCGCCGTGGAGAATAGAAACCTTCTCCAGAAGTGGGGCCTGGCTATCAAAAGAAAATCTTCTCCGGATGAGGGTCCTCAATCAAAGAGGAAGAATATGAGGACTAGGCTACCATCTCGGCCAGCCAAGCCTTATAGACAGCAACAGCAACTGCAATTGCCTTTGCCTCCAGTGCCCCAGATGGTGGCACAAACCTCGACTGCTTTTCAGTGGGTACCCCAGGCAGTGCCAGGTCAGTCAACCACATTCACCCCAACGTTCGAAGGACAGTCTTCTTCCTTTCGTGCAAAACCTAGAGGAGCAGCCAGAGGCTCGTCTAGGCGCCCCTCAAGGGGAAGGGGATTCAGAGGTGGTCGTGGTCAGGGAGGCAAGACCTCAGGACGACAGTCCAAGTGAAACGATACCGGTAGGAGGGAGACTGATGAAATTTTGGGATCGCTGGACCTTCGATCCCTGGGCCCAAAGCCTACTCAAGAATGGACTGGGTTGGAGTTGGTACAGCACTCCACCCCCGTGCCTTCGGTTTTTCTAACACTCCACCCCCGTTTTAGAGGAGTACGTTCAAGAACTGTTGGAGAAAAAGGTGATCCGAAAGGTGAAGTCCATCAAATTCCAAGGGAGGCTGTTTTGTGTTCCCAAGAAAGACTCGGAAAAGCTCAGAGTCATTCTGGACTTGTCGCCACTCAACAAGTTCATAGTGAATTGTAAATTCAAGATGCTAACAATGCAACACATAAGGACCTTACTGCACCAGAGGGCATTCTCAGTCTCTATAGACTTGTCAGACGCCTATTGGCACATTCCAATCACCCGTCGACTCTCCCCCTACCTAGGGTTCAGGCTACAACGGAGACTATACGCCTTCAGAGCCATGCCATTCGGGCTAAACATAGCCCCAAGGATTTTCACGAAGCTTGCGAGCGCAGCTCTCAAACAATTACGCCTAAAGGGAATTCAGGTAGTAGCCTACCTGGACGACTGGCTGGTGTGGGCAGCATCCGAGACCGAATGCTTGCAAGCTTCCAGTCAGGTGATCCAGTTCCTAGAGTACCTAGGCTTCAAGATCAACAGAAAAAAGTCTCGACTTTCCCCATCCCAAAAGTTCCAGTGGGTGGGAATCCACTGGGACCTTTTGTCACACAGTTTCTCCATCCCGACGAAGAAAGGGAAGGAGATAGGGGGCTCTGTCAAGAGACTTCTAGATTCCGAAAGGATATCAAGACGCGAACAGGAGAGGGTACTAGGCTCTCTCCAGTTTTTTCAGTGACAGACCTAGTGCTAAGAGCACAGCTAAAGGATGCAACCGGAGTTTGGAGAAGGTATGCATCAAACGCGCGAAGAGACCTGAGAAGACCAGTGCCGCCTCGGCTACGTACTCTTCTCAGACCTTGGTCCCAAGCCAGACATCTAAAGAAGTCGGTTCTTCTTCAGCCACCTCCCCCGTCGATGACGATTCACTCAGACGCCTCAAAGGAGGGATGGGGAGGTCACTCTCATCGGAAAAAAGTCCAGGGTAGCTTGGTCCAAGCTATTCAGGACCTTTCATATAAACTTTCTAGAAGCTATGGCAGTGCTCCTTACCTTAAAGAAAGTCTCCCCACGTCACTCGATCCACATAAGATTGGTGACGGACAGCGAGGTGGTTGTGAGATGCTTGAATCGACAAGGGTCGAGGTCACCACCTCTCAACCAAGTGATGTTAGCCATTTTCCGATTGGCGGAAAAGAAGAAGTGGTACCTGTCGGCAGTTCACCTTCAAGGAGTCCGCAATGTGACAGCGGACGCTCTATCCAGGTTCACACCGATAGAGTCGGAATGGTCCTTAGACGCAGGATCATTTTCCTTCATTCTGAATCAAGTCCCAGAACTGCAAATAGACCTCTTTGCGACGAAAGACAACAAGAAGTTGCCCCTGTACGTGTCCCCGTACGAGGACCCCTTAGCGGAAGCAGTGGACGCAATGTCCCTCGACTGGAACAGATGGTCCAGGATTTATCTGTTCCCTCCTCACAACCTTCTGTTGAGGGTCCTCAACAAACTGAGATCCTTCAAGGGGGTAGCGGCAATAGTGGCCCACAAGTGGCCGAACAGTATGTGGTTCCCCTTGGCGTGGAACTACAGATGAAGTTCGTGCCGCTACCACATCCAGTTCTGACCCAGCGAGTCCAGAAGTCGACTGTCTGCGCTTCATTACAGAAAACCCGGACCCTGCAGCTCATGATTTTCTCGCCCTTGCGGTGAAAAAGCGTTTCGGGATTTCGAAAGCCAGCATAGACTTCCTAGAGGAATATAAGTGCAAATCGACTAGAAGGCAATATGAGTCATCTTAGAGAAAATGGGTGGCCTTTTTAAAGGCAAAGAATCCGCAGGAGATCTCAACAGACTTCTGCTTATCTTTCTTCATCCACCTCCATGGCCAAGGGTTGGCAGCTAACACGATTTCAGTGTGTAAATCTGCTTTGATGAGACCCATTTTATTTGCCTTCCAGATCGACCTAGGTAACGAGATCTTTAATAAAGTTCCGAAAGCCTGTGCTAGGCTCAGACCTTCAGCAAAGCCCATCTCATGGTCTTTAGACAAAGTTCTTCATTTCGCCTCCCTATTGAGCAATGAAGAATGTGCGTTAAAGGATTTGACGCAAAAAGTTATTTTCCTATTTGCACTCGCGTCCGGGGCCAGGGTTAGTGAGATCGTAGCCCTCTCGAGAGAGGCAGGTCGTGTTCAGTTCCTGGATGGGGGGGAGCTGAACCTGTTTCCGGATCCTACGTTTCTCGCCAAGAATGAGTTACCCACCAACAGGTGGGGTCCCTGGAGAATCTGCCCTCTGAAAGAAGATGCATCTCTATGTCCAGTAGAATGCCTAAAGGTCTATCTTCGTAGAACTTCAGACTTCAAGGGTGGTCAACTATTCAGGGGAGAAACATCAGGCTCAAATTTATCTCTGAATCAACTCAGAGCGAAAATCACATATTTCATTCGCAGAGCGGATCCTGACAGTACACCCGCAGGTCACGATCCGAGAAAAGTTGCCTCATCCCTAAATTTCTTTAATTGTATGGATTTTGAACATCTCCGTTCATACACGGGCTGGAAGTCTTCCAGGGTGTTCTTTCGCCACTATGCGAAGCAAGTAGAGGAACTTAAGAGATCTGTGGTAGCAGTGGGTCGTGTAGTTAACCCTACTGTTTAACTCTGCGAGGAACAGTGGTCTTAATTGGGACGATTAAGTCCAGGGTGAGTGTGTAGGTACATACTGTACTACAAACTAAATGAGGGCAACAAGTGCCCATATAGACTGTTCCTTCTTTCAAAGGTGAACCTAGCATAAGTTCAGACATGTATGCCGAGCGTTTCTAACGCTAATGTGATTGATTTGAAATACAGACTTTTATGACTTGATACCTTGGTATCTTATTAAAGTGGTGTTTAATGGTTTTTCTTTCAGATAAACAAGTTCTGTTTACTATCATACTTATGCTTAAAGTTTTGGGTTATCCTCTTTTATATATATATATATATATATATATATATATATATATATATATATATATATATATATATATATATATATATATATATATATATATATTTGTTGTTAACCTGTCTGTTTATTATCTGTCAATAAACTTGTACTTGAAAACCTTGCGTCTCTTTCACCTGTGTCATTTTATTGGTATAATTGAGCATTTTAATTCTATGTATCTTATCTGGGATAATTCTGATAGAATTGTTCTGTTATGCAAGCTATGTTGCATTGGTTTATGTAGTCCCCTAATGGGAGGACTCTGTCCCATAAAGGGACGAGGGCGGTTTTATTAGTTTCTTCCTATGAGGATATAAAACTTTGTCCAATACAAGTATTGTGCCGATTACTGGTCAATATATATTGACGCAGGGGTTCTATACAAACTATGCTTTACTTAATATAGGGCGAAACCACTATATTAGCTTGCCTGGTATTCATACATAGATATATGTACTCTTCGAGACTTTCCAGAGTCTAGTAGGACTCTTCCCTGTAGGGGGCAGGAAGCTCTAACATATATTATAGTTAGTTGAAAAGATGTATAACGGTAACATCTTAGGTCTCTAGGTCTAGTCGACCGGGAAAAAATTACCTCCGGGAAGTACGGCACGTTCTGAGAATCCACAGATACAGTAATGCTCTGGTACACTTCCATCAGGACGACATGGCTTGAGCCCAAAAAACGGATTTTGAGCGAAGCGAAAAATCTATTTATGGGTGAGATGGCCATGTCGTCCTGATGGACCCGCCCTTACCTTTCTGAGAAAGGGCTGTAGGACCCCACCCTACATACAGTATCTGTAGCACCTCGTGTACGCTACAAGGAATACAGATGGCGCCAGGATTGGCGCCAGGCACGCATACGAATCAGGGAATAGGGAAGCATTGGGAGCGGCTCCCCTTTTTCTTTCCCGAATTCGTATCTCGTCAATCACCTCCTACGAGACGAAATCTCTGTTCAGGTCGTAGATTGCCATGTGACGTGTCTAGAATACGTCCTCTGATATGTCGCGATATCCCTTTCACGAGGGATACTCGCTCCAGGAGTTAGAATTCTGGTA
>NC_090729.1:61593996-61598996 GCF_036898095.1 Palaemon carinicauda | reverse complement strand
TCTCCCGCCGTTCCCAATATCCATACTGGAATACTGAGCTTGCTCAACATTGCAATATTTATTACTGCCTCGAAATCTTTCAACAATCAATTTCTGTCCCTCTCTCCTTTGAATAATGTTACACGTATATATCATTTGATATACATGACTTTCTCCCTGTACCTGCGTGTCCAAAGATTTCACTACAAACAGCCTAACATTGGTTCTTCATTAGTTGGCTGCCCTTTGTTTCTTAAAGTCTCTAAAACTGCAAATCGATTCCAGCATTCTACTGAAAATGTTTCTCTGTGCCCTTCTTCTAGAAGTTTAGTTGTATCAAACCTAGGTATTTCATCTACCTTTATGTTCGTGGATTTCAGTTTTAATTTCAGTGTGGCAATAGGGAGCTGGTGATCACTACCGATATCTGCACCTCTATAGCTTCCGACATTTCTTAGTCCTCCTTTTTTCTTCATTAATGGTAATATGATCTATTTGTTTTTTGCAATTGCCACATGGTAAAACACACACACACACACATATATATATATATATATATATATATATATATATATATATATATATATATATATATATATATATATATATATATATATATATATATATATATATATATATATATATATATATACATATATATATATGTGTGTGTGTGTTTGTGTGTATAAAATTCATCCCACCAAATGATCAATAACTATTTTGGGAGGCGTAAAACTCTAAAAAAACTCTTATGATATTATGAACAATATGTTTTAAACAAACTATTTTTTTTTCTAATACATAGATGACAGACAAAAGTTTTGATTTTGCTGAGGTGAAAACTCTTTATTGACTTTTATAGCAGAATGAATGAATGATTGGTAACTTACTGAATGTATGTTATACATATTAACACATTTTTTTCTAAACTCTGATTAATATTGTACATATTTTTCAGTAAATATTTAATGTAACGGTATAATTCAATCATATCTTTTGTTCCACATATTCACTGACGAAAACTGTAGTCGCATCCAACTATTAAATAACTAAATCTATGCACTTCCCTGACGTGTGATTTGCCCTCTATTTGCTATGATATACTGAAACTATATTTAGAGCAACTCTACTTGGTGCTGGCTGGGGTTCAACATAGAACTAAACGTTTCAGTACTCTGTACCAGACGTTAAAATTTTGAAACATTCTAAATTCTTTGACACCTGTACCAACACTTTGTGTCTCACGATCGTACATAGTAACGATATTTCAGTTTTGTATATATTATGCTTGTATCTTTGTTCTCCCCTCGCACTGATAGGTACCTGAAATAACATGTCTGTTTTTCCCACCGTTAACTGTCAACAATTGCGGTTGTCGGTTGAACATGGAATTGCCTGTTATGTTTTGTATGCCCTTTTTGGCTGGAGTTTATGTATATATAAACGGGTGTTCTGTAACTCCCTAAAAGAATTTCCTAACCTACCTTCCACCTCCACAAGTAAATCTAGCACCTCACGCCCCTCCAAACAACCTTTCAACAGAGACATCAGTGAGTACGACCTCTCTGCATCTCCCATGGGTGCTCTGCTGGCAGCCATCACCAACATCCTCCGAAACTTCTTGCGATCCGGCAAAACCAAATTCTCACAGGAGTCATTGGATGACTTCGTGTTTGACAACGCTGCCCAGAAACTAGAAGCTCATTTCCCTTCATAGATCCCAATGCAAATGGTCCTCATACAACCATTTGCAACAATCACAATACGCAGGTAAAAGTGCTCCAATGGAATATTTGTGGAATTCGAAACAAGTTTGAATTTCTTCAATCACAAACTTCAGTGCAAAACCCTGACATTATCATACTGCAAGAAACTCTGCTTAATGAGAACATACCATTCTCGTCCTTAGGATACAAAGTATACACAACGTATCAATCACCAACGACAAGAGGACTGACTACCCTCATCAAAAGCAGTATCCCCTCCAAACTACTACTAAGCATAGACTGTGGTACCGAGGCAGAGACGCTAAGTATCCAGATGTCTCTCCTAACCACAATGCTAACAGTCCAAAACATATATAAATCCCCAGCAAAAAATATAGATGCCAAGGCACTCTTTGCAGAAGCCTCCAACGAAGATTCAATCATTGCAGGCGACTTTAATGCTCATCATCAGTTCCTGAACTCTATATCAGAAACAAATCAAACTGGCAGACACTTGCATGCCCTACTGCAAGAATATCCTGATGTAGCACTGCTCAACAATATTACAGAAGCCACCCATCTAAAAGGAGGTCGTCTAGATCTTACCTACTTATCCAGTGCCATACAAAGAGGAGCTAAATGGCAACTACATCCTGTACTAACCAGCGATCACTTTGCCATAGAAGTAACACTCGAATTGCAGAAATATCCACCTCCTCCTCCTCCCCCAAAAAGGTGGAACTCAGAGTTTGCTGACTGGGAAAAATTCAAAACAGCCATGACAGAGTGGCCTTTGGAATATATCAAACACCTGCATAATGATATCTCCACCCTATCTACCGACTTCAGCAAACAACTACAGGTAGCAGCCAGTGTATCCATGCCACAAAAAAAAAAAAAGTACTCTGAGAAGAAACATGCTGATGCCTGGTACTACAACAGCCGCATCAAAGAAATGAGTGCTAGAATAAACAGGACCAGGAAACTTCTCAGGAGACACAGAACAGATGAACTACATAATCTACTTGTAGAAATCATCAAGCATTCTGTACAAGTATCACTAGAAGTAAAACTAGACAAATGGTACTCATGGTGCAACGAGGTCAACTTCAGCACATCCCTAGCCAAAATATGGGGCTGGTTTAACCAAGTCTCTGGAAAATATAACACTCCCAGAGTTACACACCCAGACCCACTAGCTGAAGCTAAGAGGATTGCTAACAACTTTGCAGACAGAGCAAAAAGCATCAATCTACCACTGCCAACCATCAACAGGCAGAGAACTCTGCTCCCAATCAGGAACAACATCATAGAAGCCGCCTGCAACATTGTAGATGACACTGATCACCCCTATACCATGGAAGAACTAAATACGGCCCTATCAAAAGGCAGGAAGGACACTGCCCCTGGAGCCCATCTTATCACATATAGTATGCTGAGGAACATGGGAAACCATGTCAAATTAGTCTACCTTCATCTAATAAATAGGACACATACGGAAAGACTACGTCCAACCACATGGAACCAGCAGGACACCAAACCTATTCCAAAACCTAAGGAGCCTAATACCTACAGACCTATAGCCTTGGTAAGCTGCATAGAGAAAGTAGCTGAACAGACTGCAGTGGAGAATAGGCCAACTACATCATCGCCTATATGCCTACAGAAATGGCATAGGCACTCAAGAACGCATCACAGATGTCCTCTCAACAATCAACGACAAAAAAGCTTTTGTCATATTCCTTGATCTCGAGAAAGCCTTTGAGCTAGCCAGCTCACCAGCTATGCTCTTTACACTTGTGGAAAAAGAGTGAAAGGACACCTACTGGGCTGGACTTGAAACTATACACAAAATCGAGAGGCCAGAGTCACTATCCAAGGAAAAACCACGGAATTCATCCCCCTAGAAAACGGAACACCACAAGGAGGCATACTCAACCCCTACCTGTTCAATCTACTGATGGAGAACATAGCCACTCTAAAACTCCCAAAAGGAGTGGAAATATTGATATATGCAGATGACATATGCATAGTATGCCCAAACAAAGCTCATGCCAGAAATATCACTCAAAAAGCTCTTGATATGATCCAAGCCAATTGCAATGATCTTGGTCTGAAGATCAATACCAACAAAACCAAAGCAATGGCTATAAAACGCTCGCAAAACCCTCAAAATTTCACTATGAGAGGTGAGGACATCGAATGGGTGAGTCAATTCATGTACCTCGGGGTAATCATTAGCAAAACCCTGTCAGCAGCTAATGAAGTAACCTACCTCAGAGAGAAGACAAAAATCCGTCGATCAGCCATGAAACGAATGACCTTCCTCAGACAAGGAGTATCTAATAACCTCCTAAGGCTTTTTTACCTACAAGCAATTCAATCACACATTGATTATGCAGCACCCACACTTACTGCATTGGCCGATACTCAAAAAGCATCATTAGAGGTGGTCCAAAACAATGCCATGACACTCATCAGTGGCTCTCCAATGTGGACAAGACTCTGCCTACTCAGAGCAGAAACTAACCTAATCTCCCTGTCAGCCAGAATTGACATAAGGAACAGCAGCATTAGATTCAAGTCAATCATCGCAGACAGAAAAAGCCCACTCAATGATAAAATAAAAAGGCTTCTACATCTTGCTGAAGAACTTGATCCTCCCAGCTCCCATGCAAAGAAACTATTGGATACACTCAGAAGAATGCAGATGCAAAACGAGGCTCACAAAATTAAGGGACGACAAATGTTTGAGGGCTACATCCCTCCTGCTCCCTGGGCATGTGATCCTATCAAATACAACTTCACTATCCTACCAGCAGCAAGCAAGGCTCTTTGCATGCAAGAGCAACTCAATGCAGCTGCAAGAAATGTAATCAGCAACACTCCTGCGCCTCATACCTACTACACAGATGGATCAGTTGACCGTGCAATCCCTGCAGCTGCGGCTGCAGTTATCTCTACATCAGGATATAAAGCAAATTGGAGACTTTCCAACCATGCCTCCACATTGCAAACTGAACTAGTGGCCATTGCAAAAGCCCTAGAACACTCTGCCAATCAACAAAATGGTAACACAACGATCCATACGGATTCCAGAGGAGCCACAATGGCCCTCAGCAACAATGAACCCACAGAGAATGTGCACCTTATCACTGTAATTGAATTGTTAGCCCTGCTCCACCAAAGAAACAACAGGCAAATCACCTTGAACTGGATACCAAGTCATACAGGAATCTCTGGCAACGATGAGGCCGACCACCAAGCTAAATCGGCCTTAATGTGCCAAACTATCAGCATTACTCTGCAACAGTC
>NC_090729.1:61586496-61588996 GCF_036898095.1 Palaemon carinicauda | reverse complement strand
ATGATTATGACTTCAAATAACACATATAACTTCTATGTGTTGGAAAATGTTACTTTTTTTTCTATTCTTGAACCAGAATTGTGGCTTCCAATAACATATATAACTTCTAGGTGTTAATTTATTTTTCTATTCCTCTTCCAGAATTTTGTATCCAAATAACATATATAACTTCTAGGTGCTAAAAGAAATATATTATTTCTATTCCTGTTCCAGAATAATGTATTTAAATAACATATATATCTTCTAGGTGTTAAAAGAAATATATTTTTTTCTATTCTTGTTCCAGAATTATGGATTCAAATAACAAATATAACTTCTAGGTGTTAAAAGAAATATTTCTTTTATTCCTGTTCCAGAATTATAGATTCAAATAACATATATAACTTCTAGGTGTTAAAAGAAATATTTCTTTTATTCCTGTTCCAGAATTATAGATTCAAATAACATATATAACTTCTAGGTGCTAAAAGAAATATATTATTTCTATTCCTGTTCCAGAATTATGGATTCAAATAACAAATATAGCTTCCAGGCCTTGAAAGAAATAATTTTTTTCTATTCCTGTTCCAGAATTATGGATTCAAATAACAAATATAGCTTCTAGGCCTTGAAAAAAATAATTTTTTTTTCTATTCCTGTTTCAGAATTATGGATTCAAATAACATATAACTTTTAGGTGTTAATTTTCTTTTCATTTCTATCTATAATTTTTCCATAATTGTTGGTTCAGTTAACGTGCATAACTACTACGTTTTAAAATTTTTCGTTTTCTAATTCGTGTTCTAGAATTGTGGCTTTAAATAACATATATAACTTCGAGGTGTAATTTTTTCCCCTTAATTGTGGCTTGAAATAACGTATATAACTAGTGTTGAAATTTTTAATTCCCTTTTTTATTTTTCTTGTTCTAAAATTTTGGCTTCAAGTATCATAAGTGCATCTAGGCATTTTTTTTTTCTTTTACCATTTTTTTTTTCCATAATTGTGGATTAAGAACACGTATATAACTACAAGGTGTAAATTTTTTTTCTATCATTTTTTTCCGTAATTGGGGCTTCAAATAACGCGTAAAACGCATAGGCCCTTAAAATGGGTGATTGTATTCTATTCTTTCTCTTGAATTATGGCTTTGAATAACATGTACCGCCTGGGTGTTGATTTTTTTTTATTCTTGTTCCAGACTTGTGGCTTCAAGTAAAATGAATAACTATTAGGTGCTATTCTCTTTTTTTTCACACTTGCGTCAGCAACAGGCACGAATAGCTATTATGGTGCAGAGAGTAGTTGGAGCTCCAAGAGAGAGAGAGACCAGATGAACGTAAGTTTCATGTTACGTCAGTACCAGAATTTCCTAGAGATGTTTGATTAGAATTGAAGCCAATTTCCCAAAAAAAAACGAATGCATCATCCTGTGGAGTATGCAGGATAAATTAATATAATCTTCAATGGAGAGAAAAAAAAGAAAAGGCGAGGAAGAAAGAGTATGAAGAACTAAGAAACAGCTCTTCTGGGTAGGCATATGCTGTAGGTCCACCATAGCCTTATGAGCTCATCAGTGTAAGTCTTGTGGGGGTGACATACAGTGTACACTCATATGCTTTTCTTAAAATTTAAGGTGAAATCTTTGTTATTCCTCTGTTAATCTTAGGAAATAGAATAATAATAATAATAATAATAATAATAATAATAATAATAATAATAATAATAATATTAATAATAATGATAATAATAATGATAACAATAATAATAATATTTATTATTATTATTATTATTATTATTATTATTATTATTATTATTATTATTATTATTATTATTATTATTTATCAAAATTAATATTATTATTATCATTATTATTATTATTATTATTATTATTATTACTATCAAAATTAATATTATTATTAATATTATTATTACTATCAAAATTAATATTATCATTATTATTATTACTACTATCAAAATTATTATTATTATTAAAAAAAATCAAACTTTTATCATTAAAATTATTAAAATTATTACTGATGTCTCTCTTTTCATAAATGAACAAACTCAAGGTTAAATTTGGAGTAAAGTTAGTAGAGAAGAGATAAGAATTTCAATACTTTTTCTTGAAATAAAATGAATGTTTCTAGTTGTGAATTATCCTAAATTTCAAGTGGAAATAGGAATTTTCATTATATTTCAATTCACGAAAGCTCATTAAGTTTAAAGTCAATATGACAGAGATTTTCCAAGCATACTTTATGTTTTTTTGTCATAATTATTATTAAGAAAAATTACATAATGATTACGCTTTTATATGTGATTTGGATATAGTTTTCTTATCTGTGTATATATTATTTATTAAGATATACAGTATATATATCATAATAATATTGATATCAATATTGTCTGCTGCATTTCATACAAGTTTAATATTATAATCGATGTGATAACAATAGCATTAACTTCTGCATTAATCTGAGTCCCTATTTCTAGTTCCTGATGTGGGACTATCATCCAA
>NC_090729.1:61574344-61584344 GCF_036898095.1 Palaemon carinicauda | reverse complement strand
TCGATCTACTGGAATCCAGGCATAGATGATTCTATCTTCGATTGTCTTCTTACCAGTATGGCTAATATACAAGGAAATGATAGAAAGGGTTCTTTTGTCTTTGTTGGTGATTTTAATGCTCACCATAGGGAGTGGTTAAGTTCTATCTCTCCTACCGATCGCCATGGCTTAACAGCTTTAGACTTTGCCTCTGAATCAGGCTGTGAGCAAGTCATAAATGAAGCTACTCACATGTCTGGTAATTGCTTGGACCTCGTATACACTGACTCCCCTGGCGTTATAACTCGTAAGGTTGGTTCTCCAGTCGGGACATCTGGTCATGCCTTGATTTCATTATTAGTGAAGACTGAGCAGCCTGTCCCTGATATATCATATTCTTGTAAAATTTATATGAAATCCCAAGCAGACTGGAATGGGATTTTACATGATCTTTTGTGCTTGAATTGGTCACAATTATATAATAGTGTAGATCCTGTTGTCCCTTTGAATCAGAATCTAGTCAACATAATTAATAGGCGTATCCCTTCTCGTGTGCTAAGGTACCGAGGGAAGCACAAACTGTGGTTCAATGATGATCGTAGACATGCTTATTTTGAGAAACAGGAGGCCTATCATCTTTGGAAGGGTAACAGATTAGATTTGACCTGGAACAACTATACTCAGCTTCGAGCTTTTGCTCAGAGAGTTTATGCCTCAACTGAAAAGGAGTACACTTTAACCATAAAGGAAACACTTTCTGGTACAACTCAGGAACATGAATGGTGGTCTACCCTTAAATCTGTACTCTTTGGTGTAGATGCAACAGTTCCTCTTTTACTTAAACCAGATGGCTCAGTCACTCACTGTCCAAAGGAAAAGGCAACCCTTTTGACTCGTGTTTTTGACAGTAAACAGAGTAATGAAAAACTTGAACTTTCTCATTCCTGTTTTCCTGAAGCTAAACTAACTAGTTTAGCTTTTCGATCTCGTGAGATTAAAGCTCTGTTGGTGGACCTTGATGCTTATGGAGGTGTAGACCCAAATGGTATTTTTTCCTTTGTTTTTTATAAAGACAGCAGATTTCTTAGCTCCAAAGTTATCTGTTATTTTGCGCAAGTTAGCAAGAAGAGGAGCTATTAGCACTAGTTGGAGAATTGGTAATGTTACTCCTCTATGTAAATGTGTTTGTGGTAGCTCAAATCCCACTGATTACTGCCCAATTTCCATTTCGTTTCTTAGCATTATTATTGATTTTTTAAGTAATAAAAAAGAGTTGTTGTTAATGGGTACCATAGTGATTATAGGAATGTGATATCAGGTATTCCACAGGGTAGTGTTCTTGGCCAATTACTTTTCATACTATATACACCTGACATGTGGTTTGGCCTAGAAAACAAGCTTGTTGCATATGCAGATGATGGTACTCTCTTTGCATCAATTCCATCCCCTGAATGTAGATCTAGGGTTGGTAAATCCCTTAATAGAAATTCAGCTAGAATTAGTGCATGGTGCAAATTATGGTGTATGAAGTTGAATCCTAACAAAACTCAAAGTATGATTGTAAGTAGGTCAATGACAGTGGCTCCTCAACATCCGGATCTCAGTATTGATAATGTTTCTTTAAATATGTATGACTCTTTCAAAATTTTAGGTGTGATTCTCGACAGTAAATTTACTTTTGAGAAACATATAAGGTCTGTGTTTTCTTCAATTACACAAAAAATAGGCTTATTGAGAAAGTCTTTCAAGATTTTCGGTGATCAATCTATTCTGAAGAAGTGTTTTAATTCTTTCATTCTACCTTGTTTTGATTATTGTTCTCCTGTCTGGTCTTCAGGTGCTGATTCTCATCTTAATTTGTTGGACAGAAACTTACGGTCTATTAAATTTCTTATTCCTGATCTAGATATTAATCTCTGGCACCGTCGTTCAATTAGGTCATTATGCATGTTGCATAAGATTTTTCATAACTCTGACCATCCTTTACATTCAGATCTCCCTGGACAATTCTATCCTGTTCGTAATACTAGGCAGGCAGTTAATTCTAATAGCCAGGCCTTCTCCATCACGAGGCTCAATACTACACAGTACTCTAGAAGTTTTATTCCAGCTGTTACCAAGTTGTGGAATGAACTTCCTAATCGGGTGGTTGAATCAGTAGAACTTCAAAAGTTCAAAGTTGGAGCAAATGCTTTTTTGTTGACCAGGCAGACATGAGTCTTTTTATAGTTTATTTATGATATATTTGTTTTTGATGTTGTTAATAGTTTATATATGACATGTCTGTTTTGTACATTGTTACTTATTTTAGAATGATTTATTGTTAATTTGTTCTCTTCATTTACTTATTTCCTTATTTCCTTTCCTCACTGGGGTGTTTTTTCCTGTTGGAGCCCCAGGGCTTATAGCATCTTGCTTTTCCAACTAGGGTTTTAGCTTTGATAGTAATAATATTTTTATTTTCATCCATAAAAGCAAACATCTGTTGGTGCCCTTTTCCGAGTCTTCTTTTCATCAATTTCATGCTTCATCCTTTATTTAGTCTTCCCCTAATTTTAGTTTGATTGTGTTTAGGATTATCTTGGGTTTTTTTTAATTCGGTATTTTAGATAGGTCTGCTAATTCTATTTCATGTCTTTTGAATTTCACCCTCATTTTCAATCATTTTTTGCATTAGGTTTCTGGTCTTTTCTGATAGTTTTCCTTTGATCTTGTTCAGGAACTTTTTCACCTTCCTCTTATGATGACTCCAATACAAATTTTGCTGATTTCTGTTAATTTCTTCTTTTCCTGCATCACTTTTATTATGAAGCTGGGAGTACCTAATTTGTATCAGTAAAATAAAATTATAAGATTAATCTCTTATAGCAGGAGTGTTTATTTTCTTTCTTAAGATTAATATTTTCTCTCTTTCTTTCCTTGGATATAAACAAATTTTCCTTTTAATCATTCTATAATCGTTTGCCTTTATTTTTTTTTAGCATCTACATCTTTAACTTAAATGACCATTTGATTTCATTTCGCTTCTCTATTTGCCTTTGCCATGACCATTTTCTAGATTCTTTGTTCTAAAATAAGGTGTTCAGGATTTTAAGATTTTTTCTTCCAGCAAATTCTTTATTGTATCATCTGTCCTTCCTTTTGCCTACTCCAAATTTCCCCTTAATTGTTCTCCTCTCTAGTTTTGACCCACATTAACATTGAAATAAAAAAAAGAAAATAAATAAATAAAATAAAATAAATTATGGTTTTTCATAGATATTTCCCGATTTTCATAAAAAAAATATATATTTCTGCTTCTTTATGGGATGCTGGCACATACGTTTGAATGATCTTCAGTTTATGCTTATTTTTTAGTTTGATAATTAAATCTACAATTTTATCAATCCTACTATAAAATTCTTCTATGTTTAATAATAAGAAAATGCAATCCATTATCTTTATTCCTTTCATGTCCTCCGAAACAAAATGTGCTGTCCTTTTTAATTCCACATAAGATTCCCCGGTTATTCTAATTTCACTTAATCCTATGACATCTCAGTATATTTCTGTCAAGTTTTCTATTAACTATAAGATCTTCCCTATACTGGGTAATGATGTTGTATATTGCAAGGTTCAGTTTCCAAAGGTGGCCTGTTTTAGTCCGAAGATGTTATGCACCTCCTGATGTGGAATGTAGTTTCCCACCACTTAGAACAGTTGTTACACTGCCTCTGGAGATTAGTGGTCGGGGCGAAGTTGTGACATACATGTCTGGGTTTTGGCTAGTTTTTATCACCACGCTAACCACTACAGATTGGTGATGGAAGGATATTTTTGTCTGATCGCTCATATCAAAATAACCTAGTATGGGTGGCCCTGACTAGTATAGCTTTGCCGATCATTACGGTGCACAGACTCCTGAACCTCATAAAGGTATCGACACTCAAAAAGATATATATATATCTATATACCAAGGCACTTCCCCCAATTTTGGGGGTAGCCGACACCAACAATGAAACAAAACAAAAAGGGGACCTCTACTCTCTATGTTCCTTCAGCCTAATCAGGGACTCAACCGAGTTCAGCTGGTACTGCTAGGGTGCCACAGCCCAACCTCCCACATTTCCACCACAGATGAAGCTTCATAATGCTGACTCCCCTACTGCTGCTACCTCTGCGGTCATCTAAGGCCCCGGAGGAAGCAGCAGGGCCTACTGGAACTGCGTCACAATCGCTCGCCATTCATTCCTATTTCTAGCACGCTCTCTCACATCTATCCTCCTATCACCCAGAGCTTTCTTCACACCATCCATCCACCCAAACCTCGGCCTTCCTCTTGTACTTCTCCCCTCAACTCTTGCATTCATCACCTTCTTTAGCAGACAACCATTTTCCATTCTCTCAACATGGCCAAACCACCTCAACACATTCATATCCACTCTAGCCGCTAACTCATTTCTTACACCCGTTCTCTCCCTCATCACTTCGTTCCTAACCCTATCTACTCGAGATACACCAGCCATACTCCTCAGACACTTCATCTCAAACACATTCAATTTCTGTCTCTCCATCACTTTCATTCCCCACGACTCCGATCCATACATCACAGTTGGTACAATCACTTTCTCATATAGAACTCTCTTTACATTCATGCCCAACCCTCTATTTTTTACTACTCCCTTAACTGCCCCCAAAACTTTGCAACCTTCATTCACTCTCTGACGTACATCTGCTTCCACTCCACCATTTGCTGCAACAATAGACCCCAAGTACATAAACTGATCCACCTCCTCAAGTAACTCTCCATTCAACATGACATTCAACCTTGCACCACCTTCCCTTCTCGTACATCTCATAACCTTACTCTTACCCACATTAACTCTCAACTTCCTTCTCTCACACACCCTCCCAAATTCTTTCACTAGTCGGTCAAGCTTCTCTTCTGTGTCTGCTACCAGTACAGTATCATCCGCAAACAACAACTGATTTACCTCCCATTCATGGTCATTCTCGCCTACCAGTTTTAATCCTCGTCCAAGCACTCGAGCATTCACCTCTCTCACCACTCCATCAACATACAAGTTAAACAACCACGGCGACATCACACATCCCTGTCTCAGCCCCACTCTCACCGGAAACCAATCACTCACTTCATTTCCTATTCTAACACATGCTTTACTACCTTTGTATAAACTTTTCACTGCTTGCAACAACCTTCCACCAACTCCATATAACCTCATCACATCCCACATTGCTTCCCTATCAACTCTATCATATGCTTTCTCCAGATCCATAAACGCAACATACACCTCCTTACCTTTTGCTAAATATTTCTCGCATATCTGCCTAACTGTAAAAATCTGATTCATACAACCCCTACCTCTTCTAAAACCACCCTGTACTTCCAAGATTGCATTCTCTGTTTTATCCTTAATCCTATTAATCAGTACTCTACCATACACTTTTCCAACTACACTCAACAAACTAATACCTCTTGAATTACAACACTCATGCACATCTCCCTTACCCTTATATAGTGGTACAATACATGCACAAACCCAATCTACTGGTACCATTGACAACACAAAACTCATATTAAACAATCTCACAAACCATTCAAGTACAGTCACACCCCCTTCCTTCAACATCTCAGCTTTCACACCGTCCATACCAGATGCTTTTCCTACTCTCGTTTCATCTAGTGCTCTCCTCACTTCCTCTATTGTTATCTCTCTCTCATTCTCATCTCCCATCACTGGCACCTCAACACCTGGAACAGCAGTTATATTTGCCTCCCTATTATCCTCAACATTCAGCAAACTTTCAAAATATTCCGCCCACCTTTTCCTTGCCTCCTCTCCTTTTAACAACCTTCCATTTCCATCTTTCACTGTCTCTTCAATTCTTGCGCCAGCCTTCCTTACTCTCTTCACTTCTTTCCAAAACTTCTTCTTATTCTCTTCATATGACTGACCCAATCCCTGACCCCACCTCAGGTCAGCTGCCCTCTTTGCCTCACATACCTTAGGCTTTACTTCCACCTTTTTCTCTCTATATTTTTCATACTTCTCTATACTATTACTCTGCAGCCATTCTTCAAAAGCCCTCTTTTTCTCTTCCACTTTCACCTTCACTCCTTCATTCCACCATTCACTGCCCTTCCTCATGCTGCCTCCAACAACCTTCTTGCCACATACATCACTTGCAATCCCAACAAAATTTTCTTTTACTAACTTCCATTCCTCCTCTAAATTACCAGTTTCTCTTACTCTCACCTCATCATATGCCATTTTCAACCTTTCCTGATATTTACTTTTTACCCCCGGTTTTATTAGCTCTTCAATCCTCACTACCTCCCTTTTACATCCACCTACTCTATTCCCCCACTCTTTTGCTACAACTAATTTTCCTTCCACCAAAAAATGATCAGACATACCGTTAGCCATACCCCTAAACACGTGCACGTCTTTCAATCTTCCAAACATTCTTTTAGTTACCAACACATAATCCATTAATGCCCTTTCTACTACTCTTCCATTTGCCACTCTTACCCATGTATACTTATTCTTATCTTTCTTTTTAAAGAAGCTAGCACCTATTACCATCTCTTGTTCAACACACATGTCTACCAGTCTCTCACCACTCTCATTTTCACCTGGTACGCCATACTTACCAATGACACCTTCTACCTCTCCAGCGCCCACTCTAGCATTTAAGTCACCCATAACAACTACATAATTCCTTCTACCCAGTCCTTCTACACACCTAGTTAAATCATTCCAGAACTCATTCCGATCTTCTTCACTTTTCTCACTACCTGGCCCATACGCACTGACAAACGCCCAACATTCCCTACCCAACCTAACCCTTACCCACATTAACCTAGATGATATCTCCTTCCATTCCACTACTTTACCTGTCATCCATTCACTCAGCAATAACGCCACACCCTCTCTCGCTCTCCCCCTTTAAATCCCAGACACTCTACCAGACATTTCACCAAACATCACTTCACCCTTTCCTTTCATCTTTGTCTCACACAAGGCCAATACATCCATCCTTCTACTTCTAAACATACTTCCAATCTCACATCTTTTACTCTCTATCGTACTACATCCACGCACATTTAAACACCCCAAAACTAGAGTGCGGGGAGCAGTCACTCTCCCCCCAGCTCCATCTCCTTGTCGATGTCTCGCAGGAATTTTTTACAGGAGAGGGGGTTCCCAGCCCCCTCGTCCCGTCCCTTTTAGTCGCCTCTTACGACACGCAGGGATAACGTTGGCGCTATTCTAATTTTTATATGCCCCCGCGGCCACAGGGGGCATATATATATATATATATATATATATATATATATATATATATATATATATATATATATATATATATATATATATATATATATATATGTATGTGTGTGTGTTTTTGTGTGTATGTGTGTGCGTTTGCGTGTTTGAGTATGGTAATTATCTCAGGTCGACAGCAGTGCCCATAGGAAAATAATATACATATTGTGATTTTCAGAACCCCAGGCGATCATTCCTTTAGGTCCTGAACTATATGTGGATCAAGGCTCACCTCTAATCATAACATGTGTTGTACCTGACAGTCCTGAACCTCCGGAGAACATATTTTGGTACCACAAAGACAAGGTAGGAACAAACTGATGGTAATGTTATGGAAGAAGTAATGAGTATTAAACTTATTCATCATAATTACATGCATACATACCCGAATGCATTGTCTTCTTTTCGACCTTATTAGTCCCACTGTATAACAGGGTTTGGCGCCCTCCTTAATCTTCTGAATCAATATCTAATCCTTGTATCCTCTTCCCTTGCTTATATCACTCTTCAAAACATCCATCCATCCATCTGATCCGCTGATGCCTCACACTTCTCCTCCCCATATCTGGCATGCTTTTAACACTCTTCAATGTTTCCACCTTTTTCTTTCTTGATATATGGCCATGTTATCTCAGACTAGCTTCCATAGAAATAATTTTACATTACATACATGACACTTGTGTTTCATCTTGATTTTCCCTCCTTTCCAGTAGTGATACTCGAGCAATCAACACCCTCTTTTGGGTACTTCCCAACAGGTCCTCCACTTCCTCTTATATATATATATATATATATATATATATATATATATATATATATATATATATATATATATATATATATATATATATATATATATATATATATATATATATATATATATATATATAAATATATATATATATATATATATATATATATATATATATATATATATATATATATATATATATATATATATATTTAGATATTCAAGGTCTAAAAAGAAATGATTAGCGGAAACTCCTGTATCCTTGTCTCCCCAGATGGTATCATATGACGGATCGAGGCAGGGCGTCACCATCACCACAGACAAAGGTCCGACTACGAAAAGCATTCTCTTCATACCAGACGTAACGTCTCATGATTCAGGAATTTATGTTTGTGCTCCGCAGGGCATGAAGGAAGCTTCAGTTGGCGTCAGGGTTTTGAATGGTAAGATACGTTTCATTTGCTCAACCTTCTCCTTCAGAGATTGCTTTTCTTGTGGGGGGGGGGGGCGGTTGTTCTGAATTATAATACAAAAAAAAAAAAAATAAGACGGTAATTTATCATGATGATTGTCAATAATGGCCTAAGAAAAGAGAATGAAGTGGAGAATTTTCTTTTTCTTAACAGGGACAATACAGGTATTCCGTATTGTTTTTATATATTTCTGCATCCCAGCGTTGCATATTAATTAAATTTATTTTTTGTCTTTAATGGTAACTTGAAGAGAATTCATTTTGACATGCTTTTACTAGATATTTTCTACAAATGTTTTCCCATGGTGCTGAGAACCTTTGACTTACGAATCATTCTTACAAAGTGAGAGCAAAAGTCGTTAACAAAATTCTAGCTGCCTCGCCTAAAGTAAAAAAAAAAAAAAAAAAAAAAAAAAAAAAAAAAAAACATAATATGCAGAAACCGTAATATCTTGTTATTTTTCATGTTACACTAAACAAATATCTCCATTAGGACAGCGTTTTTTTTTTTTTTTTTTTTTTTTTTTTTTTTTTTTTTTGCCCTGAGGAAGAATTGAAGAGCTAAAGCTATGTTTTGAAGCATTTTTTTTTTATTTTTTTAATAATTTTATAGTTTTTCTGAAGGTTTATATTTTCATTCCAAGCAAAATATTTGACGAGTCTCGAAAGCGTTTCCCAGATATATATAATGTGTAGGGTAAAACCAAAGTAGTTAATGATTAAGTACACCATTCATATATTGATCAGTTGTATAAATAGATCCAATTACAGTTGGACAAGGTCAAAAACCTATAAAAGACAGGCTATGCTAACCTATTTTTAATTACTACCCATTTTATATCAAATAAATTCCATAAATTTAGTATTAAATTGAAACAAACAAGCTTAGACAGAGAAGTGTAGTAATAATTAAACAAATTTGACATTAGAATGAAATAAATATATATTAGCAAAATTAAATCACTGCCTATATCTGCTTAACAACATTACTTTAACCCTTCGGGCACCATCCCTTCACCAAAGGATCTGGTCTCCAACCCCCAAGACCCTAATTTTCATACTACACCTAATAATTCTTAATAACAATATATACAAGATGAAATGTGATAAAATTTCTTCATTCTACAGCTGATTAGATTTGTATTCCATAGATACATAATTTTTCCTATTCATGAATAATAAGAGAAAGATGAAAAACTGGCAATAGCTAGACGTTAATTACATCACTTGACGCTGAAGGGATTAGTTTCCAAAGAGTGTAATTATGTTTCCATTTAAAGTGAATTACGTCTCATAGAGCTCCAAATGTTAGGACATTTATTGGTCTCATTTCCCGAACACAGGTGAGCTACCGCAGGCCATGCAGACAGGGTCCACTTGCAGAGGCTGTACTGGATCCTCCCTACTTCTGCTAGCGATGGTTTTATACTACATGATGGTCATCACGTGATTCCTAATAAACCTCTG
>NC_090729.1:61541844-61569344 GCF_036898095.1 Palaemon carinicauda | reverse complement strand
TGTTTATGTGTTAGAAAGTGTGCCTTGATGGTTGGGCTAACACGTGCATGTCTTTTTTTTTTTATCTGAGATGCCGTATATTAGAATGTCGGGCATTTTACCGCGAGTGTCCCTTTTTCATTTTTTTTTCATTTTTTTGCTAAGTCATTTTTCCGTAAGATATTGCGAAATAGTGTCGTAAAACTTTTGCTTTTTTAGTGTTGGAAAGTGTGTCTAGATGATCTGGCTACCCATGCGTGATTTTGTTTTTGTCAGATACGACGTAGTTATTGGTATATTGGGTATTTAACTGCGGTTGCCAATTTCTGTTTTTTTTTCAATATTTGTAAAAATTTACTACGTAGTAAGGAATTGCCGTATATTATTGATTTTTTTTTTCATGTTTATGTGTTAAAAAGTGTGCCTTGATGGTTGGGCTAACACGTGCATGTCTTTTTTTTTATCTGAGATGCCGTATATTAGAATGTTGGACATTTTTCCGCGAGTGCCCCTTTTTATTTGTTTTGCATTTTTTTGCTTAGTCATGTTACCGTAAGGAATTGGCAAGTAGTGTCGCAAAACTTATATTTTTATAGTGTTGGAAAGTGTTTCTAGATGATCTGGCTACCCATGCCTATTTTTTTTTTAGCCAGATATGGCGTATATATAAGTATGTGTTCGATTTTCCTGTGATTGCCATTTTTTCGTTTTTTCCCATTTCTTTCAAAATTACTACGTACTAAGGAACTATCACAGAGTAATATTTCATTTATATGTTTATTTGTCGGAAAATGTGCCTTGATGGTTTGCCTAGCACGTGGCTGAAATTTTTTTTTTCTGAAATGCCGTATATTAGAATGGCCATTTTTCCACGAGTGCCCCTTTTTATTTGTTTTGCATTTTTTTGCTTAGTCATGTTACCGTAAGGAATTGGCAAGTAGTGTCGCCAAACTTATAATTTTATAGTGTTGGAAAGTGTTTCTAGATGATCTGGCTACCCATGCCTATCTTCTTTTTTTAGCCAGATATGGCGTATATATAGGTATGTGTTCGATTTTCCTGTGATTGCCATTTTTTCGTTTTTTCCCATTTCTTTCAAAATTACTACGTACTAAGGAACTATCACAGAGTAATTATTCATTTAGATGTTTATTTGTCGGAAAATGGGCCTTGATGGTTTGCCTAGCACGTGGCTGATTTTTTTTTTTTCTGAAATGCCGTATATTAGAATGTTAGCCATTTTTCCGCGAGTGCCCCTTTTTAGTTGTTTTGCATTTTTTTGCATAGTCATGTTACCGTAAGGAATTGGCAAGTAGTGTCGCAAAACTTATATTTTTATAGTGTTGGAAAGTGTTTCTAGATGATCTGGCTACCCATGCCTATCTTTTTTTTTAGCCAGATATGGCGTATATATAGGTATGTGTTCGATTTTCCGGTGATTGCCATTTTTTCGTTTTTTCCCAATTCTTTCAAAATTACTACGTACTAAGGAACTATCACAGAGTAATGATTCCTCTAGATGTTTATTTGTCGGAAAATTTTGTTTACTTTTTTTTTTTGATTGAATATCATCAATTTTTTTTAGCTAAAATATTATATTGTTTTACATTTTTTTTTTTTTTTCGATTTTATTTCCCTTCAAAAAACATTTTTTGGGTCAGAATTTTGATTTTATAGTCGTAAAATAATTGTCAATTATCCAGCAACCCACCATACAATTTTTATGCATATCCAATAATAATTAGATTAGTAAATAACACCTTGAAATTGACATACCCTTCCCACATTTCAAGTGGCAGATTAGGGAGTCTGAGTCAGTGTGGTTGGCGGCCATTTTGTGGACATATCCGAAGCGTAAGCTGCCCTATCTATATATATTCTTGTTCCCTATAGAATTTGTGATAGTTTGGTATATTTTTACCTGCATAAATATCATATTATATATTAAATATATGTATTTTTTTACGAAATTTCTAAGTACTCAAAAAATTACCTTTAGATATGGCCCCTGATATAAATGTAATTTACAAAATAATGAAGATTTTTTTACATATTTCTATTTTAGGATAACATATGTTTATTCCCTAAAAAAAATTAGCCACTTCCTATTTCATTTGGGTACCCAAAAAAATTCATGAAATTTGGACAAATTTTTTTGGCCAAAAAAAGTTACCCTTTTTTTCTCATTTCAGATCTTCACCTCCATGGGTCTGACTTCATCCAAAATACATCAAGATGTGTCCTGAACATTCAAGAATCAATTCCTAAAAGGAATTGTGTATATATGTATAAACTTTTTTTTATGAATTTTTATGTCAGGTCTTTTTTTTCTACTTAATTTTTTAAAATATTTATAATAAATAGTTTTTCTGCAGATGAGTAGTATTTATCTTTACAGTTGTTTTAAGCAATCATTGAAGTTTTTTTTGGCAAAAGAAAAAAGGAGGTTACTGCAAAAACTGATTTTTCAAGAATTTTTTTTGGCGTCGGGGTCGTTTGCGTCCGAGTATACCCTTAAAGGGGTGTCCGAGGAGCGTACCTATCCAGGGTTAAGAAGACGAAGGAATGGCATTCAACTTTATCAACCTTTACTGAACAAACATTCAAGAATTATATCCAGGAAGTAAAACATTCAACAATACGACGGCAAATCATATTGAAACATTCATCCAGCAGCTAAACTCTCGCAAACCAGAGAGAGAGAGAGAAAATGATATCATCGACCATCGCCTATATATACAGAAAGCTAAGGACATTTCTTTATTCATTCAGTTTTAGGCAGTGAAGTGTTGTTGTCACGAGTTGATCGTACATTATTGCTGGGGTGAGTTATTTGCATATCTTAATTTTTCCTTCATTAAAGGAAACTGTATTCAACTTCGATTTCTTGTCTAAAATTTTTCTTCTCTGTGCTATTTCCGTTTTCTTTCAGAAGTTCTCGGGAAATATCTTTGTCTTAGTTTCATTGTTTTGGGGAATTTTGTTATAATCTGCAACATATCTTTATTGTACAGTGCTTATACGTTTACGCAGTGGATGTTTGTATCCATATAGAGGTTTTGATAGGATCGCAAGGAATCGAAGAGATAGAAAAAAAGGTAAAGTAAACATGACACCTCCTGTAAATCCCGGACCAAGTATCACCACGCCTGGACCTAGTAACCCCGCTTCCGTACTAACCCTAGTGAGTGCCAGATCAGCTATCCATCCTTTTCAAGGTCAAGTCAATGGGTTCTTACCTTAGAATGTCGAGTCTTGGATTTCATCAGTTGACACTCATATAAATGCAAAATATATCACAGACCCATTAGTACAATTGCAAGAAGCTAAAAGTTTTATAGACTTTTCTAAAGGAGATGTAAGCTAGTATTATAGGGGAGTTTCTTTTCAAGGGGCAGTTACATGGAACAATTTTAAAGTTTGGCTACATGCGATCTATGGCGGTGAGAAAGCCTTAGATGTAGTTTTAACATTAAGAAATACACTTAATCAAGCCACTATGACTCAGATTAATGTTATAGAAAGAGCGGCTCTCATTGCCAATAGGCTTAATGAATATCAAGATATTTTAGGTAATTCCATATGGGTTACGGGAGATAACTTTGCCGTGAAAGATTTCTTACGATTAATGTATTTAACTTGCATGACAATTATGTCGTCAGAGGCTTTAATGCGCTGTTTTGATAAAAAAATTAACGCCCGAAAGTACAGAATTATATGTGTACAAACAGATAAAGAAACACATGTCTATGTTTACTGACGTAGATTCCTTGCTTACTTAGGTTTTTGCAAAAAATGAAACTAAGTCACAACATTTAAACGTATTTAATAACAATAATTAAGTCGCAGGGATGACGAGGTCTAATTGGAAATGTCAAGGTCACTTGATTGCAGACTGCATTACACGATTTTGTTCAATACATAACAGTTTATCTCATTCATATAGTAGATGCTATTCGCGTAATCAACAACAAAATCCTAGAAACACGCAGTCAATTCCACAGTCAATTCCCTATGGAAATAAAAAGGAAAATCCTCAGTTCAATAAGAAGAAACAGCCAAACGTCAATGCAGTTCAAAATCAAAAACAAACAAATAGTGCTTCAAAAAACTCTGATTCTGGGCCGTATAGCCAGAACTCGCAAGGTCATTCTAATTTTCAGAATGTGCTAAGCTAAACCAATACCACATAATTAACTCCAATGGGGTAGAGACTGATGTTGGGTCATTCGTATCAACATCAGTAGTATCAAATAATCCATTTTTTATTTTATGAGATCATTGTAAGGCAATAGAATTTCCTATGAAACGTACGGCCGAATCAAATAAATCAGTGCAGGCTCCCGTAGATTTGCAACAAATTCACACAATGATAAGCCAAAATGAGTTACGACCAACATTATATGCTGTAAATTTAGAACACCGACCCTTTACATTTTTTTTATGACTCGGGTAGTCCATGTAATATCATGGATTTGAAAACTCATCACTTGTTATTTTCGAACTCCCCTATAGAGAAGTCCGGAGTAAGGCTCTCTGGTATAGGAAATAATGAATTAAATGTAATAGGAGTAACTACTGTTCACTACAAGGTCGGTAAGCGCACGTTTACCGATACATTTGTCGTTGTACAAAACATTGATATGTATCCAGCTGTAATTATAGGATACCCGTCAATGGGTAATCAAAACATTATCTTAGCCCCTGCCAAGCACGGTGTGTATATCAAAGGAAAATTCTATATGTCTTCTAATACCTTAAAATCAGTCTTGGATAAAAAGGAGCCGACTAATAAAACAGTGACGTACGTTGAAGAACCAATCACTTGTCTCAATAATAAAGAAATAATATACGCGACCCAACAGAATTCTCGTTCACCCGTAATATCATCTTGCACGTAATCTATCGAGCCGAAAGTAACTTCGAATATAATCATGCAAGTAAAGAAAACTTTGCCGGGATCTGAAATATTAATCCTTTACGACACTTTGAAAACTAACAGATTGTCTGTCACACAAGCTATTTATACAGTCGGCTCACAACAACAATATAATATTGAAGTCTGTAATCATTTAAATACCACTTTAGTAATTCACAAAAATCAACTTATCTTTGATGTAGAAGTTCATAAACATCGTACTCTTACCGTCGCTGTAATCAATCACACTCAATCAGTTGCGAATAAATCCCTTTTGCAGTCTATTAAAAATAAAATCAATTAAGACAATCAAGAAGAGGAAATTCAGCAGAAATTTTTTGGACTTTTAACTGAATATCATGATGTTTTCTCCACTACGGATAGATCCTTAGGAAAAACATATGTTCTTGAACATCAAATAAAGTTAAAAGACAAACAGAAAATTATCTATGTACCCTCATACAGATTCCCTATGAAATTCCATAATGAGATAAATGATGAAGTAGGTAAAATGCTAGAAGAAGGAGTCATTAGGAAATCGAATAGCCCTTATAATTTTCCATTAATAATTGTACGGAAAAAGGATCAAACATGGCGTATCTGCATAGACTTCCATCGCTTAAATGAGAAAACGATCCCTGATCGATTCCCAGTGCCAAGTACTGACGATATTCTATCTTTGTTAGGTCAGAATAAATATTTTACCAGTTTGGACTTACTTAAAGGCTTTCACCAGATACCATTAGAAGAAAAGAGTATCCCATACACTGCCTTCAGCACAGCCAGGGGACATTATAAATTTTTGCGTATGCCTTTTGGTTTACGTTGTGCTCCCATAACATTTACTAGAATGATTAACATAGTGTTTGGAAACTTACTAGGGGATATATTGCATGCCTATATGGACGACCTTGTAATCTTATCTTTTCTAATACCTTAGAAGAACATCTACGTAAACTGGAGCTAGTACTACAGAGACTAAGACAGCATAACTTAAGGGTAAAAATTAGTAAGTGTGAATTCTTCAAGACGAAATTGATCTATTCAGGTTTTACGGTGTCTAGCCAAGGTCTTAAAATAGTCCACAATAAGGTGTCGGCTATCTGTAACTTTCCGATACCTACTAATGTCAAGGGAATAAGGAAATTTCTGGAGTGAAGTGGATACAACAGGTGTTCTATACGCAATTTTTCAATAATAGCCGCACCCCTAACTGATCTTACGAAGAAGGGCGTAGATTTCATATGGTCTTAGCAGCATCAACAGGCATTTAATACCTTGAAAGATGAACTGTGAAGTTCTCCTATCTTAGAATTTCCTGACTTCGGTAAGGAATTCTTCATTGCAACAGACGCCTCAGACCTAGGAGTAGGTGGGGTATTGCTTCAGCAATATGAAAAACAATTTTCCCCATAGCTTTTTATTCACGTAAACTGAGAACTTTCGAAAGTAAGTATGCAGTAATAGACAAGGAAGGGCTAGCTATTGTTTATTCACTATTGCATTTTAAATTCATAATATACGGTTATCCCGTCTAGGTTCTTACTGATCTAAACCCCTAACCGACTTCTTTAAATGCTTTAGTCACAGCCCCAAACGAACTTGGTGGCATTTGATCATCCAAGACTTTGCGCGAGGGTCGGGTATTTACCAGGGAAAGCAAATATCATTGCTGATGCATTATCATGCAACCCCTAGTCTTCTTGTCTGGAGACATTAGCTGAATTAATAGATAAATCAACATCCATGCCTATTGTTAAAACTCTATCTGAACAGGAGGTTCTGGGCTGGAGTGCTGAATTATTACAGAGTAAGCAAAAAAAAGATCAGAAATTAGAAAAAATCATAAATGCTTTGAAAGGAAATTCTAAGGAAAAGGAATATGTAAAGTATATGCAGCAGAATTATATAATCAAGGACAATATTCTGTGTAGATCCGTGACAAGGAAAACCTGCAATACACCACATGTGACTAACGACCAGGTAGTAGTACTAGTCTCGCTTATATCCACTGTCCTAAATTGGTTGCATGCAAATCCATTGCATGGACACCCAGGGTTCTCCATAATGTCACAGAAAGCCAAATCATTGTTTTATTGGCATACGATGCTTACAAATGTAAAAAAAAAAAACACTTAGCTAATTGTCACACTTGTCAGGAAAACAAAGAGCACACGAAAACACCTGTCAGCCTAGGGGCTTATTCCGTGCCCAATCAACTCTTCGAAAGAATACATTTAGATTTATTAACAGGATGTTACGAGTCAGACAGAGGAAATAAGCACCTCGTAGTAATTGTAGATGGTTTGACTGGATATACAGAACTGATAGCGCTTAAAACTAAAACTGCGATTGAATGCGCTAGGAAGTTTTACGAGTGTTAAATTTGTAAACATGGATTTCCAGATATAATAATCTCAGACTCGGGTGGAGAATTTAATAATCATTTCCTTAACTCATTGTGTGAATTCTTTCGCATAAAGAAAATCAATACCATGATCTATCACCCAGAGTCGAATGGGCTAGTGGAAAGAGCGAATAAGAAGGTTTTTAACATATGAAGATTAACACTAGGGGGATCAGACTCCAACTGGGATATTGCAATACCTACGGTACTAAGTACTCTGGATCACTGATATCACGAATTAATTAAAATGTTGCCGCACGAGGCATTGTATGGTACCCCAGTTAGAATGCCTTTCCATGTATTAACGCCTACAACTAATTTATCAAATCCTTTGAAGGAAGTTATAAATGCAAGAAAAAGTCATTATGATATCCTTCGAATGAATTTAGAAGAATTATAAATCATAAGTAAAAGGAATCATGATAAAATATCGAAGCCAACTAAAACATATACCGTGGGTGATAATGTATACATACAGGTAAATATACGTAAAGGACTCAATTACAAACAAGCACCTAAGTTTGAAGGCCATTTAACATTTTGGGAACATTAACGGCCAATAGATTTAGAGTTCAAAACGTATTCCAACCCACTGAAGAGCGAATTGTACCATTGGTTCACATAAGAAATTAAAATAAGAGAGAAGGAAGTAAGGGAATTTTTTTTTATCCATGAAGCTTGTATGATATTTGTATGTTAACATTTTTTTCTTCTTAATAGAGGAGTAATTACATATATTCTTCTCATTGCAGGCTTCTAGAATGAAGTTTTTATTGTTGGGAGCGATATTGTTAGCTCAGACATTTTTCTCGTGTGGGAAGAGCCCTAAAACTGAAAGTATATATTTTAAATATGGCAATATAGTAGAGAGAACAGAAGACGTTTTTATTACTGCAAACAATATAGTTATAGAAGTAAAACATGCAAGCTATTTTTCTCCCAGAGAGTGACGTCACTAGCTTAAAGAATGATATCTCAAGTTTTGCTGCTTCATCAAATGAGATGCATAAAAGACATTTTCCTTTTAAAACAGAGAGTTTGCTTGCCCCAACACTAAGAGTAGCAGAAATGCTATCACAAGACTTGCAAAATAAGACTTACGAGGCAGATTCTTTGGCTCCTGACCTTCTGATGTGGACAGTAAGACACACTAACCTTGAAAGACGTATCGCGTTTATTTTTTCATGCACTAAACATCTTTGGATCTGTTGCAAATTTAGGCTTAGGGATTTCAAATCGTCTTAAAATAAGTAATCAAAATAAGAAAATTTAGTTTTTAGAACATAGAAAGGAATTAGTTTTATCAGAACTAAGGAATCAGTTAACATCAATTAATCAAATTATGAGTTTGGTGAACTAACATTCTATCAAAATCAGTCAGATTATGGAAGTACAAAACTTGCTGGCAACCCTTAACGCATTATAATTTAAAAATAGACCATATCCATACTAATATTGCACTTTTCATTGAGAAATCAAAAGACTATGTGGAAGCTATTACGTTAGCAACTAAAGGTGTTCTATCACCACATCTGTTACCAATAAAAGACTTAACGTTGAATTTGGAGAACGGACGGGAGAAAATAGGTTGTTCCTTTGTTAGACGCCCATAGGTTAGAATTTTATTATAGCCTAATTACAGTAAGTGTTGAAAATTAAGGGATCATGATCACAGTTCCCTTTGATTCTTCCGATGCCTGGCAATCATACAAGATATCACCATTCCCGACTTTCATGACGGATAACTCAAGTCTAGTAATATCCAGTTTGACAGGACACGTATTGATTTCCCCTGATAAGGAAACATATACGGTCATTAAAGACTTAGATAAATTAACTCATTGTTCGAAAGCAATGAATAATAAAGTATGTACAGCTGACTCCTATGAATTCCATAAAAAAATCAATGGATTCATGCGAGTTAGGTATAGTGCTAAACGGTGCTTTCTCCCATACATATGAAAATTGTCTGAAAAAACTTTATCCTTTTGACGATAATAAGTTCAATTGTAGATTGAACAACGGCTCGTGGATATGATATGACAAGGCCGGCTTCAATGTATCATGCCTGGGCGGATCCATGTCCTATTCCCAGATCTTCATTGCAGCAGATGGTTGCATCGGTTCGTCCACGAATTGCCCGGTCAACGGAATTAACACTATCATCAGGGAACGGGCCTACTTCGCGAGTTTCACGTGAACCACTACAATCCCATCCTTACCTCTCCCATACAACGCACGAGTGGCTAATCGGTTGAAGAAATTAACCGAGATGGACCACCCGTCACCGACTTATGCAGACCTTCGTTTCTACGTGTTGCCAGCATCAATCAGCGTTATGGTGATGATATTTATCACCGTTAACATCTTTGTTTATCATAGGTTAAGTCAAAGATGGGTGGAGCTCAATAGGAACGTTTTGCCATGTCTAGACAACACTCCACATATTTTGAAAGCTTTTCAATTCAGAGCTGTTTGAAATTGGCCATTTCATTCACTCGAAGGAGTAAAATTGTCTGGAATAGTGAAGTGTATGAAAAGCAGTTAGTACGCTAGTAATATGTAGTTGAAGAGACAGTAGGACATTTGCATTTTGAAAACATTTAAGAAAAAAAAAATTGGAGGGGCATCTAATAAAATATATAAGCCCTATATATATATATATATATATATATATATATATATATATATATATATATATATATATATATATATATATATATATATATATATATACTAGTAAGGAACCTTTTACCACACACAGGGGCCACACTTATATACAGAATGATTGTGTAGCGATGGGCTTTCCTCTTGGTGTGGTTTTTGCCATCTTTTATATGGGAGTTGTTGAAGAGAGCGTTTTCTCACTAATACATCGTCCAGACGAGTACGTAAGATACATAGAGGATACTTTTGTCATGGCCCCTTCTACCCAAATCATCAGGACTCTCCGCAGGATGTTTGAGGAATGCAGCTACCTGAGGTTGATGACCAGCATAGTAAAGATGGATGGTTTCCTTCCTGGATGTTCTCATCTCTCCCATCTCTACCGGCTTCGATACCAGTGTATACATTAAGTACACTAACCTCTGCCAGGTACAATGTCTCCACCATCAAAGCCTACGTCCACAGAGCCCTCTCCCACTGCTCCTCCTGGGCTGCTACACACTAAGAACTCAACCAAGTCGCACAGGTCATGGTGAACAATGGCTACTCTAACTAACAAGTTAGCCATGAAATCAGGCTAGCCATGGACACTTGGTACTAGGGCGAACAACTGACTGTGAACACCACAACCTTTACTATAAAGGGTTCATGCATTGGGATTACCAGAAGGATGAAAAGGCTATGACAGACATAATAAAGAGTCACGTCTCCCCTGTGGGTTATGCTGACTATTTATTATCAAACCAACTAGACAAGGTCTCTCATCTTGACGAAAAACATAGTTCGCCGATTGATGATATCCTCAACAGACCAACGTGGTCTATTACTACTTATGCCCTGTTTCAAGATACTCTGGACATTACATAAGAATGACCACCAAGAGTCTGTCTAAGAGACTATCATGTCATTTTTAACAAGGTGCAATAAAATCTAATGCCCTCCAAGCCCACAACAACAACATCAAACGTGAAGAAATAATTAAGAACACTAAGATCATCGGCCATGCTCCAGATAGCAGGAGACTTCGCATACTTGAAGCTCTTCTTATAGAGAGAGGAAAACAGACACTTAACACTACCCAGGAAATGTTCCTCCTCCCCTCCTGTCGAACGAATAACACACGGAAAGTAACTCAACCAACCATGACATCTCCAACCATGACAACCCAACTGGTCAAGACATAACCAACCCCGACAGCTTTGATTAGTGACAGGATAGTATGCCTTGCCTGCATACCCTCTTGGCGAGGGCTCCCACCTATCAGAGCCTAGCTCCCAGAGGACAAGATAGCGACTCATCACCCATGAGTGAGTGAGAAGGCAGTATGACTGTTCTACGGCTACTCTCGGCGAGCGGCTTAGCCAATGAGAATTTGCCATTCTATTCTCTATGCCCACAACGCCCAAGTCAGCCAATGTAACTTTTCTGCCTCTCCACCTAAGCCATGTTTGCTGTACATGAGGACGTAGCTCTCATCGTTTCCAACACCCAAGCTTAGGGATGTGAGACAGCACTCCCAAAACGTGTAAATTGTTCACTGTATTCTTTTACCCGAATTGTAAATTTTACCCGACTTGAAAACTTTACATTAAAACCTAGATTCGACAATAATTTCTGAATTTGATTACCCACCATGAAGGATGACTTTTGCTCAGTTACTGGCTGTATACAGTAATCCTGAAAAGAAGATGATAAGAGCCATTGAGGAGACGGAGTATAAAATCAATGCAACTGAGGCAGCCATAAATTTACAACAAAACTTACCTGAAAGAGGGTCTGCTACCCATAATAATAATAATAATAATAATAAAAATAATAATAATAATAATAATAATAATAATAATAATAATAATAATAATAATAATAATAATAATAATAATAATAATAATAATATATCTTGATACAGCTTGGTGTCGTTTTTCTTGTTTTGTCGAAGTTCATTCTCGATTAAGAAACTCTGCCAATCAGCTACAGCGAAGACGATAATAATAATAATAATAATAATAATAATAATAATAATAATAATAATAATAATAATAATAATAATAATAATAATATTAATAATAATAATAATAATAAAAATGAAATTATCCTCTTGTCCTATTGCTCTTCTAATAGCCTGGCAAAGACGAAAAAAAAAAAAAAAAACGAATACTTTTTCCCAGCTTTTTCATATTGTGAGAACGTCCTTCTTTTAAGGGTTCTCTCTCCGATCATTCAACTCACTCTGTTAGATCGGCGGAAAGGTTTAATGGATAAACAGGGCTCCTATAAAATGCTAAAATTAAATGCTCTGCCGACATTTTCGTTAAGAAGAAACCCATTTCGCAAAGAAAAATCAATAATTCTTAATACATTACCAAACGAACAGTAATACAACTAATCAATACTTATTAACTTAACGATGCTGAAGTCCCAAGTGCGATTGCTGTATGGGTGAGGAACCACATTAAAGATATAGCGTTATCCTACTATTGTGAGGGTAATGTATCCTAATTTAGATCATATATAGAAGAAACTAGGACAATTTATATAGAATTCTCAAGACTATTCTATGTAAATTTTGTCAAATGAAAAGTAGCTGGTTCTATATGACGATCCATCACTAGATGTTTCAATGGTACCTGACTGCCTGATACTGATATACCACTTGCTGGCTCCTTTGATTTTACTCCTACCTTTAATTCGACAGTCATGTTTGGTTAGATCTTGAGTGGAAGGAGAAATTAGTTTTTATCAAGAACACAACTTTCTATTGATTTACTTTTTTTCCTTCCTCTTTGACATTGTAGCTCTTTACTAAAAAGTTCATATATATATATATATATATATATATATATATATATATATATATATATATATATATATATATATATATATATATATATATATAAGGAGCCTTTTAACTCCAGGAACTATGGAATAACACTATGAGACAGAAAAGGAGCAACATGTATACAAGAGTAAACTCAAGTGGGGTATATTCTAACAACATGCAAGAAAAAAAAAGGACATGGGCAGGACATGTAATGAGAATGACAGATAATAGATAGATATTCAGAATGATAGAAATGGTCACTAGAAATGGAGAAAGACGCAGGGGAAAGAAGAGAAGACAATAGATTGACAAAATTTAAATAATTTGATGGTATAAGCTGGCATCGAAAAGACCATAAACGGATGCGAGTGGAAGGACATGTTTGAGGTCTTTGTTCAACAGTAGACTAATAACGGCTGATGATTTACATATGTACATACTCATGCTTAATCATGCTCATTGGATGGTATTTTGTCGTCCAAGAGGATGACACTGCTTTGGTGTATTCATTGTCTTAGGACCAAAATTGGAGGACATACCTAAAGTCCGCACCCATGATCTGTGGGATTTGCCATAGTGCGATACAAGTTTATTGCTCACTTACCTTGTTTTGTTTATACTTTCATGTACCCATTTATTTCGTTTTTACTACCGTTAACAGCAGTATCCTGTTATTCTACTTTATTAGATGTTGATAAACACTCTTAATATGCTTGAACATGCTCAACCACATACCCACAAACATGTCAGGCTCAACTTTTCTTCCGCCACCTTATCAAGAAAAAAGAAAAAATATCCGGATCAAAAAGCCTTATAATTTTTAATTTTTTTATAAACTTCAATTTTGAATTTCTATCTCTCTTCTCGAAAAAAAACTTAGGATATGAAAATAACTGATAAACACACACACACTCTCTCTCTCTCTCTCTCTCTCTCTCTCTCTCTCTCTCTCTCTCTCTCTCTCTCTCTCTCTCTCTCTCTCTCATTGGAACGTAAATATTAGAAGCCCTATATCTATTACGAGCTCTGATACGTACAGTATTAAAGTAAATCAATGATTTCTGTTGAAGTTTGTGAACTATTGAATATTTCGTTCTTGAAAAATTATAATGATAACAATATTTTGTTTCTAGAACAAGATAACAATCTAATCTCTGATTAACATTTAATGAAACAGAATCAGAGTCATTTTTTTCTGGAAAATTGTTGAGTAATACTACATTATATCTAAAATGACAAGTAGAATTAATTATTCTACTAATATTATAACAAAGAATTACCTGATGAAAAGGAATATTATCATTGCTAACCACCGAAGAACATGTGATTAACCAATTATATTTCTTATTCACTTTGGCATCTAAATCAATATTTCGTACTGAGATTAGCAGATTTAAATCATAACACTTAGATAATAATCAGGTAAATCACACGTGTTTTTTACAGGTATTCTTTTTGGATATTGTATCGAGATATATCAAATTGAACACGTCGCTTTTTCCTTGTTCTAAAACCGAGATAAATTCCGGACATGTTTCACTATAAACACAGCATCAATGCCATCTTTTGGCTATTTTTGTAATTAGTCAATTACAATTTATTTGTTATATTGTTTCATTATATGCAATATTTATGACTAATGTATCGAAAACAATTATTCCCTAAGTGACTAAAATTTTATTTTTCCCTACATCGAAAATTAACTCGCCAAAAAAAAGACGACATGAATACTCAAAGTACCGACAAAGCACAATGATATATAGCTAAATTAATATATAAGTGGCCACTATAATTGTATGTCATACAATTGGAAAATATTTAGATTATAATTGTTAAAATTTCCCATTGTATAATTACAGTGAATACGCGTCTTGTGATACTTGTAAATTGCAACTCCTAATAGCTGGATGTCCTTTATGTGTAAATAGTATATCTTCTTACGTTATATTCCAGTCAAATTCTAAAATAAAATATTCACTTACTATGTTGATTTTTCATCAACAAAATTATGAAGATTGAATTTCAATAGTATTGAAATGTTCCAGGTAACAACTATAGTTTATCGTTGTAAAAAAAAAAAAAAAAAAAAAAAACAAAAAAAAAAAAAAAAAAAAAAAAAAACCTGATGGAATAAAAGTTGTTTGATAATGTTACGTTTTATTCAAATAAAACGAGGTCAAATCTAAATATACATTTAAGGCACCATTGATCATCATATCCTGATACTAACCCAAATCTTTGAAAGCTATGTTTTGTGGAAGAAATTGGCATACGAATGGTTATTTAAAATATTCTAAGGGGCTCCTAAATGTTCATATATTTAGTTTCATTCTAAGTTATTTTGATTTAAGGAAAATGAAATAATTTTTGGAATGTAATAGACTCGAATGTATCAGGTATTTCCTACATTATGCCGTTTTGGTTCATGTTTATCCGGTGGCAACTCTGACTGGAAAATAATATCTGATTTTGAACGCTTCTTCTCTGTCTAATTCTTGCCAATTATTTTGTCTTATTTTAGCTGGAGAGAGAGAGAGAGAGAGAGAGAGAGAGAGAGAGAGAGAGAGAGAGAGAGAGAGTAAAATAAGTAAATTAGATATTCATAAGACTTTATTGTATGGAACAATATGTGTGGAAGGGTCACATGTTGTTTAGAGTAATTAAAGGATATCCATGGGCCTCTTTTATCTCTAAATTAAGATATTCTTAAGTACCTTTCACACAAGGAGTGAAAGTATTCATAAAGTTTTATATTAGGACAGAATCACACAGGGAGCCATACGGCCAGACAGATACATTTTAAAGGTCAAGTCGAAGGTTTTGTAACATTAGGAGGCCTTACATGGATGCCAAGGGATTAGCCAAACAAAAGGCTGCCACAACGCATTTAAATAATGAAGCATCATTACCAATCCTCCAACCTCTGCTACAGAAACTCTTATTTTACTCGTTGATGTAGAGCTTGTATCATCGGCATCAAAGGATATTTACTCCTCCCCCAAAAAAAGAATCATAATAAGATGGATTATCATATTTGTATAAATATAGATATCGATACATACATATATATATATATATATATATATATTTAAATGTGTTTATGTATGTATATATATATACACACTCACACACACACACGCACACACACACACACACACACATATATATATATATATATATATATATATATATATATATATATATATATATATATATATATATATATATCACCCACGAATTGCATTTAATACCGAATTCTACCTTGGGAATACATATCCACTTGGAATTCATTTTATGGTAACAGCTTCTGGCCGGGTGGTGATTCGAACCACCACCTGTACGGCTAGAAACCATGCTGGCAGGGACCCTACCGACTCAGCTATCTTCACCACCTGGCCAGAAGCTGTTACCATAAAATGAATTCCAAGTGGATATGTCTTCCCAAGATAGAATTCGGTATTAAATGCAATTCGTGGGTGATATTTACATTAATTAAAATCACGTGTGCTTGTGATACATATATATATATATATATATATATATGTATGTTTATATATAAATATATGTTTATATATATATATATATATATATATATATATCGAACCGATTTCTTCCATGAGTTTTCATACTGATTCAAAGTAGTGGAAGTCTTATAATCTTCTGCAAATGCTAATTCGTCTAGTTGAATTTTGAACCTCTTTTCTAGGGCTAATGCGAAAAAATCATTAGATGAAGAGTTTTCGTTTTCCATGATGAAGCGAAGACAGTTTCCCCTGTATTTCTTGAGACAAATTCGGGCTGGGTAGAGGCACCAACTCGGGGCTCATTTCCCTCAGTATGGGGTACCAGTTGCTCCTCAGCCATAGAGGAGCAATCAAGGCTGCTGCCCCTTGAACGAATGAAGCTTGTACAACGCTCTCATGAGAAAATTGAAGAGTGGGAACAGATAGATTCTCTCCCACTGATTCCAGTTCATGTTCATCGCGTTCATGGCCACCGCCGCCAGGTCCATATTTGGTGCCACAGAGCTGGGAAGTTTCTTGTTGAGACTCGTTGCAAACAGATCTACTTGAAGACTTGTACCAACTCCTGCACGAAAGAGAGTGATTTTTCGTCTAGAGTCTATCCCGTCTCTAGAGGATGTGTTCGAGATAGGGAGTTTGCCATCACATTCCTAACCACGTGTAGATGAGAAGCTGACAGAAGCCACCTCCTCCTCTCAGCCAACGAAAAAATGGCAAACATTACAAGATTTATTGGGGGAGATCTTGACCCTTGCCTGTTGATGCAATGAACTATTACTTTGTTGTCTAGGACTAACCGGATATGAAGATTGTTCTTCAAGTGTGTCTTTTTGAGGGATAAGAAGACTGCCTTGGCCTCCAAAATATTGATGTGGAATTGCTTGAACCTATAACACCAACCTCCTTGCACTTTCTTGAGTGGGGTATGACGCCCCCAAAAACGTCCAATTACGTGTCTGTATGAAGAATCACTACCGGAGGAGGATAGCTCAATGTAATTGTCTTGGAAAGTCTTCTGGCAGTAGACCACGGACAAAGTTGCCTTCGTAGTAACTCCGGGGTCGTCTTCTGATGATCTGGGTGTGGATGAGTGATTTTTGTTTTATTTTAATATTTTTTTTTGTTTGCCATATCCAGAGAGAGAGAGAGAGAGAGAGAGAGAGAGAGAGAGAGTTTGTGTGTGTGTGTCAGAGAGAGAGAGGTAGAGGGTTATAAACATTGAGTTATATACCTTGTTCATCATTTATTCTTAATATGTTTTATGTTCATTTGAGTTATATACATTGTTCATCATTTATTCTAAATATGTTTTATGTTCATTTCAGATTGACCGTGGTCATTGTTCAATAATAGAGACATTTGAATAAATGGACCAAGCTCTTATTTATGACCACGGTCAATCTGTCTCCTAAAGTGTTCTTCGCTCTTGGATTCACCTTTTGATTAGTACGGCTGACACGCCCAGATGTGGCCCCTTACAGAGATCTACACGAAGCCTCTTCTTGCACAAGGGGAGTGATTCCGACACATCTCTGTTTGACACACAATATTTTAAGTTTGGTTTAGAACTAGCATGGGACTTTCTGAAATTAAACGCATGACTATAGTCCATTTCTTTTAGCGATGCATATTTGCACCGACTCGCGGCGGTGCCCTTTTAGCTCGTTTTAGCTTAGTTAGTGTATTAATTGTTTGTTGTGTGAAAGACTGTTAGTATAACTGAGATTGTTTTATCAATGTTTTTAGGTAGGTTAGAACAGTGCTGAATGTCTTAGGTGAATGTTTTTTTTTTTCTTTTTTTTTTTATTTGACTGCAGCTAGAGGCAGTTGTGTGGTTTGAGTGCTGGATTACTTTTTATATTATTTTTCGACCAGCGTGGAAGTGTTTTGTTTATTTCAACAGTGAGTATATTTTATTTATGTTTGCTAGGATGATAGTTTATTATTTATCTTTGATTATAGCGCTATAGTTTAGTTAGGTAGGAGTGTTCGTAAGTGTTTTTCTTTTTTTCATTTAGAGGCCACAATTCCTCCTTTTTTAGAAAATAATTTTATTTTGAAAGTGGATTTATTGTTGCTGACCAAGCCTGTAATAGAGGATTTGGTTTGGACAGCTCTTTTTGATTACTCAACCGTTGATGACCTGGCTTGTGTATTACGATACAATTACTTACGATGATGATGATTATGTTGATAACGCTAACAACCCAAATAAATCAATGAAATTGTATATTGAAATGTGTCAGTGTTCCAGTTGCTAGAGAGTTGTGGTTTTGAGCTATAAGAGGACTGTTGGCCCTTGTGTGGACAAAGAGGTTCCCACATAAACAAATATTGGTTTTGGTGTGCGGTTAATTTTAAGATTTCCTAGGGGTTTTGTTGGTTTATTTGAATGTGGTTACGTTTAATGTTTATTTTGTGTTAAGTTTATGATTAGATTTAAGTGTAATTATTTTGGTTTGGATGGTTTTATGTTGAGCGTTTTAGTTTTAAGGAATATAGTATTAAGGTTATGTTTTCTTTTAATGTCCTTTTTATCTAAGAGTTCAGTTTCTGCTATCGTAAGGGGAGAGTTTGTGTTGCAGAGACAATTGTCTGTTTAGTGTAATCAAGGGTGTGGTGGTTGTTCTTGTGACATCCCGCCACATTATTTTGGCACCCGAACAGAGACTGCCGAGGTGGGATTGGAAGATGGACTGTTGGACGAAGGACAGAATTAGGATTAAAAATTAAATATAAGGTTGACGAAAAATGGAAGAACAGTTAAGGGTTTTGAAGTAGGAATTGCGACGGAGTAAGGAGCGTGAAGAGAAGTTGTTGTACATGAATAAGAGGCTGAGTTGTAGAAATGAGGAGATGCAAAGGACACTGAAGGAAATTCAGGGAACTGTGGAGAGATTGGAAGAGGGTGTTGAGATGAGGGTGCAAGAGAATGAGGATAGAATAGAGAAACGAATGGAAGCTATGATGGGACAAGTGATAGGAATGATGAAAACTTTCATGGGTGAAGTTGCAGTCGGAGGATTGGTTTCTGCTTCGGGAAATGCGGTGATAGTGGAATAGGAGAGTAAGGTAAGTGATAATTTTGAAGGGAGTGATAGTGAGATTGACGATAAAGAAATTAGGCATAGTAAGGATGAACAGAAATGGGATAGGACGAAAGTGAAGAAAGGTAAAAGTAATGTGAAGAAGGAAAAGAAGAAAGGTGAGGATGAGATTGAGGATAATCATGAATGGGTGAAAGTGGTAAGTAAGAAAAATGGTAAGAAGTGAATGGTTAAGGATAGGAATTATGTGTTGAATTGGATTCACTGTATACGAATAAGGAAGAAGGAAACAAGAAGGGATTAGGCAGTAGAGATAGTAGTGAGAATGGAGGTGAGGAAGTATGTAAGACAGTGTTTATGAGAGAGGTTCCGAGGTGTGAAAGGTTTAATGAACATAGCAGTAGGGATGTATATGACTCTTTTAGGGAGTAAGAAAGATTCTGCCAGGCTAAGTGTGGTGATAGTAAGAGAGTTTGAGCTGGGAGTTAGGAGAGTATTTGACAGGGTATTTGTTGACAATGTATGGTGTGATAATGAGTGTAGGGGATGTTGATTATAAAAGTGTAAAAAAGAAAATAATTGAACAGGTAAAACGTTTGAAAGGGAGTGTTCGTATAAGCGTAAGAATGATTTTGATGAGGCACGGATGAATGTAGAAGCGATATCAATGTATGTATGTAGGTTGGAAACGTTAGCTAGGAAGAAATATGGGGATAAAGGTATAAATGAGAATAAGGAATTAATGAAGAAGTTTTGACTACTGTACCTTAGAATGTTCCTGAGTTTATTTATTTGAAACGTAAGGAGAAGATGAGGTGGATGAAAGAAAGATTGACATGGGATGATATTTTACAGATAGTTGAGGATTACGAGTTGGATTGGTGTATAAAAGAAAGTAAATCTGTGAGTGTAAGAACTGGGACGGAGGAAAGTCTACCAGAATTTGTTAAGTTTAGAGATGCTGTTATGAGAGGACCGATGAGGGTAGCTGATAGTGTAGTAGATAGGAGTGTTAGGGCGAGTAATGTAGGAATACATATATGCACAAATGAAAAGTTTAGGAAAGGGAATCTGGTTTGGAAGGATAGGAGTGCTAGTGCGCAACGAGGTAGGTCAGGTAGTTGCATCCGTGAAGAGAAGTGTTATAGGTGTAGGAAATAAAAAGAATGAGTGTAGATGGGCATTAGGAGCATGTTTTCGGTGTGGAGAGACAGGGCATCGTATTAGTGAGTGTGAGAAAGAGACAGGGATTAAGTGTTATCGATGTGGTATGACTGGGCACATAGCGAGGGATGTAGGAGTAATCGTACAGATGAAATTTGCAGAAATTATGGTAAGAATGGTCATTATGCAAGGATGTGCGAGGAGCAGCGTGCGAAATGTACTGAATGTGGTGCAGATGGACATATAGCTAGGGTTTGTAGGAAGAAAGGATTAGGCCAGCCAAGATGTACGGAAAACTTAGCTGAGTGAGTCCTCGTGTGTGTGGGGAGTGAATGGGATCCATGTTCGTGAGGGTTTATTACATGAAGATGTGATGGGAGAAAGAGATTATGATTGCATGAGTGTGAAATTTACTTTTAATGGCATAGAGTTGGTTGGTTTGATCGATACTGGTTGTGTTGTTGATTTAATGTTTAGGAATGCATATGAAGTGGTAAATGATGTTTGTGAATTTAGGGGGGTGTAAAGGTGAATTGAAAGGTATCAGTAATTTAAGTATGTCTGTGCAGGGAAAGTTACGTGAAAATGTTATGATTGGGGAGCTGATGATGGAAGATAATGATTTTTATGTAGTTGAGAAGTAAATGACAAATATGATGTCTTGTTAGGTTATACTTTCTTGAAAATTTTTTGGTATGATTGTACATCCTAGTGTAAATATGATATAGATGAAAGTTAAGGGTAAATTTTGTGGGGAATTTTATTTGAAGGAAGATGGTAGTGTATGTGCAAAGGTATGGAAAGGTGTGCCTTTAATAGCGAAAGAAGGTGTTAAATTGTCAAGAGATGTGAGTGAGGTTGTCAGTGTAAAAGTTGCATGGCTGAATAGTCTGGGAATTGCCAATGGTGATAATTGTGAATATGTAGTGGAAGGTTCGGAAGCAAGTAATTTAATTAAAACAAGTGTGCATGTGTATGATGGTATTTTGAATTTGCAGGAGCCGAAGGTGTATGTGAGCTTGTTGTCAACTGTAAGGAGGAAAAGAATACGTGGTATACGTGAGGGTGATTGCATGGGATATAGGTATATGTTGGTCAATGTAGAGGATGAAAGGTATGTTAAATTGAGACGTTATGACTGGTAAGATAAAGCAGGATGACGATTGGGATTCTGAAAGTTTGAAAGAAAGAATTAATATAGATGAGAATATAAGTGAGGGTGAAAGGGAACAATTTCATAGGATGTTACGGGATAGACGGAAAGTTTTGAGTTATGGTGACGAGTATTTTGGGGGTTCAAAGCTGACTGAATTTAAAATAGTTCTTAGTAATGATCCCCCATATATCAGTGTCCCCGAATTTTTTTTTCCGCCTATTGTCAGAGAAATAGAAGAGCAGTGCCCAGAGTTAGAGCAAATAGGTGTAATAGAAAGGAGTGAGAGTGCCTGGAATAGCTCCATTGTACCTGTAAGAAAGCTGGATGAAAGTTTTTGTATGTGTATTTATTATAGGAAGGTGAATGAAGTAACTATTAGAGAACGTTTCTCGATGAATGTAGTGTCTGTCTGTGTGTATAAGATGCATGGTATGATAGTTTTTACAAAGCTAGATTTAGTTAGGAATTATTACCAAATGCCTCTGGCAGAGGGGAGCAGGCCTATTACGACATTTTCGAGTAGTAATTGTCACTATCAGTTTAGAAAATTAAGGTTTTTCCTTTCTAATGTGCTTGCTGCCTTACAGAGGGCGATGAATGTTGTTTTGGCTGGGTTTGATCGACAGAAGTTGACTGTTTTTATAGATGATATTTTGATTGCATGCGAGACTATTGAAGAACATACAGTTGGTTGAGGCAGTATTAGAACGTTTGATAGAAGTTTGTGTGAAAGTTAAGCTTGAAAAGAGTACAGGGTTGGGCGGAGAGGTGGAATTTCTTGAGCATGTGGTGAGTGAATCGAGTATAAGGAAGAGTGATAAGTTTGCTAGTGGGATTAGTATGGGTGGTTGCTTGGTTCAAATGCTAAGAATAAATGGAGATGAACAGTTGAGAGTGATAGCGTATGTAAGTAAAGCATTTAATATGGCTGAGCGGAAGTATTTCACGATTGAAAGGGAGTTGGCTGCGATAAGGTTTTGCGTGAAAGCGTTGAAGGTATTTTTTCTATGGTGTGAAATTTATTGTGCGTACTGACCGTCAGCCCCTAGTGTACATGATTAGGAAAGAGTCTGTGAATGCTAGGTTTGCGAGGACAATAGATGATTTGAATGAATTTGACTTTAAGCTTGATTATGTACCTGGGAGTAAGAACGTGATAGCAGATGTGATGTCAAGAATGGATGGTAAGATAAAAGATAGTAGCGAGAATGATAGTAATTTTGAAAGGTCGCCGGAAGATTTAGTGGTGGTAAAAGGTTTTGAAGGGGATTACAAGGCGTATAAATGTATTTTGACTGGGTTCAATAAGTTGAAATTGAAGAGTTGGAATAGGGATATACCTGATAGTGTAGATAAGCTTAGAACGAGTGTTAAGAATGAAGTATCAAAGGAAGGAGTAGTAAAGTGTGCTTGAGGGTGAATTGTTATCAAAAGTATTTTTGGTAGTAAGTATGTTGTATGGTGTCACTGTTTATTTGTATTTTGGCTGGAATCGTCCGATGCAATACCGGGCAAATATGGAGACTGAAAGGGAGTATATATTGAGTTTACAATGTAATGAAATATGTTGCAAGTTGTTGAGTGAGGAGGAGGATTTCCCAAGTGACTTGAATCAGAGTGGTATGAGCATGGGAGATAGCGAAGATGAACATGGGTGTGACAAGAATTACCCTATTGATAGGAGAGTAAACATTTGTATGCATGGTGTAAAAGGAAGAATGATGACGTATGTGGGTATAAATGAGAATGAATACTGTTGTTTAATTGATATCAGACGCGCAAGTATCATAAGTGAATATGTCTGTTATCAAGGAAATAGAGCGGTATAATTCGGAAGTGAAAAGGCAATGTACGAGAGTGAGAATTCATGGAATAGGTAAAGGAAGTTTGCTAGTTTTGGAAGAAGTGCGTTTGAAAGTAAAACTGGGAAGTATGGAGGTGGAACATAATTTCTTTATAATAGGAGAGAATGAGATGCTTAGGTGTTTTTTTTTTCTTATAAGAATTGACTTTTTAAGATTGCATGATCTATCAGTTGATATTGGTAGTGGTTTGCTTCTGAAGAATGGATGTGAAGTAATTGTGATAGAAGATAATAGTGTATTTATGGCGAATTTTCTGGCATGGTTGATATTACTAGGAGTGAGGATGATTTATTGACTAAAGATGAGGTGGAAGAAATGCAACATGAATGTGTGGAAATTAAAACACTACGTGAATGTATGCTGAATAGCATTGAGGTAGAAAAATGGCCGTCAGATTTAGAGGTTATTAAGAGAATTATTGTGTGTAAGACTATTGTTTATTTTCTACATAAAGGAATGGATGTAGATATATACTGTATGTTCCTGTGTTTCCGATGCATGCAGCTGTATGTGTATGTTAATGCATGACCGATATGGGCTTATGAGTAAGAATAAATTGTGGGAATGCATGCGTGAGAGATTGTTTACGCCTGGGTTGAGTCCGATCTATAAGGATGTTGTGGAAAATGAAAGTCTAGTTACTAAGTGAATAATTGTTTTCGATATATCAAAGTGAACACGTTGCTTCTTCCTTGTTCTGAAACCGAGAGAATTTTTACATATGTTTCACTATAAACACAGCACCGACGCCATCTGTTGGCCTTTTTTGTAAGTAGTCAATTACATCTTATTTGTTATATTGTCTCATTATATGTATACATTATGACTGATATGTCGAAAACAATTATTCACTTAGTGACCAGGCTTTTATTTTCCATACACCAAAACTTAACATTAGAGGACATGAATACTCAAACTACTAACAAAACACGATGATATCTACCTAAATTAACATATAAGTGGTCACTATAAATATATATCAGGTAACTGAAAAATATGCATATTATAATTCCTTGTGCTTGAGGTTGTTAAAAGTTCCCAATGTATACTTACAGTGATTACACGTCTTGTGACACTTATAAATTAGTACTCCTGGTAGTACAATGGCCATCCTGTGTAAACAGTGTAATTTCTTAGGTTACATTCTAATGAAATTCTAAAATAAAACATTCACTATGTTGCTATTTTCTCAACAAAACGTTGAACGAAAGAATGATAGAGATGAAATTTCAAGAGTATTGAAATGTTCCAGGTAACAACTATAGTTTAACGTTGAAAAAAAAAAAAACCTAAGGGAATAAAAGTTTTTTGGTTATGTTACTGTTTATTTAAATAAAACGAAGCCGAAACTATGTATAGTTTTCAGGCACCATTGATCAACATTTCCTGATACCAATAAGAACATTTGAAAGGTATCTTTTGGGGAAGCAGATTACCATTCCAATGGTTACTTATGATACTCTATTGGACTCCTAAATGTTCTTTTATTTGGTTCGATTCTAAGTTATTTTGATTTCAGGAAAAGGAAATAATATTGGAATGTAATACACTCAAATGCATCGGGTATTTCATATATTATCTCCTTTAGTTCATGTTTATCTGGTTGGCAATGCTTCTTTCCTGTCTAATTCTTGCAAGTTCATGTGTCTTAGTTTAGCTGGAGAGAGAGAGAGAGAGAGAGAGAGAGAGAGAGAGAGAGAGAGAGAGAGAGAGAGAGAGAGAGAGAGAGTAAAATAAGTAAATTACCTATTCATAAGTCATAACTGTACGAAACAATATGCGTGGAATAATCACATGTTGTTTAGAATAATTGAAGGATATCCATAGGTGTCTTATGTCTAAATAAAAATATTCTTTTGCACATTTCACATAAAACGTAAAAGTATTCTTAAACTTTCCTCTCAGGCAAGATTCATATAGAGAGCCATGGGGTCAGACAGGTACATTTTAAGGTTTTGTAACATTTGGAGGTGATAGCAAAACACAAGGCTACCATAGACATTTGTATAATGGAGTAACATCACCAATTCTTCAACATATGCTAAATGAACCTCTTATTTTACCCGTTGATGTAGGGCTTGTATCATCGGCATCAACGGATATTTCCTCTAAAAAACAAAAAAAAAAAAAGTTAAATTTACGACAATTTTGTTATGTATCTAAATTTTCACATACTTCAACTATGCGAACATGAATATATACAATTATTTCTGTTGACAATAGAAATTGCTTAGGACGATATGTTTTTATTGAAGTTTTATTTTCACTAGAAACTTATTCTAAGGTTTCAAATTCTTCAATATGGCTTTGCGTAGTCTTATCTGACACCCAAGCATCCTCTAAGCATATGAAAACTATACTGGCTCCTAAATTTGGGAATGATGCAATGCATTTTTCACGGTTGACACATCCAAGAAACAAATAGAGTAAGATTATACAGTACTATATGTCTGATGATGAGTCATTTCTGATGACATTTGCTAGTTAACTTGAATAGCTATCAAAAAAGCTTTTTCCTGCCTTCCAATGTTGCATTTTTGCATCTACAATAAAGCAAGTTTCAACAAAACCTATCTCAGCAATCACTAGGCCAAATAAGATGAGTAATTAATTTTTATAAACATTTCCGAATTATTATCTGTCATCATTTCTTGGTAGTTGAAATATTTAACCCTCGTCCGGTTTCGACATTTATATTACGGGTGGTTGAGAGGGTTGATATGTTCTCTCCCCCGAAACACCCCCAGATCTCATTGGGCTCTTTATTAAGCTGAGACTCGGGCCAAAACAGGTGTGTTTGGGGTTAAGGATTGAAGTGGTTTGTAACCAGTTTTAAGTCCTGGGCCAATTGGTGACCTTTGAGGTTAAGTGAGGGGTAAAAATTTGGGCTCAACGCTCAACTTTTTGCCGATTGCACCTAAACTAATCAAGATACAGGAATAGGGTTTACACCAACTTGTTTCTCTCGACAAGTTACATCGAATGTTATATATGTTGACCTCTAAAGGTCATTATGAAATTCTACCCCAGTTGAAGGTCACAGGTTTTGCACCCCTGCTAGGACGTTGTGTGTAATCTTCGAAAACGGCAACCTCAAAGGATAAACGCTCAATGTCTTTGATGTATTGTGAACAATTTTAGGATTGGCTGACAGAAAATAATCCGTCACAGCACATTTGGCATGACAGTGCGTACCACATTCCACCAATCGAACCGGAAACCAGAACCATAAAGATTTCCTCGGCGTTGTTGTGTTGAGAGGTGTCACCCGTGTCGCGATTGTTCCAGTCATTTGGTCTCCAGATCCGAAAATGCTGGAACACACCCACTCATATACTCACAAACATCTCAGGCTTATCTTTTGCTTTCACCACCGTCACGAGAAGAACTTTCTGGATCTAAGCGCATGCTATCTCATACTTTTATTCCCCAAAATTTTGGATTACATTCTCAAATTTTAGTAGAAAATAGTTAGATTAATCTATTATTTCTCTTGACCACACTCGAAGCCATGACGGGGGATTCAAGTTTGTAAGCAATGATGAACCAAGATAAAGGAACAGAATATTGTATAATATGTCTGGAACAAAATATTTCCAATAAGGTAAGTTTTATTTTATAACTGAATCATAAAATAATCAGCGGTTTATTTTTTTAAATGAAGAGCTGTGTTAGATAAGGTTTATATTTTTTTTTCCTTTTGATCTTATCAGTACACGTATAGGCTATAGCAGGGTTCGCTGCTCTAGTCACCCATCTACATTTTTTTTTTCCTTCTGTGTTCTTCCGTGGATCCTAGGAAATAGCAATTTTGCAAATAAGGTTAGGAAGTTCTCGACAGATCTCTCAACAGACCCATGAGATAACATTTCAGTGATACACCTGTTGCAGCTCTAGGTTAATCTACTTGTATGCTCTTACCCTTGTGGATAAGTTCCACCTCCTCCCTTCTTAT